>NC_034590.1:153712715-153728219 GCF_900095145.1 Mus pahari
GAGGCAACCTCTCAGCAGGACAGCTGCTATCCCCACAACTCCCAGAGTCCGGTTGGTTGGGAAGGACAAGTATAATTCTTCTGTTTTAAAACAGAATCGTGAGGCAACATGAAATTTGGCATTTTTTAGGGCGTGCACGTGCCCAAATTAAGTGGCACATTTGAGAAGCAAACATTTTTCCATTAAAAAAAAAAAAGGAGACAAAAGCAAGTGTTTCTCACCTAAGCCAACAGAACAGCTCCATGAATACATTTTACAGCCTGACTGAAGCCACAAATAACTCAAAAGAGTTGAGGAATATTCATAGACTCAAATTTGCAGCCCCCAGGGGGGCATGTGGCTCTGGCCCAGGGCCTCTCCCTGCGCACAAGGGAGGGTTGGTTAGGTAAGTAAGTGAGCCATCCATTTCCAGCCTCTGTTTATTTGTCTGAAACTTGGGAGTGCTGGCTCCCAGCCCCTCTGCCCTGGGCAGCCCAACCTTTTTCACCCCTGGATCATGAAGACACAACTTCCACTGACCTTGGCATTCTGGTCAGTATCAGTTCTGAGACAGGTCTTATAGACTGACAGCATGTTCAGACCAGACCTGATGCCTCATGGTGTTAACATACCTTCACACACCTTCATCTTAGGGACTAGAAAACTGAGACTTGGAGAGGCCAGGGACATTACCCAGTCACCCACCCAAGGCCCGTGTGACCTCAGAGATCCACTCTTGTTATACTGCCCCTACCCAGTGACCATCATAATATTAAATATCGGGCAGGGATCTAGGATTCAGCCTTGAACAGAAAGGACCCAGGCAAGCTGGAGGGAGTGGGTGGCTGTGGGGAAACCGATCACAATGTTATCATAACAAGTGAGGGAGGTGTTGGGACAGGGTTGGTGAGAGCAGCTGGCCGGTTCATTCGGTCACAGTGAAGAAAGGCGTTCCAAGATGGGAAGCAGCTTGGTAAGGACATGGGTGTGGAAGGGCAAGTTGTGTCTGAAGATGCAGAAGTTCAAATTGGGGGAAGCAGAGTGGAAGGATATTATTAGGTGGGGTGTGGGGGGCAGGAACCAAGGGAGGAACTTGGAAGATTATGCACTTGTAAGGTGGGTGTTTCGCGTCCACTTTCTGTAGACACCCAGGCTTGGCAAAGTAGGACGTGACTTGGGAATGTTTGAGCCAGCGCTGGAACCCAGGCTCTGTCCTGGGACAGGCAGATAGATCCCTCAGCCCTAGGCTGCTGTTCAGGAATCTCCAGTGTTCTGAAGCTGGAGGACCTGGCTCCTGGCCTCCGAGGCAGCCACTCTGCTGGGCCTATGTGCAGGGAGGGGGTCTGCCTAGGGGGCACCATTACCCAGCAGAGACATAGGTCAGGAACAGCAGGGAGTCGCCTCTGGCAGCTTTGAAAGGACAAAGGCCAGGGAGCCACGTGGAATTGTGCTCTTCGGAATTACAAGCAAAACAGATGGTGGGAATACAGTCGGTGGAATATTTTTGCACTTTAATAAAGGCATTTTTATGTGGGCCACTGAATTTTCCTTCCCTAAATGAGCACCAGCCGGTTTGGAGGCAGCTTTGAGTCACTTACAAACAATTAGCTGAAAGGAAGGTGCGGTGGAAGGGGGGTGGGGTGGGGTGGGATCAGTGCGTGGGGTTGGGAGAACTTGAGTGGGTGACCACAGTGGGGGCATACAAGGGCCAAGCCGGTTGGCAGGACTTCTTTTCATTTGCTGGGTTTGGCTGTGCACTGGTTCAGCCTACTGGCAGCCAGGAAGGGCAGAGGCAGCCCGGCTGGGGGCTGGGTGGGCAGTAGTCAACACTATAAACAGAAAGGCTTATTTATGAAGCCGGCAGGTGGCCTGCACCCAGCAGCGACAAGGCGGGGTGGGCAGCTGTGCAGGAACTGCTGAATGTGGTTCCGGTTCCCTGGGGAACAAGACCCATAATGCCCTGCATAGCCTAGGCTAAGAAAGGTCCCAGAGTTCTGTTTTGTAACTGTCTGGTGCAGCACAACTCAGGTACTCTAGGGAGGGAGGTGAGACCACACGTAAGGTCTGAGTCTGCTTTCTTACTGTTCCTGCACTCACCTAGTGAGGCCTGGAGCATACAGAGAGGCGACTGCAGGCAGGTGTGCCTGAGCAAGTACAGCCTCCAGGAGTCTGACCTGTCCTCGTCCTATGTGGACCGGAAGTCGGTGTGGACCGGAAGGGCTGAGGTTGCATGCCTTCCTGGGTACTCACCTCTGTGCCCAACCCCCCCTACCCCCCACCCCCAGCACCAACTCACCACATCAGAAAGGAGCAGCAGGGAGGGATTCGGGAGTCAGGAAAATCAGGGAACAGGGGGTTGCTTAGGTTGGGCTAGAACTGTGTGCCTACTGTCTGGAGGGCCTCTTGCAGCTCTCCCACTCCAGATTCGGCCCCTGGACACAGCCTCACCCTCTCCTCAAGTTCTCAGGCATCCAGAAAACCCCAGGGCAGGCATTTCTCACCCCCAACTGCTCAGAGCTAGAAACAATCTAGCTGTCCATCAACAGGGGACTTGGTAAATAAGTTATGAATGCTGACACACAGTGCGCTACTCCTTGGCACTGGAGGAAAATAAAAGACGCACATAGTGGTGGAGGGGCGGCCAGACTTTCACGGTAAAGGGCAGTAAAAAAAAGCAAGTTTGCCATTTTTCATTCTAAAAAAAAAAAATCAACCCCAAACCTAAGTAGTATGTATATTTATATATGTGCCCCTGTGTGCATTGCATGGGAGAAAGAAAGGCTTATTTGAGGCGTGGCCTCATATTTGAAAACTGCTGTTGTCCCTTCTCCCGCCCACTCCTAACTCCGTTTTCTGCTTGGCATTTTCTTTCTTTGTAGCACTTAATGCAATCTTAACATGGTCTATTTCACCTACTTATTCTGTTCATCATGTGTTCAGTGCTTTTCATCTACTCACTAGCATACAGGGGTTTTCAAGGCAAGGGTCTCGATGTAGTTCCTGCTGGGCACCTAGTAGGTATTCAGTGCACACGAACGGAATGAACGGATCAAACGGGGCTGGGGTGAAGGAGGAGATGTTTGTGTTTTTTTACTTAATATTCTAAGCACTTTGTGGGTGATTTTTACTTCTTTTTATGATTTGTTGTATTGTCTCATTTCCCTATAATCAATACACATTGTTCTCACAATCAAGAGAAAATTTTTAAGAGGCCTCCGAGAACAAGTGTTGTGGGGGATGCTGCCCCTGCACAATGACTCTCACCACAGTGCTGCCTCGATGGTCCTGGATATGACAGGATACCCTCTGTCTACCACAGCCTGTCCACGCCTCCCTGGAGGCCCCAGGGAGCTTGGCCCAGCTCCCACTTTCCAGGTTCTGCTCCTATCGCCCCAACTGAATATTCCCACCACTGGGACTTGGCTCAAGCTAGCCTGGCCTCTGGGATGCTCTCAGCCCTGCCCCTACCTTCTTAGTTCCTACCATCTTGCCAGCCACCCCTCCCCCATCCAGTCTTCTTGGTGAAGTTGTCCAGAGCAGGGTTAATTTGACTCTCAAAACTCCCATCCTCTCAAAACTCCAGCTCAGCACCGGGCACATCCGAGTCTGACAGCCTTGCATGACAGCCTTGCAGGAGATTTCCAGGGTTTACCCAGCAGAGCGGAGTGTTTCTTCCAGCCTCTCTCCCCCATGTCTCTGCCTCTCTTCCTTTCCACTTCTGTCCTATTTCTCTTCCCTTGTTCTTTTCCTCTGTCATTTCCACTACCTGGTTTCCCCCACCATCTCTCTCCCTGCCTGCTCTGCCCTATTGCTGCCTTTCTCATCATTCAGCAAGGACAACTCTATGCTCGGCCCATAAAGAACCTGTTGGAATCCTAAGGGGCCCTGAAGAGGCAGGGGTGGGGCTGGCCTGTCTTCATTATTCAGTTCAGGCTTCTGGAATGATCCCGGAGGCTGCTCTGATGCCTGAGACCCATCTTAGGCAACCAACAAGGAAGGGTCTGTTCCGAAGAGTAGGCCACCTTTTAGGGTCCTTCTGGGAACGGAGCCCTACAAACGAGGAGCCTGGTAGGAGTAGGGTGTGGGACCCTTACGGCAATTTGGTTTAAACCAACAGCAAATCCTGTTCTTTGCACAGTCTCGAGGGCTGACATCAGGAGGGGCCCCTAGTCAGATGTAGTTTATGTAGACTGGGTAGTAGATGACTCCTGAGCACCCCGGATCTCACCAAATGAACCTGTGAGCTGTCCAGTCAAGGAAGCAGGCTCTAATGGTGATGACAGATTCAGGACAGAGAAAGGACCCAGGGAGGTCTTTAATACACATCTTAAAATACCAGAGACCGTCTACAGGATGTGAGGCCAGACAGTCTCAGCTCAGCCCCTCTCTCTGCTGGTTTATTCTGGGAGCCTCGATTTCTTTTTCTGTTCAGTGGAGCGGGGCTGACATCTAGCTTGATAAACATCTCACCTTGAGACAACAGCCACCTTGATGCTTGAATGGCCTTCAGGGATTCCCAAAGGCTGAGGAGATACACATGTCGGGAAGAAAGGGGCAGAGAAGACACAGGAGGCAGAGCCACAGAGCTCAGCAACTCAGTGTCTAAGGAGGAGTCCAAAGCCAGCCTTTTCCTATCCTCAGGAGCTGTGAACTGGGTCAGTGCATTTAGCATTAACCTCAGATTTCTGCTCTGTAAAGTAATGGACTATGGCTCACAATTCGTCAAATTCCCGAGAGAATTGATGAAGAATTTAGGCAAAGCCCTGCACATGTGAAACACTCCAGAGGTATCAGCTACTGCTAGTTTGCAAGAGGGAGGACTCCATGTCTAAAAATCAGCTTGTACCTTTAGGGCCAGCACAGCAAATGGCTGCCTTAGGAGTGACAGATGCCCCAGGCTCAGGCTAACCCATCCAAGCGCGATAGCCCAGGAACATGCTCATATAACCAGGCCCTGGGTCCCCTAAATATTTATTGCTTCTTTCTCAGACTACATAAATATTATGTGCTCTCTATAAAAACCAGAACGCACACACATATACTAGAACATATGGTAGAAAATACAAACCACATTGTCAGGCAGGCCTGGGTTTGAATCCCAGCTCTGTCATTTGAGAATCCTGAGTTCCTGGTCAGTCTTCCTCTAACATTAAGATCCACGGTTTCCTCATTTGCAAGATGGAGATAATAATGCCCACCAGGGATACTCATGAGAACTGAGTGCCCTGCACTGTGCCCAGAACAGGTGGCAGTCCCTGCAGTGATCTAGCCACACAGATCGAAGCAATTGCTTATGCTCTCTGCATTTCCTTTCTGTGCACATACGACGCGTGCCTAACATTAATGCTGGTATATACGTATCGATTAGAGAACATGTTGTCTAATCTTTTTATATTAAGATCATATCACTTCACAAGGTGCTAACACATGGGAAAGCATCTGGTTGGCACCTGGGAATCGTCGACGCAAATGCTTTAACTCTTGGCTCACCCCTTCCCTAGTGCCCCTCAGTCTTTAGCCCATTAATTGTAATCCCTGCAGCCTCCCTGTGGAATTTTCACATCTTCCTCTAACCTCCAGGCCTTTAAAAAATGGTTTATTTTGACATAACTGGAGACACAGCAGGTAGTTAAGATAGGCCAGAGGGGTCTGTGTACAGAGCTGCCCCCATGGCTATGGCTGGCTTTATGATTGTACCACACGGAAATCAGGGCTTTGCCATGGGAACAGGTGTGTGGACAGTTCTGTCATGATGGCTGGCACCTTAGATTCATATAACCGCTGCCACTGAGACACTCATCACTGCGGAGACGGGCATCTGCCCATCAGCATCTCTTTATTGGGAGCTGTGTGTCTTCAGTTCTATGACCTCTTCACTTTGGGAAGGTGACTTTGGAGGTAAGACCCCTTTACTTGCTGGGCTGCACTGGTGTACCACAGCAAGCTGAACCAGTAACCAGTAACCAAAGGACTCCTGCATCATTTCTGCTTCTGTCTCATCTTTTGACACAGGGCTCCTCTGTGTAGCCCTGGCTGGTCTGGAACTTGATCTGTACACCAGGCTGGCCTAGAACTCAGAGATCCACCTGCTTCTGCCTCCTGAGTGCTGGAATTAAAGGCACACACCACCAACCCCAGACATGGTTTTTGATTTTTGTCTCACAAACATACTACTACTACTATGAATAACAGTGCAGAGATCTCTGTGTGCCTAATTTTTCATTCTTCTGCGACACATAGTCAGGGATATTACAGACTGTCTGCCAATTGGTGATGGCATTTGTAACTTTTAGATGTGAAACCCAAGAAATATTCAATTAGAAATTGAACCTAGGACCTTGAATGTGGTTTCTTCCTGGTCCAGGAATATACATTATAGTCCTCTCTTGGGACATTGGGCAGTGGTGGATAGTCACAAACTATACTAACACTGCAGTTTACCATGCTGCTAACTGAGAACATGCGTGTCTTTGCTATGCTGAGCAACTCAATGCCTTTCCAACTTGAAATCTCTTAACTTATCTTGGCATGGAACCCCAGTACAGAACAAGGAGCACCTGTAACAACTGGGGCATACCTAACAGTTTTTATTATTTCAAAAGAATTTACCAAATGGGCCAGTGAGACGGCTCAGCAGGTAGAGGCACTTGCCATGCAAGCCCAGTGACCTAAATTCAATCCCCGGTTGTGTTCTGACTACCATGGGCATGAATGCCTGCACCCTTCCCCCTGCCACTAATGATAAATACAAACCTAAAGCTATGATCCACAAAAGCGTTCTTAGAGTGGGAACCTATGCACACCCCACGGCTGCAGCAGAGCCAGCTTCTCCTGTGTCTGGAAGCTGCCGAGGACCTTGTGGCATGATTTGGGGGTTGCTCTAAATGCTGTGGAGTAAGAGCTCAGTAGCCCCAGGAGTGTGTTGTTGCCTGCTTCTGTGATATATGGACACCCTTGCTTTTAGACACATGAAAGAATGTGGTTTTTTTTAGAAACCCATCCTCCATTAAGATCCAGCCTTTACCTCTTCAAGTGACTCTGCGACCATTGAAAACTCAGGACTCGGGCTGGAGAGATGGCTCAGCAGTTAAGAGCAACGACTGCTCTTCCAGGGGTCCTGGGTTCAGTTCCCAGCAACCACATGGTGGCTCACAACCATCTGTAATGGGGTCTGATGCCCTCTGATGCCCTCTTCTGGTGTGTCTGAAGAGAGCAATGTATACTCACATACAGAAAATAAATAAATAAATCTTTAGGAAAAAGAAAAAAGAAAGAAAGAAAACTCAAAACTCTAAGCCTTCCGTCCCAGGAGGACATCAGACTTTGGGCAGTACCTTAAAGACTGAACTGGCTCCTGGGGATTGTGGGTGGGGGACACAGACAGCTGCTCTGGACATACTTGGTGGAGTTCATTGTGTGAACAGAGCTATGGTCTGGGCAGAATTAAGAATGGAGAATTAAGTACTCTGACCCTAGGTGAGCTAATTCCACAGAAGCCCTGGCTGGGGGCTTCTGCCTTCCCCTTCCTCCCTCCCTCTCTCTGCCTTTACAGAGGGCACCCACTGTGATGCTGCAGAGAAGTTACCTCCCAAACCCTTGGGCTGCGGTGTGTGTGGCCCTGAATCACACAGCACACAGGGAGGCTTAGTTGGAGAATCTGCTATTGTTGTCATGGGCCCCGACTCACCCAGACCAAAATGTGCCACAGGCTCCATTTCACACAGGTAGCCGGAACCCCCATCAATGATCCGTAGGTGTGCCCCACTCTTCTTGGTGTAGAGTACAACCTTGGCGCCCCTGGCAAAGGCTCCGAACCGGGTGCGAGGTACCACGCGCAACCAGTTGTTGCTGAAGCCCTGGAGGGAGGAAGGCGGCAGGCATCAGCCAGGGTGGCACGGAGCCGGAGGCAGGGATGCAAGGTGGGGGCAGGAAGGGGAGGAGAAAGGGGAAGAAGAGACGGGTAAGAGGAAGAACGGGAGGAAAAGGAGAGGAGCTGAAGAGAAAAGGAAGAGGAACATGGGCAAAGCTTGCTGCAGGGAGGACGGAAAGAGCCAAGAGACCGTGGGGCAAGGTTTGGGGCCAAGTAGTTCCTGTGGCAGATGGCAGAGGGCTGAGCAAGGGGTTCTCCCGGAAGTGGTCTTTCCTGCACGGGGTTCTCCCGGAAGTGGTCCTTTCTGCTGGGAACTTAGGTGTTTCCAGGTACTAGGTTCTCTATCATGCTGGCCAGTGAGCCTGGGTTCCTGTGCCCTAACACACATGTGGGTCCCTGGGAGCACAACCAGGCTAGGAGCTAAAGGGCCTGAGGTCAGTGCATACCTGATTTCCCCGGAAGACAGACAGTGGCTGAGCCATGGACTCTCCATGTGACAAGATGAGATCCAGCATCCCATCGCCATCGAAGTCGGTCACTACGCCCCCTACAAACAATGAGAGTTCCCCTCTGGCCATCAGCATCTGGACTTAGGGGAAGAGGGGTTCCCAGGTGTGGTGAGAATAGATAGCCATGAGTGTGAGAGGCAGACAGCACAGTGCTGGGGCAGGAACGGGGCTGCAGGCTCGTTTCTCTCCTGTCCATCATCCAGGAATCCACAGACAGGCTTCCCTTCCTCCCCCTGAATTTTCGTGGAGGGGATGGGTACGAGTTACTTCTGGCTTCTCCTGTGCTTTGAATGATATACCTCTTTATTTATGTAGTGGCTGGGTTTGTTTGTTTGTTTGTTTTATTTTATTTTTTTGCTTTTATTTTGTTTTCAACATCTGCAGTGTTTGCATGGGCTGGATCCCTTTTTGGTGGTCCTCTTTACAACCCAAAGAGGTGAGAAAGGCAGACACTCCCATTTTGTGGAAATCAAACCGCAGAAAACAGAGCGGGCCGCTTGTCTGCGTCAAGTGCCCTTTGTCTGGCAATGAGCTGGTTGCCAGGAGGGGAAGGGTCAGACACAGGATGCCTGCCAGGGAGCAGAGGGGGCACATCCCTCAGTCCTCCCATCTCTCTATAAGAGGCCTGGCTGGAGAAACGACTGCTGCCCACAGACCCTGCCCCTCCCCCGCAGCCCTGAGGATGGCTGTGGTCTCCTGCCCCCTTCTCTGGGCTCAGGGCTCTCCTCCACCCTCACTTGGGACAAGATCAGCTGTCTGACTTCTTGCTCCTCCCTCCCCAAGGGTATGAACTGCTGAGCTGGTGGAAGCGCTGCAGCCTTCAGGGGTCTTACCTGTACCCCGGCCCTCAGGCTCTAGGGCGTCACCAGGATTGAGCTCCTCGATGAGAGGGTCCCCGTGTTCCCTGCGGATAACACTGTAGAAAGGATAGAGTTGATCCAACATGGCCATCGTGGGCTCCTTAGACCCACTGGCCCAATCGCTCTGTTCCGAACGGCCCCAACACTGTGCCCCGGAAGCCCGTGGAATTTCTCTCGCAGCCTTCATGCCATGGCAGGTCCCTTCTTGTGTTTTAATTTATGTTGGTAAACATTGATTTTTCCTTCTCTAATAGATGAATTATAGACAGCTTGGGGAGGGGCAGGTGATGGATGGAGAAGGGCAGAGGCAGAGCTACCTTCAAGTGACCTTCATGCTCCGCCAAAGGATGCTGGGTTCCATAGCTCTGGATGTTACCCGGGCGGGGTTCAACCCCATGCAGCTTCTCCCTCCTCAGCCCCCCCCCCCCCGCCTCCACCTACTGGCTGTCCTGCCATAAGCCATCCCAGACGGCTCTGCCTTTATCGCTCTCCTGGCCTTTATCACTTTCTGCCCGTGTTAACTCTGCTTGGGGCATCTTATCTCTCAGGCTTCTCTGTGAGCTTGCTGCAGGTTGGGGCCTCATACAAGTTATCTTTGCTTCTCCCACAACATCGAACACAGGGTCTAGATCCCAAGCCAACTCCAAGCAATCACACGTGTGTGGGATACCAGGGTGAATTTCTGAGGCAAACAGAACAGGGAAGGTCCCTTTGAGCCGTGAGATCCCCTCTGTGTGTTCGGAATACTCAGTCTTGTCCCTGAGCACGCACTTCCGAGACTGGTCCTCTTGTCTGTCTGTCTCTGCGTGAGGTGAGCAGTGAGTGGTCAGTGGTGGTGAGAGCTTCCCTCTCTAGCTTCTCTCACTGGTTAAACTGGTAGCTGTGGCTCCTCTGCCCTGGCTGGGTGAGGGGTCTGGGGCAGGAGGAATTTGTTTTCTTCTCCCTATCATACTGTCTGCTCACATCACAGAGGGGGTCTCCGTAGGAGCTGGAGCCTGTGGTTACTGGATGCAGAGCACTGCAGAATTTCAGGGTTATGCAGATGCCCATGATGCATCCTCCACTCATGTAGGGCATCCAGGCTGAACACTGTATGCGAATGGTATACAGTGTACCTGGGCAGGGTGCTGTGCTTAAGTACACACGGGCATGTGCACATCTGCTAGAGGCGTGACCCTTCAGCTTATTGGCAAACCCTCTCCTTTTGACCATCTGTGTGCTACAGGCTCTGGTGCAGCTCAGCAGAGACAAAGGGTGGGAAGGGGGTCAGGGGAGGGTCAGTCTGGCACATCAGCTGGTTGCTCTCATGGACTAGAGATGTGGGGAGGGTGAGGGTGGGCACAGAAAATTTCCTAAGTCCAGGAAGTGGTGGAGGGAGACTTGAGAATAGACCAGAGGTATTTAGATGCACATGTGGGAGGCAGCTCACATCCCAGTAGGCCTGGGAGAGTCCTTGCTTGCATGGTCATCACAGGCACTGGGGCTTGGTTTGGGTGTTACACTCCCTGAAGCAGCATTAACGGACCACAAGGCTTTGGGTCCTCAGTGGCAAGTGGCAGGAGAGACATTGAGCTCTAGGAGCTAGTCCTTTAGTGATGGCAACAAAGTGGCACAGTATGGGGCAAGTGGGTGTTAAACTTCCAAGCTGCCAGTTGAACAGAGGTCCCAGCTGCAACCTCTCAGCTGTGTGCCCAGGACTCAGCCATCTGCCTTGGGGACTTAGGGTGCAGCTGTGTACCTAGGCAGTGGCTTCTGTTGCCCCTGTTGCCCCAGGGTGTGACCATGTGGTGACTGATAGCTCAGCATGGGAGACTGGAGGTTGAAGTGGGCCAGGCAGGTGGACAGGCAGAAAGGTACCCGGGCTCTTGGGCCACAGAACTAGAGCCCTAGACAAGTCGGTGCTCAGGGCCCCAACAAGTGACACTTTATTAGCCAGAGAAGGAAAGCAGCATCTCTGTTAACGAGCAATTGATCTTCTGCAATTAATCTAGAAGTTGTGAATAAGCTTTTTGCAAGGCACCTAATTAGTAAATCTGGTGCCTTCAGGGGGTGATTACATCCAGTCGGGATTGATGCTTGGTTAATAATTATATTTTAAAACATGCTTAGTCACAGCTTGTGCCTTTTATTAATAGTTGAGGCCCCCCCCTGAGAGAGGGAAAAGAGGCTTGGAAGGCCAAGCAGGTGACCTGACCCATTTCCTGGCTCCAACACCCTTGTTCCATCTCCCGACCTAAGGCGTCTTAGTGACATCACAGACCCCCCGTGAAGTGTCCCTGCTGTGCTTTTCAAGCATCCGTGTGGAAGAACGGCTGCGTGCCCACCGTTCTCGCTAGGCATCCCGACGCCTGGGGCTCAACCCTTGAGATCCGACCTAGAGATCTGAGATGGGCAAGCGCACTGGGTGATTCCCTCCAGTCCCTGGGATGCGCAGGTGTTTGAGGACTTAGATTTCCACTCCAACTGCTACCATTAACTGTCAATTCCAGCATCCCCCAAGATGCTCTGATGAGCAACCCTACTCTGAGAGATGTGTCCTGAACGTATTTGGAACACTCCGTCTGTCCCTCTTTCAGAAAGTTGAAATACTCTGAGGTTCTACTACAGGTTCTCAGAAGTCTGGAGTAAATAAGCCAGAGACTCTCTTTGTTTAGCCCAGGTTTACACAACAGAGGACCCTGGAAGCCTTTCTGTGGCTGTTGGGGTTCTTTCTTGTGGGGGGCGGAGGCTTGGGTCTAGCTGGACCATGTCCTCTCTGCGCATGCTCAGCCACAGGTAGGGCTGACTGGGACTCTTCCTCTATCTTGCTTGGTCTCTGTACTCCTCTCTCTCAAGCAAGAACCATCCCGCCACCCCCTTCACCTATTCCCACTCCCCCCTCCCCCAGCACAACCTCCCTGACCCTTGGAATCCTGCCCTCTAATTTTCTACCCGCCATGGCCTGGGTTTGGTACCGGAAGAGGCGATTGGCTGAGGAGCTGCGGTAGGCGATGTTGTTGAAGAAGACTTCCAGTTCCTGGTCATTGTCGAAGTCGGCAGCAATGACAGTCCGGACAGGGGAGGGCGTGGAGAACTTGGGCGAAGCAATGTCCTGGAGGAGAGAGTGCTGAGGGTCAGAAGCGGGTAGCGATGAGCAAGGAACCACACCCATCTCTTGTACATCCCCTGTCATGACCTGGAGTCGTAGCCCTTGGGAATCACGCACACAGTTCACACTGCCTGCGGGACATGGAGGGCAGAGTAACAGCAGCCGCTGTTCACACAGGAGCTCAGAGTTGGGTCCCGGTCCAGATCACACTTAACCCTCCTGCCAGTCCCCTGAGCAGCCTGGTGTCAGCATTCCACTTTACAGATGGGATAACTGAGGCCTAAAGAGGGAGGAGGATTACTGAAGATGGGCCCAGAGCCAGAGCTCCAGATTGTAGATTTGGACCAGGCACATTTCCTTCTCAAGTGCAGAACCAGAAGCCAGGACAGCACCGGGAACCACCTGCTTCTGAGTCCAGGCTCCAGCACTGGCTGGCTGCTCAACCCTTGGGGTGGATCTCACTGTGGATAGCAGCAGGCTACGCTGTGAGGCCCACACGGCAGGTGTGCATCTTGGAGTGGCCAAGAGACAGCTCCCTGGTGATCTGTGTTGCCTCATCCCTCTCACCAGCCCCATGGAAAGCCAGAGCATCCTTTAGCTGCATCTTCCACTGCTTCTCTTCCCTCATTATGTTTCCTGGGAGCCTTAGGGTTTTATTTGAGACATGATTTGAAGAGGTGTCATTATCACTTAGACCTGCCCAGGACTTCCAGGGAGACTCTGGACCCAAGACAGCCCAGCTAGAAATCGTTCCCAGAAGTTCTGGCTGTCTTGGGAGGGTCTGGTTGGTCCTAGGTGTGGGATTGGTCCCTGAAAGGGGAGAAGAGCTGAGTAGGTGGTCTCTTGTTTCCGAGCAGAATACTCCCATTGTGCGTAGGGTGTCCCTTGTAGAAACCCAGTGGCTGTCCAAATTCCACTGCCTAATTGAAGAGAGCTAGGAAGGGCTGAGCTGTTCTCTGGGAACCCCTGCCCTAGAGTCGGGCCCTTGCACCCGGCCCTGCCTCCTTCTCTCTCTGTGGTGTGCTTTAGGAACCATAGGAAGGAGCTTTCTTGGTCCAGCTGCAGAGATGCTTGCTCCTGGAGGCAGGGGAGGGTGACAGTCCTCATCAGCACTGTAATGAGGTTGATTAAGAGCCTGGCTGGCTGGTCAGGGTGGGCTGAGCAGGGTCTTCAGAGCCGGGGAGCAAGGAGACCTGAGGATCTCTAACTCATTACTGCTCCATCGATCCTGTAAAAATGGAAACTTAGACAACCCCCCTGGGGTTGCCCCTCTGCATGCCTGGGCTTCGAGATAATCTATGTAAAGCTTTTATCAGGGATCCTGGCACGTGGGTGGCACGTGATAAACAGGACATTTGTTATTATTGTTATTGTGCTGGGAGCTCTGTGCAGGGGCCTCAGAAGGCTAGCGCGTTCTCTAACCTCAGCACAGGACATCTGGAGCCAGGTGACTCTGTAGAGTGGGGACTGTCCTGTGCATTGTGAGATGTCTGCAGCAGACACTCTGGCTTTTGTCCTTTCCCAGTCAAAATGCTCCTAGACTTTGTCAGATATCCTGAGGGCAGGGAGGGCAGAATCATTTCTGGGGCAGAATGCCTGATGATGAAGGAACTTACCAAGAACCCCGGGGGTCAATGTCCTGAGTTCAAGGCAAGCATCCTCCTCTCCAGAAGGCCTGGAGTCTTATCAGGGAAGGGAGACAGATGTGGGTGGGGCCTCTTTAGTGTCTCACAGACTTTGGGCAATTCTCTGCATTCACAAAGCTGGGAATACCATAACTTCTCATTTCTTGTTTACTGGTATTATTTACCAAGTCCCAAGCATTTCAAGAGTAGCCTAGCCCCTTGATGTCAGCTTCATCAAATCTGTACTCTGTCATATGTTGAGCTTGGTACTGCCACCCAGCAGCCTTGGGGGAGAATACCTAACATTACGTTCTGCCGACAGCTCCCTAGGTGGACAAGGCTGTGTGTGTTTACCCTATCCTTTATTTGACCTTGGGGACATCTTGGGAGCTCCCTGGCATTAGCTAATCGCCTGTCTCATCATTCGACCCTGGGTCTGAAGCTCAGTTGGAAGGCCCAGTTAGACTCTGCAGGTGGGGTGTCCCTGGAGCCCCGACGAGCAGTGGTTACCAATGACAGGATTCCTGCGGGCCACCTTGGAGGATTCTCTTCCTCTCTGGCCACTTGTTTTCTGCCCTGGGCCTGAGACTCTGCCCAGAGCTGGTGACCCGGCTCCCTGCGTGTGACCTTCCTTGAGATCCCACCCCTAGCTCTCAAGAGCTCCAAGACCTCCTGAGCTTATCAGGGGGCACAAGGCAGACTCCATCTCTCATGGCACCTAAACACCGTGCAGGGCCTGGCTGCTCTTACCCGAAACCGGACCTTCCCGTGAGCACTCATCTGCAGATAGAGGCGATGTGGGCCGTTCCAGTTGCCGTAGACGATGTCTACTTTGCCGTCACGGTTGAAATCTGCCAGGGCCACTCCTCGGCCATGCTGATGAGGGTCGTCGACGCCTGGGGAGGAGCGGAAGGAGCTTCAGGGGGCTAGCCCTTGCATGTTCTGTAAACATTCACCTCCAGCAACAAGAGAAGGTGACATTCATACCGTTCTTGTGTTCCCAGGAAGATGGGGGCGGGGTGGGGTGGACAATTCCATCTTAGATGTTCTCACAGGGACAGGAAGTGGTACAGTCACCTACGCACATGCGACCTGGACACAGCTCAGGGTAGTACGGTCCAGGAGAAGGAGAGTGTGGGCATTCTTGGGGACCAAAACCTTTCCCAGCTCTGTCTCAAAGCCACAGAGAGACATTACACTGATCACATCCCTCTTCGATGAACTCTCTCAAGGGTTTACCAGTGCCTTGGGTCAAGTTCAGATTTGTGCCTTGGGATCACGGGCTCTGGCTTACTGGGCCTCTTATTGAGTCTTCTTTTGTGTTTTACTGTCTTCTTGACTTACTAGGCTCTGATCACCACAGTCCTTCCATCCTTTACGTGAACCAAGTTCTTCCTACATTCCGGATCTTTGTGCTACCTGGTGTCTCCTCTCTGGATGCCTTCCTGGCCTCTGGAAACTTAACCCCTTAAAGAAGCCTTTCAAGACCTATGCATACAAAGCAGCCCACAAAATAAACCAGGTTCAAGAAAACAAATGTGACGTGTGTGTGTGTGTGTGTGTGTGTGTGTGT
>NC_034590.1:153728229-153732549 GCF_900095145.1 Mus pahari
AGAGAGAGAGAGAGAGAGAGAGAGAGAGAGAGAGAGAGAGAGAGAGAGAGGCTGTCCTGGAACTCACTCTGTAGACTGGCCCCAAACTCTCAGAGATCCTCCTGCCTCTGCTTCTAGCTCCCAAGTGCTGGGATTAAGGACATGTGCCATCGCTGCCCAGCAATGTGTTTTCTTGAATAGGTGGACTCCAGGTTTAAATTCACACATATGTACACACACACACACACACACATGCATGCACACATGTGAGCACACTCATAAAGACACGTATACACAGACACAAAACTTGGCCTGAAAGTTGAAAGAGGGCTATGAAGGAAGAGGCCTGAAGGTGCAAGGGGAAGAGACTAAGAAAAGGCAATCGGGTATCTGTGACATGAAAGCAAACCAAGGAACGGTTTGAAAAGGGAATCGAGGGAACAGCAGGAAGGGAGGCAGGGAGGACATGATGAAGACCAAAGCATGACACGTGTATGAAGACGTCACAATAAAACTCAGTGTTTTCTATAACTAGATGAATTAATAAAAAGAAAAAAATGCAGCCCCCTAAAGCAGCCCCTCCCACCCGCCCCTCATTGTTCTAGTCTTTCCCTTCCTGGTGTTGGTCACAGACTGTGCTCTTTGGGGGTCTCTTTGCTTGGGGTCCCGTCTCTCCATCTGCCCCTCTCTCTTGAGGTCAGCCACACTCCGTGGTTCCTGTGTGCCGCAGGTCTACCTCCGTGCCTGTGGCTGCACAGCAGCATTCAGTCAATACTTGCTGAATGAATGAAGAGACATAAATAATTTGATAGCAGGCAAACTGGGGATGCTGTGACAGCTGAGGAAATACAGCAACCATGACAGAGAACCCGCAGTGGGCCTGTGGGAGCAGGAAGTGTCCCCCCCCTTCACCATCCACCCTCAGCCCTGAGATCTCTGCTCTAGGCCTAGGCTCAGGGCTAAGCAAAGATGACCCTTTCAGAGGACAAGCAGCTGCGGGTTGCCCTTGGGTACGGGGGGTGGGGACCAACAGAATAGAATGAGGTAAAACAGAGACTTGAAGATCCTGAGGACAAAGTCTGGAGAAGGCAGGGGTGGGGGTTCTGAGAACCTTGGAGGTGTTCTCATGGAGAAGGGAGGCCTGGGGCTGAGGTCTGGTGGGAGACACCCAGAGACTCGGTTCAGGAGGATGACATTGCAGGGACCGGGAGCAGCCTCCGATCCCTGGGGCTGGCATTGCATTAATTCTCTGCAAACTCTCTTGCCTAAGCAGAGGTTGGTGGCCTTCTGAGCTGGCCCATCTCTCTCCTATCTGTGAGGCACCTTGACAAGGAGCGGGTTCCTCTTCTAGGGACTAAGCCGTGCCAGGCTGCATTTCCTAGCGGCATCTGTTTGGGTGATGAATGCCCCCTTGACACGTCTTGTTAGACCCCTGCAATCACCCTGACTTTCAATTATGGGACTCGCACCTTGCATCTCCTCTGCCTGATACCTTTTCCCACTCCAATGTGTTCGCTCACCTCTGTTCCATCTCCTTAACACCTTATCAAATCCTCCCGGTTCCCCGTGCTGCCTCCTCCTCTTCAGCCTGCAAGATTTCTAGGTGGCAGCAAGCTGGTATACTGCTGGAGCATAGCCCGGGTGGGGGATGGGTACGGAGGGCAGGCCAGATGACCACACCCTTAATCTCCAGGGGAGAAGAGATGCTGGGCCAAGGGTGACAGGCAGCCAGCTGGGGTAGGCAGTGTTTCAGCTGGGGTGGGAGGTCGGGAGTGTCACGTGTAGGGACTCCTGAGCAGGAAGCTGGAGGGGAAGGTACTCTTACTTTGAAGACAAGGGCTGGGCTCGCACGTGGGGCTTAGATTCTGCTGTCTGGAGAGCCGGTGGGTTCAGACCCTGGTGCATTGAAGCTTCCATTCATTCTCAGAATGGGAGGAAATGGGAGATGAGGAAGGGGCTGAAGGGCACACACCGCACCCACAACCTTTGATAAAGTATTCATTCTGCCATCACCTGGGTGCCAGTGGCAGACAGTATAAGATCCCAGTCCATGTAGAGCATACAGGCTGGTCATGTGGGCAATGTAGAAACCTGAATGAGAGGAACATGCTAGGGGCGGAGGAAACCCAGAGAAGGAAGAAGGAATGTCTGCCAGGTGCCACAGAGGGGGTCAGCAAATGCTTCTCAGAGGTGACACTGAGCACAGTGTTGACTGGCATGTGGTAGTTCTACTGACAGAGAAGAGGGAGGGCAGCCCAGCAAAAGGAATGGCCCATGCAAAGGTCCTCAGGCTGTCGGGAGGGAGGCTTGGTTTGCATTTTACCCTGCTTCTTAGCATGGTTGTTCACATAGTCGTTTGCTTCTAGAGTGTTAGCTCCTTTCTTAAATGAGGGGGGGGGGTCTCAGCTTCCCTCGGGTCAGGGTTCCCAGCCCCCAACGCTAGCCAGACACTTAGCAAAGCTTCATGACATGGCTGTTGAATTAGCTGGGCATTGCGGTGAACTCGGGAGGTAGAGGCAAGCTGTTCTCTGTAAGTTGGAGGCTAGCCTGGGGTACAGAGTGAGTTACAGGATAACCAGCGCTTCAGAGAGAAACCATGTATCGAAAAATCAAAACCAAACTAGCCAACCAACCAACCAACCAACCAACCAACCAACCAACCAACCAAATAAACAGACAAGACCAAATTAATTTAACAATGACTGGTCTACTTTGAGGTCCACACTATGAAAAGGATCCGATGCCAGACACTGCTGATATGACCAGAAATCAATCAGAGGCTGCACAGCCCAGGTACCTAGGATGGGAAAATAATGAAGAACACGATTCCTAGTGGTACTCTACTCATAGACTGGTGCCTAGCCCAGTCACTATCAGGGAGTCTTATTCTAGTAGCTGATGGGAGCAGAGGCAGAGACCTACAGCCAAACACTAAGGGGAGTGGGGAGAGGGAAAGACGGAGGGGAACTGTGGGTGTGATGCATGAAAGAAAAATTTTAAAAAAGAAATGGTTATTGGATTAAACTGAATGTTTATGATAATCGAGGGAGATGTATCAGAGGGTAAAGGTGCCCGCTGTCTGTTGATCTGAGTTTGAGCCCCGAGAGCTACACAGTAGAGGGAGAGAACTGGCTTTTGCAAGTTGTCCTCAGACCTCCACTTGAGTGTCACAGCATGCACACATCCTCACATGCACACACAGTACAATGGGGAAAAAAAAAAGGGAAAATAAATGGGGTGAGCCAAGCTGAGGGGGGAGAGGCCAAGCTGAGGGAGAAGAAGTTAAGCCGAGGGGGGAGAGTGTTAAGCTGGGGGGGGGGCGAGTGTCAAGTGGACTTTGTGCTAGCAAACAAAAGCAGACCCAGAGGTTCACAGGCCAATGCCAGCTCTGAGCACAGGGCACGCCTGGCACAGGAGCCTCCCTGCCCCATCAACAAACACCCCTGAGGCTTGAGGATAGCAGAGAAACACAGGCTCCTGGGCCCAGGGACCTCAGGGGCACAGGGGAGGTTCGCATCTACTCACCGGCACTGGCTGCAGCATCCACAAAGGTCCCGTTGCCTTGGTTGTGGAAAAGGAAGTTGGGCCCGTTCTCGTTGTCACAGAAGATGTCTGAGGCACTGTTGCTGAGAATGGGGCCCACGCTGACACCCCGGCCCGCTAGGAGAAGAGGCACACCCACAGTGAGTGCCTGGTGCCCAGGCCAGCCCCATCCTAGAGGACTGGGCCTCTGAGGCACCAGATAAATTACTCCAAGGAAATAATTCAGAGAGACCTCAGGGACCTGACCTTTGGGAGGCTTCTAACTGAGCTGGACCTCAGCTCCCAGTCTCCATAACTCTGATTCCATTGAGGCCAGAGAGGAGCTGGATAGGGCCACTTTGTGCCAAAGGCTTCATTCCATGCCCCAGGAGCACAGGGTGTGGTCATCATGCATACCAGATGAAGCACAACATCCCCCAAACCAGCTCCATTCCTCTGTGAGGCACAGGCAGTTCACAGGACCCTCAACAGTTCCCCACTGCCCTGGCAAGCACCTTTCAGAACCTACATCTGCATTTTTGGTTAATAGTCTGCGGAAGTCAGCTCTACCTGCAGGCTCTGATAGGCTGCAGGTCCCAGCTGTAGGCCCAATGTATATTTGGCTTTGGCTGATGTACTAAGCAGTTTTGTCCATTGATAGTGAACTGGCTGAATGGATTATGGTATATCCATATGGTGGAGCATTCTGCAGCCACTAAAAGGACTATGTAGATCCATATGTATTGACTTGGAGGAGTGCCCATGATGGAGAAGAAGGAGAAGGGGGAGGAGGAGGAGAAGGAGAAGGAAGGAGGAAGG
>NC_034590.1:153732594-153756010 GCF_900095145.1 Mus pahari
GAGGAAGGAGAAGAAGAAGAAGAAGAAGAAGAAGAAGAAGAAGAAGAAGAAGAAGAAGAAGAAGAAGAAGAAGAAGAAGAAGAAGAAGAAGAAGAAAAGAAAAAAAGGAAGGAAGGTAGGAAGGTAAGAAAGTTGGTAAGTTAACAGTTCTATGTGATCTTACATTTGTTTAGAAAAAGGATGAGAAAACTCTTAGTATTCTGGAATATGCAAGTGTGTATAAGCTAGTTTGGATTTGGAGAAAAGTGAAGACATTTACGCTGACTAGCTGGACCAGGAAGAACTAGGGAGAAGGAGAGAGGTGGTAACTGGTCCTTTCTTGAACGTTTCCTGGTCCTTTCTTGAATGTTTCCTGGTCCTTTCTTGAACGTTTCCTGCTGTTTGGCTTGTAGCAACAAGTCTTGTTTTTGTAGTTTGAGAGGACAAAATCCAATAGAGTATTCACATAAAAAACAAAACAAAACAAAACAAAACAAAACAAAAAACCAAAACAACAACCACACAAATCAAGCCAGCTCTGTGTTAGGCTTTGAGGACGAACATCCATGTTGAGCTCCTGACATGCAGAAGTCCAACCTTAGTGCACAGCCTCCGAACTCAGTGGGCTTCAAAGACAGCCTCTGCTTCCTGGACCTCACCTGCTTCCTGGAAAAACCACCCACATCTAGGAAGCCCCATCAGCCACGGGCCCTGGATGCTGGGCAATTGTGAAAGTAGCCCACAGGGAGCTGATGCTGATTCCCACAAGCCGCTGGAGTACAATTTGTTCCCCGTTGAGTGTCCGTTTCTTCTGTTAAATGGGGGCTTTTCTGACCTGCCCTTTCTGTCTTAGCCCTTATAAAAAGCAAACGAGAAATGATGATGGCTTACAAGCATCCAGTAAGAGGGAGCCGAAAACGAATCCCTAATCGCAGTTGGAGGATATTAGTATAACCACAAAGCAGTATGGCATACCCTCAGAAAAATAAAAATGGAACTTCCATATACCATGGCAAATTTGCTGCTGGGCATGCATTCTCCAAAGGAAATGAAGGCAGTAGTTTCGAGAGTTCTGCTGTGTTCACTATAGCAAGATTCGTGAGTGCCAATATGAATCTACCCTCAATGTTCATCAGAAGACGGAATAAAGAAACTGTGGTAATGTTAGTTATCCAGCCTGGAAGACAACATGCCAAGTGGAGGTGAGACACATATACAGGAATTCCTAAGGTGCGGAGTCCAAGCTACAGACGCAGGGCACAGAGTGGAGTTACCAGGGTCTGGTGAGGGGAGAAGATGGGAAGGGAACAGTTAAACAGGGGGAGCTAAGTCAGAGAGACTGTTCTACAGTATGGTGACTACAGTTAATAAGCACTTGCTGTCCTTGCTACTTATGATGGTGGGTCGTGAGTGACCTCCCCACAAGTGGAGAGTGACACACGTTAGTTCAAGCCAGCTACTCCACAAGGCATATGTATTTCAGGACATCATGTTGTGGATGATAAATATGGAGTTTCCAGGAGTCAATTTTTAAAGTCTGAGGCGAGACCCATGGAGGCTCTGTGAAGCCTACAGCCTTGCTGCGCAGCCTGGCCTGTGGACCATCTGCTGGGGCTTCTCAGAGATGCAAAGACTCAGGCCCTGCTGAGTCCTGCATCTCACAAGACCACTGTGTGGTTTGTCTGCCCCCTAAAGGATGAGGCATATTACTCTAAGGAACTAGCTATAATGACAAGAGGAAACTGGGGGTGGAGTTTTTAAGTAAATGAGAACTCCGGCAGAGCCATGTGGTAATGGCTAGGCCCATGGCCATCAAGTGAATGAAGTGACTGAGCTCATCTGAGGAAAGGGTTCAAGGGTGTCCATGGTCCTTCACCCTGAGAGATGCTCCCTGACAAATTATGGGGCTTTGTTCCCGATGTGAAGGGAGCTGGGGCAGGGGCCCCCAAAACGACTTCACCGCTTTCAGTACTCTTGCTAGACTTCTTGCAAATGACGTCTAGGCTTCTTCTCAGGTACTCGGTTTGTCTCAGAAGAGAGTCCAGTCTCAGGAAAACGAGCAGCAAACTCCCCATTCCCTCTGAGGCTCCCAGGAGGGGTCTCACAGAACATGAAGGCCGTGGAGTCAGGTGATGCCAGTGGAGAAGATGCCGAGACAGGACCCTGCTGGGCATCGTCCCTGCCTGTTTAAAAGCGGGGCTAGCGGCAGCTGTCCCTGCCCTGGTCACTGCCAGACTCCAGCCTAGGGGAAGGCTTCCAGGAGATTCCAGGTGGGACTCAGGACCTGCCACCATGCAGCCCAGTCCTCCCCTCTCTGTGGCATCCTCCAGTTTCCTCTGCCTCTGGCGCCCAAGCTGTGACACATTCCCTTCATTTTCTACAAAGCAGGTTATTTCCCTTTTGGACAAATTTCTAAATCTTTCTAATTAACTAATTGGGTTGGGTTGAAGCCTTGCACCATTTGTAACCTGTAATTACTAGAAAATTGCCATGGTAACCACACTACTAATTAGCAGCAATTTATTGCCATAGCAACCGGACCATAACAGAGATGTTACCCACAACTCCTTCTTGGCAAGTTGGCCACGCATTTGGGGAGCAGGTGAGTCCACAGTCAGGGAGCCAGCCTTTTGGGGCTCATTTCCAGAAACCTTAGGATATGGTCCAAACCAGGGTCTAAGGCAAGTAGGCCAGGTGCTGTGCCCCTGGCTGATGCCACAAGATTAACTCCAACAGAAACCAACAGAAACATCCCATCATAACTGTATCCTTTCCCTCCTCCTCTTTGCCAGTCAGACAGAAGTAGCAGCATCTCTTCTCCCAGGACCCATCTCTGCTTTTCTTTCTGCTTTGTGACATCCACCCTCCCCTCCTCTCCCTAGGCTCAGGGCTACCCAGCTGGTGGCTGTTAGGGACATCTTTGTTTAGTCTTGGAGAACGACATCCTAATGAAGTTGACTCCACCCCTGTCACTGGATTCTTTACTGTCTGGAGCCAGTAGCTTCTCTCAGAGACACATGACTCCCCAACTGAGCCTGCAGGGCTGTGCTGGTAAAAGGCCAGACCTCGGGACTAGGGGTCAGCTCGTCCAGGCTTGAGCTGTGTGACCTTGGACATATCACTTAACCTTTCTAGGCTTCTGTTTTCTCATCTATGAAGTAAACTGGTAATAATAATAGCTCCTTCCCAGGGGTGTCATAAATATTAAGTGGGATGAATTTTGGAAGGTATCTTGGAAAATGTCAGGTGCCACACAGTCATTAGCTGGGACTATTTACCACCTGCTGAGTGAATAATATCACTTTATTTTTGCCCAGCACTTCAAGCTTCAAAGGCCCCTTTGTTATGCTGTTGGGTTTTGAATGTTTATCTCTCTCCCCATCCTTCCCAAGGACATGTGTCCACTCTGACAAGTCTGTCTGAGAGGCTGGGGGCTCCAGGGGGGTAGTGACCACCTTTGGTCCCCACTTCCTCTGGCCACCTATCAGGCTTCCTTGTTTGTTCATTGGAACCAATTCCTATGGGGAATCCTTGGCTATTCTCAGTCCCTGCATCTCTAGACCTCTGAGCCCTGATGCTCTGATAGTGATCTCAAGTATGATGCTGGTGCAAGGGGTCTACCCCCTGGCTCTCAGGGATGGGATGGGGAGGGAAGGGAGAGGCTATGGCTGGAGCACGCACTCAACTGATCCAACTATAGGTTGTTGACCCAGGGATGAAGCAGCTAATTGAGATCCAGGTTCCTAGGAAGGGCATCTGAGATTTGTGCAGGAGCATTGCCTCTCTCTGGCTTCAGGAACTTGGGAAGGTGTCCTCCGGGTATCATTCCTCTGCACAGCAAAATGCAGGGGCTAGGGTGGCGAGATGGTCCTCGAGGTTTTACTTTTCAACGTGTTGAATCAGTTGGAACATGTTGGAGGTGGTTTCCTGCCCCACATCCTACTGTTCCTCATCGAAGGGGTACAGACCTGTGGCATTCTTCCGTGGGAATCTTGTAGAAAATGGGGTTCTTGTGGACACCAAGGTCCACAGGTTGCCAAAAGCATCCACGATATTATAAAGGAGTTGATCTAAGATGCTGGAAAAAGCACGAGGTAGAGAGATGAGGTAGATGGAGAAGGGGCAACGGGTAAGGCGGTGGTAACATGGCCTCCCTCTCTAAATTTGTTTCCTGCAGAATTCCAAATTGAGGTACTGATGCTGTGTTGGTGGTGGGCAAGCCTGCTGATGCCGGGTAAGGCTGGACTGTGAGACTGCGTGGGTGCCGATACTGTGAGACAAGGACACTCCTGATCAGCTCAGGCCTCTCCAACCCCTTTTCCTAGAAGGTTTCCAATCCGCCACCAGAGGCTGTAGGAAGAAGGGCCCTTCCTCCTGTGTCCCTCCAATATCAAGGAGTCAAGCAGAAGCTGTGTGAGGCCAGAGCGGTCAAATGACTGGAAGAAAGAGTCTGGTGGCTCTGTTCTGTGTGCTGGGCAAGGGTGCAGACATCTCACATTAAGTGTCCCGACACCCAGAGGTGTGTCTCGTCACCACCGCCTTCTTAGCCGAGAAATAACAAATTGCATATGTTTATCACACGCAACACGGTTTTGGAGAATGCATATGCTATGAAATGGCTAGAATGGGCTAATTAGCATACGCATGATCTCACATATTTATTATTTAAATTTCTCAAACACTTAGAATCTATCTTCTTGGCATGGCGGAAGAACACAATAGATTGTTATTAACTGTGGTCACTGTAGTGTACAATAGAACTCCTGAACGCACTTGTCCAGTGTAATGAAAGTGTTGTTTGTTTTGGCAAATATGTCTTCAATACCCTCCCGTTCCGTCTATTTTCCAGGCGGAGAAACTGAGGCTTACATGGGACAATCACAATTGGCAGATGATGGGGGTCTCAGCTCAAACGCTCATACTGTTCCCTCTGCTTGCCTCTCTATCACGTCGGCTCAGGTCCCCTCTCAACAGGGAGGGGACCATACTGGCACCTGGTGATAGAGCCACTAGTGTCCTTTCTTTACAGTCTCTTGAGACCACTGGGGGAAATGCATGTGAAAAGTAAAGTGCGAGTCTATCAAACATCTATGCACTTCAGAACCAGGACAGACCTCTGTGACAATCGTACACTGCACCTGACACCCCTGGGAAATGGTTCCTGTGTATCCTGGACTTTGGGAACCCCTCTGGGGACCCTCCTGGGGTTCCTGGACCTGGCTGAGGTACCCATCTCTCTAGCCTTGTCTGGTCCTGGCTGCTAGCGCTGGCTGGGCAACAGCTATCTAGATAGCTGACACCCACCTGGGAACCTGGGAGGCTCCTCAGCCCCCACCCGGCAGGCACCAGTCATTGCTGCTGATGTGGGATCTGCCAGAAGGGCTCAGCTGGGCTTTGGGCCTCTCCGTCTCCTCCAATAATGACTTCCTATAAATCAGATCTGCCCTCCGCTTTGTTCCACACTGCTCCCAGCCAACAGCAGAACTCTCCACCCAACATCATAAATCCACCTCCATTTTCTTTCCAAATTTCCTTAAAGGCTTCTTTAATCACCACCTTGCAGCCTGGGCAGATGCTCCCTCAACGGGTGTGAGGCCTAAGTACAGAGGCCCTGGGAAAAGGGTAGGGCCTGGGGGAGGCCATGCGCAGAGGGAAGGGTGACGGAAAGCTGGACTCCATTTGGGGAGGGCATGAAGATGCCCGCCCGCACGGTGCCCAGGCAGGAAGACACAGACTTCATGCCTCCATGACAGGTGGGCTGGCTCGCTCAGCTCCATCCTCAAGCTAACTCGAGGCCCCAGGAGATGCCCAGCAGAGAAGCCTGGTGCCGCTCTGTCAGAGCCACAGGCCCAGGGCACGGACTAGGCATCTTCCATGTTATTTCCTTCTCCAACACACTCTGAGGGTAGAATCTGTGTAGAGAGAGGTCACTGTCTTCTATGTCTGTCCAGGCTGGCATGGGCCTGCTCCCTTTAGCCACTCTGTTAAGTTGGCTGGGTGAAGGTACCTGGTGAGATACCACAGGACTGCTGCTCTCTCCTATGCCAAACTCTCTGCAGGATGGACACCACTTCTCAGGGTTCCCACACATCTCAGCTCCCAGCCTTTCCTGGCTCCAAGTGGTCTCTGACAGTTGGAGAGGCCTGGGAGTGATCAGGGAGCCACAGCAAAGGACAGCAGGCTCTCTACTGCCACTGTGGGTAGTAGCAGCTCAGGTTCAGACACCCTCCAGGGGCCCAGTCCCCTGAGAGCAGGCATTTCAGCCACTAGATGGCACTGTGACCCAGCAGAGTGGTAGCGGATGCCAGAATCAATAGTGTCTGGAGAGATCTCCCCTCCCCCCTCCTGCACAACTAACAACTTGTGCTTGGTTTTCGTGCCATTGCCCCCCAGCCCCCCACCACTGCAGCCTGCTGTCCTGAGCACCCCAGGCCAGACAGCTGCTTTGGCCTGACAACCTGCGCACACAGTTCGGGGCCTGTCTGCCAGTGCATACCCCGAGGGTGAGAGGCCTTCCCTTTGCCAGCTGGGAGCAGCTTGCTCTAGTTGGAGGTCGTCAGAAAGGTCAGCTGGTTATGGCTGGTTTAAGCATCAGGACATAAGGCCCCCAAGTGCTGGCCTTCTCCAAGTCTCCTAAGTGACCCTGTACGAGTCCTTTCTGCTCTTTGGACCTAGTTTGATCCCTTGGCAAATGGGAGGTCTTCCCACCCAGTCTTGGTGGCTGCCCTCAAAAACTGGGAGCTGTGTGGCTTGGCTGCAGAAAACTCAGTTCCCTGAAGTACATCTGGCCACTGCTTGCTTCTCCCTCCCAGCCTGCTTAGGCCCTGCTCGTCCCTCCTGGCTTCCCAGACCCCTTGTACTGTTCTGGAAATGAGCGCTGGCCACCTGCCCAGGGTCTTGGCCATTGGGCTGGGCTCAGCATAGTGGTCCTTACATTTGGGGTTCATTCCTAGGGCTCAAGGGAGCACTCAGGGGCCATTTTCCAGCCAGATGTCCATGTGTCATTAAGCGAGTGACAAGTGGGGGTTGCAGGATAATGTTGGGGGGCTGGGGAAGGCGGGCAGACGGAACAGCAACTTGGTAGGCCAAATTGGTTCTTGCCAGCCAAATAGCTTCTGGAAGTCTGCAGAACTGCTCTTATGTGTCCTCTGGGTATGCCAGCTGCCCCGGCCTCCTCCATCCCTCCAAAGAAGCTGCTGCCCCCGCCTTGGGTTGCCCTATCCTTCCAGCACGGCCGGCACAGTTGGCTGGGGCTCCCATCGCATCTCTGCTCCTCAGCTGTCTTTGCTTGCGCCCCCCCCTCTCCCTCCTGGGTTCTGTGCCAGCCCAGCCAGCGTGAACAATGCCCCCTTCATGCTCCAGCCTCCTGAATTCTTCCATTCTGCGTGTAATGCACTCTCCCCGTCCTTGCCTCCCTTCCATCTCATCATTTTCAAGTGTTTCATCCCCCAGCCCGTACCCCTCCCTCTCCTGCAAGATCAAGGCACTTAATTGCCAAGCCAGCCCAGTACACAGAACTGGGAGCTTACTCAGAAAAATTGACTGTACCAATCTGGGCTGAAGCGCCTCATGTTTATTCTTCTTCCCAGGGAAACATGGTTTATTACTGACACTCAGCCTCTCCGCAGCACGTTTATGCCCAGGGCTCTCAGGCACATTGATGGGGCTTGAGCCATGCAAACTATTTTATTGTCTAGTCATTTGTCCCCGAAAACTTTGTCAGATAGGCCAACATCAATCTCTGCCTTTCATGGAGGTGGCGAGTCGGCTGGATAAGGGCACCGTTAACTCCTGCAACCTTTCCAGCATGCGACTTGGAGATTTGCTACCAGCCCAGTGTCTGGAGGAAGGGGAGGTGCCCACTTCATCTCCCCTGCCACTTTCCAGCTCCAAGCCTTGAGTGCAGGCTGGCCGACACTGTGGTAGTGTCTGTGGTATAACTTGGAGCAGATGTACAGGGAAGGCTAGCTAACTGGAGGATTTCTACATCCCAACTGCAAGGCGGGTGTGAACGAGACCAAGTTGTTATGCACAGGCCTGGCTTCCTGATTTTTGGCACTCACAACAGGAACTGGATGGCTCTGCCATCAACAGCCTATTGGCAGATTATCAGAGTTTAGTCAGCAGCCCTGCTGGAATTAGAAAAACAGCCTTCCCTAGAAAGAGCTCCTGTCAGAGGCTCTCTCTGACGATAGGTTCCCCCATCCGCACCTTCCATAAAAAGTGCAGGAGAGGGTTTGGAACAAGAACACAATTCTTTGAGCTCAGTTATCCGAGACGGGACCCAGCCGGAGCTTAGGGACTTAGCGCTCAATTCCTGGCCGCTTATGTGTAAGTAAATAATTTCATCTGCTGTTGGGCAATAAAGAAAGCTTTAAATCTCAGCTCCTGTGATCTGTCAGATTTCTCCAATGCAATCTGCTCACTCATCACTGGGGTTACGGCAGGGGAGGGGGCAAGGGGTTCCTGGGACAGGATACATGGTATTCTTTTCCTTTCAGTTTATGCCCGTTGTACGGTGTCCCGGCGTTCCCCCCCCCCCCCCCCCCNCCAAGCTCACACCTGCCAGGGATCTCACCTCCCCTCTGGAGGGGCAGCATCCATGGTGGGAAGGGAAGATGCCTTCCTCCCTGCTCAGGGATTATAAACCTTCTCTGTCCTCCTGGTTGCTGATGACTTAGACACAGCTCTGCAGGGCCCTGGACCCCCAGCCCCAGCTCCTCTACTAACAGCCTCCATAAAGTCTGCCTACCTGTGTACTTGCTGACCCCAGCCTCAGCCGCCACATCCCTGAGTGCCAGGATCCCCCGGGACAGGTCACTGGCCTCAGGGTCCATTTCGATGAGGGCATCAGGCCCCACATCACCATAGGCATAGTTCGCTATGTAGATAGAGTATCGTCCAGAGCCCTGGGAAAGAAGCAAAGGAGGAGGGTGAGAAGCCCCAGGCGCGCTAGCCCTGGCTTCCCCACCCCAGGGATCATAGCTTCATCAGTGGGTTGAAGCCTGTGCGGCTACAACCCTGACAGGTGCTCATCACAAAAGCTGCGTGCGAATGACGCCTCCCCCCTCCCGAGCCAGACAACAAAGCAGCCTCTCTTGTTCTATCCTGTTCCAGAAGAACACATCTCTCCCTCTCCCCCACAACCACCTTTTTATAGACAATTTTCTAATGTGCCTCCCTCCAGCTGAGCTCGCTCCAGCTGCCAGCCAGGGTAGCTGCTCAATAAATATTTGCTGATTGATTGATCTACCAGTTCCCATTATTCTCCGTCTCTCTCTCTCTCTCCCATTCAAGCCCACTCCAGCCAAGATGACAAGCAAATTCCTGAGTCTGCTCCCTCTCCTCCTTCTGGGAAAGGCATGGATTCGTGGGGTCTTCCATCTGCCTTCCACTCCCATCTCCCCATGTTATCAAGAGGAGATATTTCACTGTTTTGGCCTTTATAATACTGTCTCCGTCTTTTTTTTTTTCCCCCCTTTGCATCTCAGAGAAGCCTGGGGCACTGGCTTTTCCTTCAGTAGCCGTTCTCAGTGGTCCAAACCCCACAGATAAGATTCCTTTCTGCCTGTTATTATAATGGGTTCCTCCTCTGGTGGATGCTTCCTTCTTCCCAGGAGATACACACAGTTTCTAAATCTGTTTCCAGCTTCCCCATTATCTTCTCATCTCTTCTGTCCAGAAGGTATTTCTCCAGCTCTTACAATCTATAGGGTGTTCTTCACACCTTGTAAATTCTGAACCCACAGACCCTGTCCTTGGGTGGCTTAGAGTCTAGTGTGGAAGGACAGCGAGAGCAGAAAGAGAATGAGCTGAGTTTGAGGTGACAAGGTGATGCTGTGGTCCTCATTGACTTCTGTTTGCTTCATTCTCTTATCCTGCAGCATCTTGATTGGGCCGGTCAGGGTCCTCACTCCACTCCTTCTTAGGACCATTTTCTCTGGAGTTGGGGGAGCTGATCCAGAGACACTCAAGTGTGCATGGTTTGGTGACTGAGGACAGGGAAAGACACTTAGAGTTTCCAGGGGACACAGAGATGTCAAAGCCACCCAAGTGCATGGCAGATGTAAGGCACAGGGTTTCCTGGTTGGCAGCCTGGAGGGGGCACCTCGCTATGCCAACTTTAGGAAAGATTTTCTAAGAGGCGTCCGAGCCAGTGACGCAGAGGGGAGGGACCTTCCCGGCAGAGACAGGGGATGGTGGGTGCACAGAAGGCATGGCCCGGTGTCACCAGAAGGAAAAGCACAAGGCAGGGAGTGTTAGGAGATGAAGTTGGAGACAGGGAGGCTGTTGCCTGGAGGCCCCACTGCCTCGCCTCTTTGGGTTATTGACTCTCAACCCTGGTATCTGGGAATCAATACTTTATAGGACCCATGACTCAAAGTGGTCCCTAGATAGCACCCCGATGCCATCTGGGAGCCAGTATTAAAACTAAAGAACCCCAAGGCCCACCCCAGACTTACAAGAATCTATATTTTAATAAGACCCCACAAGATACTTAGGCAAACTAAAATTTAGGATGCTTTACTATCCATTGGCTTCTCGATAGGGGAAAACTTCAAAAGGTTCTCACTCCTACCTACCCCGGGAGCTCGATGTGTGTGTGTGTGTGTGTGTGTGTGTATGTGTGTGTATGTGTGTGTGTGTGTATGTGTGTGTGTGTGTGTGTGTGTGTGTCATTCGAGGTGATTGGATGAAGAAAGAAAAGGGCCAAAGGGAAAGTTGCACCAGGGTGAACCATTCCTGACTCCACCACCTGTTTAGCAAGCTCATCAGCAAAATGGACAATTAAGTCCACACGGGCTGAAATGCGCTCTGCTACAAATTAGGAAATTTATATAATTCAGTTTTTACCTAGATCATCCTTACTTCAATTCATCAGGGTGATAAAGCAGATAAACACAGACATATTATAGCTATAGAAGATTGCAGAAATTCACATGTGAACTTGACCACCGTAACTCTAAGATGATTGCAGGAGGCGTTTCTGGAGCTCTGGGTGTAGAGGGAGGTACAGAGGCGTTTCTGGATGTGGAGCTAACAGAAGAATCACTTGGAGGGCTGGTTAAGCACAGATTCTGGGCCCCATTCCTAGGGCTTCCAACCCAAAAGATCTAGAATGGGCCTGTAGTATGTGCATGTCTAACGGACTTCCGGGTGCTGCTGAGGCTGTAGTTTAGTGGCACCATGGTTACCTAGAATGAATGAGGTCCTCCGTTCAAAGTCCAGTATTACCAGGAAAAGGGAGAGGGAAACAGAATCGTGGGGGCACGTCGCTGTTGCTGGCTAGCGACTCTAGATTCTGAAAAGCACCAGTCAGAGCCTACTAGTCTACTCCTGGTCTAGCCTCAGGCTCCAAATGACTCTTTAACCATGGGCACATCCATTAAGACCTGCAGGCTGCCTCTTGAACGTGCTAAGTGGGGGGGGGGGGGGGCAGGGTGTCTGAGAAGCCGGAATGAGACAATGTATGTGAAAGGTCTCCGCGAAGGTAAAACATGCCATATAAACATGAGGCATAATCGTTATTGACCAGGGAACGCTTCTTGTAAGAGATCAGCTTTGAGCTCCGTCCAGGAAGGTGAGTGAGTGGCAGGACAGCTGGAGATAAAGGGCGAGAGATGCTCCAGATCTGGAGCGGAGCCATGAGTGAGGGACTTGTGGCTAGGCAGTGACAGACTCCCCTCAGCACATCACCGCCCCTGCCAGTCCCCATGAGCTGAACTGTGTCTCTGGCATTTCTGATTCAGCTGGTCTGAGGGGTACAGCAGGGAGGGCCTGTTCTTTTTAGTGCACACACAGAGTCCAGAGGAGGATATTGTGTGTCTCATTCTACACTGACCACCATATTTCTCTTGCGACAGGGTTTCTTCCTGAACCTGGAACTTGGCTGATGGCCAGCAAGCCCAGTGACCCTCCTGTCTCTAACCCCCAGAGCACCAGGATTACAAGCACTTGCAGAACCATGCCTGGCTTTTTATACAGTGTCTTGGGATTTGAACTCAGGCCCTTGTGCTTGTGCAGCAAGCACTCTTACCTGTAGAGTCATCCCCATCACCTCTGAATCATTCCTCACAGCGTTCGTGCTAACAATAGTCTGGGGGTCACACTCTAAGAACCATTGAGCAGCGAGCCTGACACCCCCAGGTGGGGGGTGTGGGGGTAAGTGAAGATGGCTTGAATGGGGGGGGGTCTTCAGGAAAGCCTGTCTATTATCGTGTACCTAGAGCTGGGGTAGCAGGGGGATGGAGGGGGAGTGCTCTGTTTTCGGGCAGACAGAGTTCAATTCCCAGCTGTGCCTGCCATTTATTACGTGACCAAGGTCAAGTTGTTTAATTGCTCCAAGCCTTAATTTCCATATCTGTAAAAGGTGATAATGGTAGCTTGTACCCCATGGGCTTATTGTAAAGATTCAGAAAGAAGAAGCCTGTGACGTGGGCTCCGTGCATGGTTGGTTGCACAAGGGTGGGCTGCTTTTGTCTTTTGTCCTTTGCCACTGCTTTTTGTGTTTTCTATGCAACACTGCATTCCTGTCTCCTAGCTTCTGTACCGGCCTTGGTCTTTCCCAGCTCATTCCATACAATTCCTAGGACCCAGAAAGCACCTCTTCCCCTGGTGGTGATCCACTGAAAGGTTTTTTGTTGTTGTTGTTGTTGTTTTTTTTTTTTTTCCCCAGTCCTCCAAGGCCTTGGAGGATGGAGTGAGGTTGGGCTGGGAGCAGACAGCTTCTGAGCACCGCCCACTGTGAAGAGGGGCCACGCCCTCTCCCTTTTTACCTTCCCCACAATGCTTTTGTCCCGTGGTTAAATGCCAGTGTGAGGATGACCTTGCTAGGACATAGTGTATCTCTGTGATTAACCTCCAGCTCCTCCCTCCAGTTCAGGGAGAACATCCCACTTTGGCCAGTGTGGGAGGTTAAGTCCTGACGAGAGGGGAGGGGGAAACAGGAGGTGTATGGACAAGATCCCCAGCTGTGACCAGACCTGCCACCTATGGCCCTCCACCTCCCAGGGCTGTTCAGACCCACCTCACTGTCCCCTCCCACCAGGCAGGAGTCCAGGTGGCATGGATTCAGGTCAGGGCTAAATGTGGTTTCACAGCCCAGCTTGGCTCCTCTCCCCAGCACCAGCTTGTTAAGAAATAAATATTTATACCTGGCACCTGCCTTCTCCTAAGGCCTGGAGGCCCCTGCTGCGAACGTTCACGCTGAATCCCCAATCCCTCTGTGCCATCTCTTGGAGCCCGCCCCTTCAGCCCCACAACTGTGGAGCAGGGCAGCAGCTGTGCCCTTGCTGCCGTGATTATTGTTATAGAGCCAAGCAGGTGGGTGGCAGGAGAGCAGGTGACAGGGTGGACAAATCACTCCCCAGACGTCTCTGTCTACGGTAGGGCTGCTGGGACCCAGCTCCAGGTGAAGACGACAGCTCCTCTCCCTGCTTCCAATGCAGCCACGCCTCCCCATGTTTTGGGTTGGACACAGGAAGGGGTTGATGGAACCACTGATGAACTAAGGTTCTAGAACATTCAGGTAACCCTGCCTTGACCACTTCTGCACTCCCCTGTCGCACCTTCCATATTATAAAGATATGGACAGGGTCACATGACTCGATGCCTAGCTCACTGAAGCATTTAATTGGATGAATGAATGAGCACCCCATTTAGAATTGGACTTTGCTTCATGTCATAGGCATGTCACTGATCTTATTTTGGTTCCCCAATTAAGCCACTTAGTATTTTGCTTCTACTGTGTGTGGGACAATGGGAGCCACCAAGGTGAGAAAGCCTTGGGCCTTCTGCTTCCTCCCAGGCCCCCCTGGGCCCCTGCACTTACCGTCCTGTCTACACAGGCCACGGAGCGTCCCGCAAAGAGGCTGGCCACTCCACGGGCCACATTGACGTCATCACTCAGGATGTCTTCCCACCGGTTATTTCGGAATTTGAACAACTTGTCTGTGTATGTGGCCACACCTGGAGAGAGGAGGCAAGGATGGCTGGTGGACAGTCCACCAGGACACAGGGAGTCTCTGGTTCTGTCTCTTGGCATTTGCTACAAGGATGCCGGGGCTAAAGGTATCTGGTGCTTAAAGGCAGGGAGGCTCTCTATAGGCAAAGCTCCTTTCTAGTTGTGAACTTGACTCTAGCTGGCCCTCAGGCTGAGGGAGACAGCAATTATAAGCCTAAGGTTTAGAATCAGTGAACAGAAGATCCAGTCTCCGTTAGACCTAGATTCTGGACTTTGGACAGGTTGCTCAGTGTCTCCAGGATTCAGTTTCCTTGTCTGTTCATGGGGATGACAGTAGCCACATTCAAGTTTGCTGAGGAATGCACGAGGGGCAGTACATGGAATGCTTAGCCCAGTAATGCTTAGGGGTAAGGGGAGCTCTTATCAGGTGGAAATGAGCCCTTCCACTCACCAGACACCAGAGCCCCAGTTCACAGGCTGGTAGTCTGTGGGTGTGAATGAGAGTGTGAGTGTGGCATAAGAATGGGTAAGTGTGCAAGACTGTGGCGTGCAAGCGAGAGTGAATGTGGGAGAGCGAGTGAATGTGAGTGTGAAAGTCAGTGTTCGGGATGCATGTGCTAGTGTGAGCACAAGCCGCAGCCGAGTGTGAGGGAATGCACGGGGTTAAGTATGCACTGGCGGGAGACTGGGAATGGGTGTGTGAGGGAATACAGACAAGTGTATGAGGGGGTGTGATGGAGTGTCGTGCATGTGTGAGTGCGTGCAGCGGCAGCACTGTGTACACTGGGTGTACACACCGGGTGGCTTACTCGGAAGAACACCCGTGTGAGAAGCAGGGGGGCTGACTGTAGCCGTGCAGGTGGAGGTGTCTGAGGAGTCGAAGATGCAGGCCTAAAGATGCTCTGCCTTGAGAGGGCCACTGTGGAGTGTGTGTGTGTGTGTTTCTGTCTGTGTGCACATGTGTGCGTGTATGTGTGTGTGTGTGTGTGTGTGTGTGTGCTCGCATGCACGCGCATGGATGTGCACATGGGCATGTGTATACTCTGAGGTGATGTTAAGTTCTTTATCCTTTTCCAGCCTCACTTTGCTCTTCCGAGAATGACACACAAGAGCTGTCCTCACTCACGGTATGACTGGCAATTGTGAGAAGACCCACATACAGCTTCATCACAGGTCAGACCGGGTGAGAGAGCATGGTGACAGCTTTGCACCCCTGCAGGGACACAGCCCCTCACTGAAATCCCTGGGGGCCTAATGTGTTTAGAGACCTAGATACTTCCTTCATCTCCTAAGAAGATAGCATGGTATGAACACTGTTGATTATATAACACCCCCAGCAGGGACCGGGGGCGGCACCCCATAATTAAACACATTAATATTTCTGCAGTGAAACATGAATATTCACACTAAGTGGGATAAATAAAAGCTTATAAATAGCTCACATCGGCTCAGGACAGGTTTTGTTATGTAGCGAATTTCCCACAGACTTAAAAAAAAAAAGTGCTGGAGGCTTCTAGAATGTTCTGGATTCAGATCTGTGGAAAGGGCCCTGTGCTGTAGCTGCCATCTCTCTGGCCACACGAGGTGGTTGCAGGCTTGCTCTTGCTTGCAGATGCCTGGGAGCTTCTGAAGATGGCCCCTGCAGGTCTCCAGCCGTCCCCAGCAGAGAACGTCCCTTCTCCATCTCATTCACATTGGGGCCCCCTAACTCTCCTATCCACTTCCTGAAATGACATCAAATACGTTCCACCAAAACCTGGCTAGGTCGGCTCTAGTTCCTGTGAGTAGCCTGGACGAGAATTTCATGGCCCTCCAAGCTTGGGAAAGATTGCATAGCAGCCCAAATTTCGAGGCTTTTCAGTAGTTATCAAATTATTAAAAATTTGAAAAGATTGCAACAAATTGTCTGCTTAATTTTACTGAGTGCGGCTTCTCCCAGATGCACTTGGCCACAGAGCTCTTTGGAGACTGTCCATGAGCTAACCCGTCCCTGGTTTCGCTAGTCGCTGTCTAGGGTGCTGAAGTCTGAGCAGGCTTCCGGCTTGTTAGCCAAAGGAATTTGGGTATCTTCTGCTGTTGGTCCACCCCTCTCACCGCTCGCGTGCCTTCTGGGCTCACCAGAGATGCCCAGAAGAATAAACTAATTAAGGTAAAATGTGCAACAGCGATGTGGAGCCTTGTAGATCATAAATGGGAACGGCAAAATCAATGGCAGTCCCTCTGCAGGCAGAGGCCCGGAGGCCTGGGCGACAGGAGGGTTGGGAGCCCGTGATTTAGGAAGAGCAAACGCGCTGGCAGCTGCAACCTGGGTAATTAGGTGTGTCAGGAAGACAGATAAACAGCGAGCTGTGCAGGTCGATGGCACAGGCAATAAACACCCAGCACTGGCCCCTGGCCCAAGTCAGTGCTGAGGTGGGCCTTGCCTCCTGGCTTCTTGTAACTGCACTTTGTTCCAGGGTCCCACACCACAGTGGGCCAGGACTCACAAAGAGAGGGGCTGTCAGTAGGGTGGGAAGTGGAAAGCGGCTCGTCTGAGTCCCTGGAGGGCTCAGAAGAAGGATGTCATTGGGCAGGGAGGGGTCTCTGGGGGTCAGTGTCACAGAGGTGAGTCTGGGGACTTTGAGGCACAGAGGTTACTACCAAACAGCTGGGTGGCTTTGTGACAGCCAGCAACATCCATTTGTGGGATGATCTTGGGGAGCCACATACTCATCCTTCTCTCCTAGCTATGAAAAGGGGTAACAGGAATGGCCACCTCTCCATCAGGCTGTTATGCGCATAAGTTAGTTAATGTCTGTAAAGGGCTTCCATAATGCCAGACACATGACAAATTCCACAAACAATAAGAGCGTCTCTGTCCAGTGCTTCCCCTTCCTCCGGGAAATTATAGGGCATGACCAGGCCAGTCCTCAACAAACCACATCCCAGGAGGCAACTGTGACATTAAGTTTCAAATGCCTCACAAGACTTAGTCAATGGAGAGGCAGCAGAGCAGTGATGGCCCCAGGGGAGAAAGAACTAGTTCAGACAAAAGATGTGTTTAAAAAGAATGAACTCAGGCTCACACAGTCTCTGGTAGAATTCCTGACCTCTTCTTCCTCCCTCTATCCCAGAGTGAAGAGGCAAACCCGGCCAGTGCTCCCCCAGCTGTGCTCCCCCTGCCAGTGCTCCCCCGGCTGTGCTCCCCTGACAGCAACCTTAGCTTCCTCCAGCATCTCCCCAAGAAGATTCGTGCCACACAGATAAATCGTGGCTCAGGTTCTGTCCGATGGCAATGCCCAGCTCCAGACTGTCACGATGTGGCAACGCTCTCTCAGCCAGTGTACAAGGCTAGTGGGAGGAGCTCTGGGTCCTTAGCTAAGACCACAGTGATGTACTCTGGGGACCCATTACTCCTGTGTGTGTGTGTGTGTGTGTGTGTGTGTATGTGTGTGTATGCAACCTTGGGTGACATTCTTCAGGAATTCCCCACCTTCTTCTTGCTTTGTTTTCCCCTTGAGACAGGGTCTCTTACTGGCCTAGAGCATGCCTAGTAAGGCAGGCTGGCTGGCCAGTGAGCCTCTGGGATTTGCTTGTGTCTACCTTCCTGGTGTTGGGATGACAAGCATGTAGCATTGCACCTGACTTACTTATGTGGGTTCTGAAGAATGGACTCAGAAGCACTTGACTGACTCATCTCCCCAGTCCCTAATTCTTGCTTTTGAAAACGTGGTCTCATATAACCCAGGCTATCCTCAAATTTTACTATGTAGCTAAGGATGGCCCCGAACTCCTGATCTTCCCTCTGACTCCTCAGGGCTGAAAGCAGAGACATGTGTCACAACACCTAGCCTTTCCATTCTCTATGGTGCTGCTTTGGTGGCCTCTCTCCAGGCAAGCTGCTCTCTGGTCACATGGGATGGGGCACAACACTGGCTGTCTGGGGAGTGCAGTTTCTAAGCTCATCTTTCAAATGGAGCCAGGCTGGGGCAGCTGAGAACCAGGACTCTGCGTCTAAGGGAAAGTAGGCCGGGATCCAGAGACCCGAGAATCCATTTCAGGGACTGAGATCAGGGTGGAGTTACAGAAATAAATAAGATGACACACATTAAAGCACAGTTCAGACTTCATGGGGCACAGGAAGCCCCTGGGGATGGTGACATGGGTTCTGGCGTTGGGTAGAGCGTGGAGTTTTCTGAGTATCCAGGAGATTCCAAAGCTGCCTGCACAGGCATCATGCTATGGTAGCGAGGCACAGGGCCTCTGGTTGCAGCTGGAGCCAGCCTGGCTGAAGGAGTTGCTGGGCAAGAGGTGCATCTCCAGAGAGCAGATGGCCCATCTGCTGTGTAGGCAGAGGAGGCCGGAAGAGCAGCCTGCCCAGATCCGCTCTCTCTCTAGCATGGTGACTGACACATCGTCTCCTCTCTGGGAGGCCACAAGTGTCCCTGCAGAACACAGAGTGCCTTTTTAGGTGTGACATAGCCCAGAAGCTGTAAAGGAAGAGATGGGAATCCAAGACTGTAAAAATGAGTTTTCCACATTACAAAGCCCACTATGACCGAGGCTGAAAGAAAAATGACAAGCCAGGGAAAACCAACCACAACGCGTGTCTCAGACAAAGGGCTAATTTTCCTAATTTATAAAGAGGTGTTCTAAATCAATAAGAAAAAGACCAATAGTCAATAGGAAAAAAAATGGGCAAAGGCTAGGCGTAGACAAGAGAGTCAAATATATAAAAATATTCTCAGCCTCACTCATTTGAGAAAAATGAAAATTAAAACCACTCTTGGAAATCAATTTTTTTTCCTATCAGATTGGCAGATAGTGCAAACGAAGTTGATGAAATGTTGTTTGTTGGTGAGCTTTTGGCAAGTGTTTGCTCCTCAGACGCCTGAGCAGTGTGGTAAGTGCTGCCCCCAGGGAGGGCAGCCTGGCGCTCTGAGCTCCACATGTGTATTCCTTTGACACGGTCGCTCTGTTTCTGTCAGCTTATCTTAAAACTATCCACGCAATCATGAGAAATAGTGGATTGTATGATTTCATTCATTGAGTGATGTTCTTTTTAAAGAGAGAAGAATTGAACTGCATGCAAGCAATGCGAGTGCTCACCCATGGAGAAGTGATTCAACTGACGCCATATCTATACATGGGAATACTATACAGCCATGAAAGAATGCAGGGTCCTTCTGTGTGGTGTTGTGAAGTAGTATCCACAGTGTATTGAAAATGCAAACAGCAGGACTGTAGTCAGGGCCCGCTGTGTGCAAACAACGTGGGGAGGTCCGTGAAGCAGGGCTGGGCTTAATAGAGATATTTTAACATAGGTTAAAGCATAGGGTTAAAACAGAGGCCCTCAGAAGGAAGGCAAGACACACCCAAAAGCACGGCTGTGAACTTTCCAAAGAAGAGTCATAGAAAGTCAGTGTGGGAGTGGGAGCCTCCAGGAAAAGTGGCCAAGCCCACGGACTGCAGCAGTGTCTTGCACGTGCGAGTCCGATGCTCATCTTTTTAACCGAGAGTAAAAAGTATAAAGAGACTAAGCACTGTTGGTGCTGCCCCACCCACTACCACACTACCAGTCAGGGCCAGGTGATGACAGGGCCAGGGGTTAGGGTAGGAACTCCAGGGGACGGATTTGCTTAAGAACTAAGAGGTCCAGGGCTCACAGATGCAGACGGAGGCCCTGGCTGCCTCTTGTCCCCTCTTGTCCTGTGCACACTCCCATGGAAACCCTGACTTGTCTTTTCCCACAACAGTTCAGGACCTGGCCTCTCTGGGACTGGTTAGTCCTTGTCTGATCTCTCCTCCATTCTCAAGCCTTGCCCCAAGCCCCCTCGGGACCCTCAAATGCCAGTCTTCCCTGCACCTCTAGCCTTCTTGCTGCTAAGATCTCTTTGCTGTGGCCAGGACGGAGCCGATTGCCCTCTTCTCAGGGCACCTGTGGAGGCTCTGGCCTTCCGTGGCCACAGAATCACCCTGTGCTGTCAGGGAGTGCTTAGCAAATGCAGGTGCAAATTACGTTCTTTTCATCCTTTATCCCAGCTGTTCACACAAGAGTCTATATTTGATGCTAAGTGACAGGCATCTCTTTGGGTTCTAGAGTACAGCGCTGAGCCAGACAATGTACGAGAACTGGACAGAGCTAGCATATGATCCACTTCCAGACTCAAGCAAGAATTATGAAGGCCATAAGCCTGTTAAAGAAATAAGGGCATAATCTGAGATAAGGTGCTTCTTAGAGGGGTCTTATCTGAAGAGTGAGCCCTGGGAAACTCATTTCAGGCCTGAGGAACAGCAAGTTTGAACTTCAGGCAAGGATGTTGTAGGTAAGAGAAAGGGGGGGGGGATTGTTAGCACAGCAGTTTGGCTGCACCAGGAAGGGATGCAGGTAACCCTAAGGACCTTGAAAATGGTCGGTAGGGCCACTGGAGGGAGGAGACTTTGTGAAGTCTGAATGGTCCCTCTTCTATAGATGAGTCAAAACAGAGGGGTCAAGATCTTATCTAAGGCCACCCAGAAAAGTTTGCATGGATTGACTCCCGGAGAGTATTGTAGGGTCCCAGACCCTTCCGGGGACTTCAGTGCTAACATCCCAAACCTGGTTGAAGGAGAGGTAGTGTCAACACCCCAAAGGCCACATGACTTCAGTGGCTGGCTAGGGCTCTCAAAGAAGCTCTGAGAATCCTCACAGAGGGCAGGGTGGCAACGGGTGAGTGCTGTCTGGGCTGACCCAAGGAAGTGCTGATATGACACAAATGTCCCTGCTCCATGCCCACCCCTTGTTGATGAATCAATGGATCACTCAACTACAAAATTAACTCAAACCCACAGACATCCCTCAAACCCACAGAAGGTCATTGGGAGGGGTGCACGGGGCTGAGGCTGCTGGGCACTGCTGTCTTGCCTCTGCCCCTCCAGGATCTCTGGTGCCTCTCCTAGCAGCAGGTCTTCTGGGCTGTGGCGTTGTGACATCCCTCTTGGCTTTCTTCTGCTTGGGAAGTGATTCACTTGCCTTTCCTTCCTGAGACTTATTTAGTCAATTTTAATTAAGCTCTTGGGATAGTAAAGACCTAGCTGGGGTCACTGCGAGTCACACAATAACCCTTTCTCTTGCCTAGGGTCACCCAGAAAAGTTCTTGTGGACTGGCTTTCAGAGGGTATTGTAGGGTCCCAGGCACTTCCAGGAACTTTAGTGCTAACATCCCAAGCCTGGATGGGGGAAGAGTTTAAAGAGCTTAGTTGTGGACTTTAGAGATCAGGGACTGGGAGAGGGTGCCGGGTGCTGAGAGAAACTACGTACTGTACTGGGGAAAGCATGGTGGGATTCTCAGTGCTCAGAACAGTGCTGGCACATAGTAGGTGGTCACTAGAAATTTATCTGGAAAATGAGTACCTCAGTGGGGGATACTCGTTGTTTGTCTGACCACAGACTTGGGATGATTCCCAGGTGGTGAATCGCAGTCTCCTCAGGCTGCCGCGTGGCCTTGGGAGTTAAGTGTCAACCGTCTGGCAATGGGACGCTATCCTAGCCAGACCTCTAACTGGATTATTGCAGGTCAGTTGGAGGCTGTCAACACCCCCCCCCCCCCACACACACCCCCCCCCACCCCCCCCCCCCCCCCACAAACCAACTCTACAGAACCTTTGCTCTGGGAATCACAATGATTATTCTAAGAATATGCACAGGAGGGGCTGCTGCCTCAGAGACAACCCTCAGGTCCCCTCGGAGTGTGAGTGCGCTGTCGTGGAGGAAGCTGTCCTTTCCTCTGGCATCCTGCCGGAAGAGTGCAATTAGGACCGTTGTCCCCGTTCCTGCTTGCTGGCATTCCAGGACCTTCCTGGGGACCTATCCCTTCTGCGGGCATCCTAGACTCTGCTTCTTTTCTGACCTTGCCCCACATTAAAGAGTTGATCAGCCCATCAATTAATCTCGTCCTAATCCAATCTCGGCTTGGTGGAGAGAGGGCAGTAAATCCAGCTGGGTAATCATGCCCTGATATTTGTGTTGGGATAATTACCATCTCTCAGGCCTCACTCGGTGGCAAGATGAGATGAAAACCCATAAAACACCACTCAGGGCTGTGGCTCATTGTTTCTTGGCGGCACAAGACTGGCTTCCAGCCAGCCAGCCTGCCCACCCCTGCCCCTGGCACCGGGCCCCAACCTTCCCCCCTCTCATTCATGCAACTGACTGAACTCAAACTCTAGGAGCAGCCTGGGCTGGATGCTGGATTGGGAATGGCAGCTGGAAGCCTGTGGGTGTTGGTAGGGAATGTTGGGGGGCAGGGTCCCATAGCCAGGCACTTGGTAGCCTCCTGGACCTTGGAGAGCTCAGGACGCATGTTTGTGGAAATCTAAACCACAGATTAGACCAAGAGTTGGCTATTATCTGGACATGTCCTGTGCATACCCAACCTCACCTCTAGGGGGTGCCATGGTTGAGATACTGTGCAAACGTTCACTAATAACTCTCCGGCAGTGGTGGGTTTATCAGTGAGTACAGTTTAGGGTTGAGGGAAATCCAAACTCCATCCCAGGAGATGAAGGGTCATCCTGGGGTCTCTGTCCAGCACGAGGAGGTCCTGGAGGCAGAGGAGACTGACTAAGAAAGGGCTGTCCGTGAAGGGAAGAGAACCCGCCCTTCACCTGAGATGAGCTATCTGAGCAAAGGTTAGGGGTGACTGACAGCCCCAAGAACAATAGCCTGCAACGTGTGAAATGCTGAGTGCCCACAGCAGCCAGGCTTCTTCTTTGCCCCAGGGACAGAGAATTGAGAAGAGCTGTAGCATGTCTGGATGCAAAGGACAGATAGAGGTGAGACCCTGGGGTTGAATCCTGGGTTGCTGGGTTTGGGTGAGTCAGCTAACCCCTTAACACCCTAGTTTCTTCAGTGAGTATGGCTGCTGATTCCTTCCTAACCAGACTGCTGAGAGACTGCCTGCCTGCGATAAAGCGCTGAGGGTTGGGGGCCAGAGCCTGGCACACTGAAGGCGTTCTCTGTATTAGTCACCATTAGCCTGGTAGACATCAGTTTCCTGGACACTCAGTGTGGTCTCTGGGCCATCTGTACCTGGTAGTCCAGGAGCTGGCTGTCAGGAATACAAGGCTCACATCCAGACTAGAGGAACCAGAATGCAGACCCCCCCATTAATGGAGATGCATGTGGCAGTGTGAAAAGAGCTAGAGGCCCAGGAACTCCAAGGTTAGCCTTCCTCAGAGTCATGTGCCCATGACCACCCTGATGCCCAGGCACATAGGAATCCTTGCACCAGGCTAAAAGCTGAGGAGGCAAATTCTAGAAGGTCCTCAAAGCACTGAGAGCAGCCTGGGACATCTGTTGGTTCCAGGGGTGGTTCAGATGGGCTGGAGGACCACATAGGAGAGGTGGGATGACAGGAGGGGAAGAAGAGGAGAGGGGAGGAGCAGGAGAGGGGAGGAGGGGAAGAGGAAAGGGAAAGGAGAGGAGGAGAGGGGAGAGGAGAGGGGAGAGGAGGA
>NC_034590.1:153756110-153828709 GCF_900095145.1 Mus pahari
GAGGAGAGGGGAGAGGAGGGAGGGGAGGGGAGGAGAGGGGAGGAGAGGAGAGGAAGTCTCCTCAGACCCAGGGAGGAAATGATGTGAGGGAGAAGATCTTTTTCATGCCCCTCTGTCCCAGCCCAAGATCCCAAGGATGGCTCTGTCCAGCATGGGAAGGTCCTGGAGGCAGAGGAGACTGGCTAAGAAAGGGCTGTCCGTGAAGGAGAGAGGCAGTGGGGCAGGAAGAGAATGGACAGCCCAACCCTCACCTGAGAAGGCGTTATTGGTGTTGAGAAAGTAGATCTCCTCACGGCCATCCCCATCGATGTCACAGGCTGTGACCCCGATGGCGTTCCCCTGCCGGTCCCTCAGAGCGTAGTAGGGTGAGCTGCGCTCATCCACTGCAATGTTCACCAGCCGATTCTGGGCTCGATTGTACTTCAGAACCAGGTTGGGGCCGGTGTACCTGGAGGAGCAAGGAGAAGGTCGGAAGGGTGAGTGGCTGGCTCCACCCAGCTCGGAGTCCGTTGTACCTTGAGCAACTCGGCCCATGGGGTACACAGGAAGGAGTCTTGCCTCAGGAAACTATAGAGCAGAAAGAAAACAAGGCTAAAGAAAAGTGGATCAGAGCCATGTAAAACACAATTCAAGGAGTGGGTTGGTCAAGGACAGTGGGCAAGCTCCAACTAAGGGCCTGCCTGAAGGGGAAAAAAAAAACCTTGACATTTTACCTTGTCCATTTCATGGTAAAAAGGCATTTTCCCACCAATGGACCTCATTAACTTAAAAAACAACCTGATGTTGACAAAACAAACTAAACAAAACAAAACGAACAAATAAGCAGGCAAGAGTGGTATGGGAGGCTGTGATGCTAGAAACTTGCTTCCCAAGGGGGAAACAGATGAAGTCCCTCAGAGAAACTGCAGCTCAGAGGAGCTGAGTGTAACTCCTGAGGGAAAGCAGAATCAGGTGCCTGAGTCCACGCACATTTCTGATGCTCTCCGGGACCCTCCACCCTCAATCCCCACCCTGTGAGTTATCCCTGGAGAAGCTGTGTCACTGAGCTAGACTGCTGGGTGGAAACACCAGCTCTAACAGTCCCTGCGATGAGAGATGAGAGACTACCCATCTCAGGGTGGAGCGTCACCACGCAAACCTGCTGCATCCTTTTTCCAGGGCATTGGGATGAAGGTTGAGCTGCCCATTACTCATGCCCGTCTCTCCTGAACCCATGCACCCTCTGTGTCACACGGAGACCCCGGCATGTCTGTTTTAGAGGCCGTTCCACTTGCTGTGCCCTCTAGGTGGGATGCTGGTCTAGACAACTCCCTCCCCCACCTCCTTCAAGCCCTCGATAACAGTGCTTCCCGAATCTGTCTCTTTATCCACTCTTCCTCCGTGGTCCCCACGTGGCCCCACAGATCTACTAATCTCTGTGTTCTCCCAGCTCTCTCTGGTTCCACTGGAATGTTGGCTCCACGAGACTAGAACCTTTTCTTCATGTTGTGCTCAACAGCATATAGTAGGTATTCAGTAAATATTTATTGAATGAAATCTCTTAGTCTTGTGGGCTCAAATGTCCCATGGTCCGTGTTTTCTCATCATTTTTCCCTCTGGGGAAACTGAGAATATCTAGTGATGCGTCCCACTCCCAAACAGCAACCCACCACGCTCACCAGAGAAACCCACATGTCCCATTCACCAGGGCCTGCCGGCTGCCCTGTGCTTCCGGCTGGGTGGTACATCCACCATGAGCTGGCTTAGTGGACCCGGAGAGGACAGTCGGCGCTTGTAGGTCTTTGGGAGAAATCTCTTCTTAGTCCTGAAACAGGTCCAGCCTAGGCCTCTCCTTTGTCACCAGAAGACGGAGAGGTCCGGGGGTGCTGGTGGCTGGCCAAGAGCTTTCTGGTACCCACAGAGTGAAAGGGGAGATGGAGCTCATGGGGTAGGGGTAGGGGGCGCTGAGTCAGCGTCGGGAGGATGGGGGGTGTGTGTGCCTTAGACACCTTGACGAAGTGTGTCTGAGAGCTGAGCATCAAGGGCGCAGTGTTACCTTCGAAGACACGCCAGGGCGGATGAGACAGAGCACTCTGGTTCTAGCACTGTCAGCAGCTGGCTCTGACCCCAGGGACGGATGTGACTTTTCGTGTTAAATACTAGTCTGAAAGCCCCAGGTCCTCAGCTCTTCCAGACTACTCTGCTCACTGGGTGTTGGCCTCACTAAGAGCATGCGCTGTCATTCAATGTCTTGCTCCAGCCCTGCACAACACGGAAAGGAAAAGGCAGGGCGTGTTTCTGAAAAAGACACGGAGGGTCAGAGAGCCCGAGTGAGGTCCAAGGTCACACAGCCTGTAAGTAGCCACTGGGTTTCTCTCTTCAGGGCAGGAATTCCATGCTCTTTCCATGCTGTGTGTGACGCCACCGCTCAGCCCCGTGTGTACTTATTTCTCTGGTAGCTTCCCCAAAACAGTGGCTCTGAGGAACGTGAGTAGTGGAGGTTATGAGAACCATACATTTTAACAGCACTTTACGAAGTTTGCAAAGTGCTTTCCGCTCCATGGAGGCCCTAACTCTGCTGTACTGAGGGCTGTGGCCTTGGGCTCTAGACTCTGCCGTTCTCTTCTGTGAGGTAGAAACTGGACTAAACAGGGAGTCGAGAACTGTGACTGTGGAGTGAGCGTCCGAGCCTGCCTTCTCATGAGTGTGACCGTGGAGTGGGTGTCTGAGCCTGCCCTCTCACGAGTGTGACCGTGGAGTGAGTATCCAAGCCTGCACTCTCATGAGTGTGACTATGGAGCGAGCATGGGAACCTGCCCTCTCACATCCAACAGAATGACTCCAAGCACATGATCTCCACCATACACTTCACCTTCCAGAGCCTGGTGAGCAAGGGATCCCAGGCTGAGTGGGGCAGCCTGGAAACTCTGTGGGCCCAGGGGTTTAACTAAGCTTGGGAGTTGGGCAAAGCCAGTGTCCTTCTCCCAGGATGTGGTGGGGGAGTCCCCACATAATACCCAGCATCGATACCCTCTTTACCCCCTACCTCTTGGGTAACCCAGATGTTTGCCATGCTCTGGGCCCAGCTCCCAGCAGGAGGGGAACATGCACCCCCCCCCCCACATGTTAGAGGCTAGCCCTTTTATCCTGAACCTGGGTGGCTGGGGTGGGCAAAAGCTTCTTGTCCTCTGAAGTGACCCCTGACCATCTCTTCTTGGAAGATCATGGGGTGCTAGTCTCAGGGTGCCTCCTATGGGGATCGTGGGGTGAAGTGGATAGTCTGGGTCAGTCCTGACTGGTTACACAATTAGCACGTGTCAAGGGGATCCCCAAACCTACATGGGACATGGGAGGAGGTCTGACATGGGACAGGGATTAGACATGAAGTCTGTTTTGAGGTGGGGTTCCGAACAATCTCAAGGCAAGGCCAAGTCAGGGCATTTACCCAGTGGCCAGCCTTCTTTCCATCAGGCTACCCCAGGCTGGCCCTATTGCACAAACATCTGCTCTCAGGCTCCTCCCCCAGAAGAAGCCCCCACCCCCTTCTCCAGGTTGCTGTTGTTACAGCTCGCTTCCTAGCCAGCCCCTGAAGATGCACTGCCCTTTCCGGCTGCGCCTGTGCCTTTGTCCAACTGTGGCCCCTGCTCCACGGGGAACACTCTCCCACCCTCCTGGCCCCATCCTGTGTGAAGTCAGCCCCACGTGCCAGACTGGATGTGACCTTCTCTCTTCCGGGTATCCTGCAGTGTCTTGCCTTGGCTTGCTCTTGAGAGGGCAAAGGGGTCTGTACTGCATCCCTCTCTTCATTAAGTGCATACTGCAGGGGTCCAAAAGGATGCGCGTCTCTGCCTGTGCTGTGCCTAGCGCACACTACGGCAGGTGCTCAGACACAGAACGCAAGAAGAAGGGCTTAGGGGAGAAGGTGTGGAGGGGTGGGGTGGGGATGAAAGGTGTGAGGGGCAGGGATGGGAGGATGAGGGATGGAAAGTGAAGGGATGAGAGGTGGAGGGTAAGGATGGAAGGGATGGTGTGTGTGGATGCAGGGGAGAGGGTGAGTGGTAAGGGACAAGGGGGTGAGGAGTGGAGTGGAGGGTCAGATAAGAAAGGATGGGTAAGGGGAGGAGAGGGAAGGGTACGGAGGATTGAGGTGTGTGTGTGTGCATATGTGTGTGCCTGTGTGTATGCATGTGTCTATGTGTGCACGCAAGTGTATGTGTGTAAACATGCGTGTGTGTGTCTGTGTGTCTGTGTCTGTGTGAGCATGTATGTCTGTCTGTGTGTGTCTCTCTGTGTGTGTATGTGTGTGAGTGTATGTACATGCATGTGTATATGCATGTGTGTCTTTATGTGTGTGGGCATGTGTGTATGCTTGTTTCTGTGTGTGTGTGCATGCATGTGTGAGGCAGTGAGGGCGTGTGTGTGTGTGTGTGTGTGTGTGTATAAATTGTGTATAAATGAGAATATGCGTTTGTTGGTGAGGGTGTGTGCAATGTAGAGGTGTGGGTGTGAAGGTCTGTGTGCAGAGGTGAGGGGGTGAGGGATGGGGTGAGAGGTGAAGCTGGAAGGAGTGCATCAGGAAGTTATCCTGAGCAGCCTTCAGAGAGCAGTTCCCATGCGCACACTCTGTGCCAAGCGCTTCTAAATCCCACTTTATCCTCATCATAAGCCTGGAAAGATCCCATTCTATAGATGTGAACACTAGAGTACAGAGGTGAAGTGACTTATCCACAGTCCTTCTGTGAGCCCGGGCAGAACATAGGGTCTTGTGTTTCCTTTATCTGATGCTTGCTGGGGAGCACTGGATATTTGTAGGAGTCCAAGGGGTTTTGAAAGCACAGCTAAGTGGGGCCAGGAAATTGGGCAGGGCCCCATGTTCTTGGAAGCTAGTTATGGTGCCTAATATCAGAGTGTGCAAGCCATGGTTAGGCTAGCACAGCCTTGGCAGTGCATCCTGACTGTGGTTCGAGCTTGTCACTCAGCTCCTCTACGTTTTCAGCTTCCTCATCTGTAACTCACTGCCGCTCACACCTCGGAGGACCGCCGTGAGGTGTGTGAGAGCGAGTGTGACAACACTTGGTAAACTGTGAATAGTTACACAATTGTAAGCTTTCATCGTCATTAAAAAAAAAAAAAAATCACAACAAGCCCGAGGCGTGACCTTTTGCTCCTCTGTGCTCAGTTAGCTTCTAAACAAGCTCCTACTTCTTATCCTCAACCATCCCACCCTCGTTAGGTAGGTGGATTTTGTCATTGATTTCCCTGGTTAAACACATTTCTCAAAAGAGGTGTCTTCACAAGCTTTCCCACCATGCATTTCCTTATCCCATCCAACCTTGGCCCAAAAAGCCACTCTGGTTGCTGTCCTTGGTGGCTTTAATGTGGCCAGACTGAGGGAGGCCCTGTCTGTCCTTATCAAGTTTGGCCTCTTGGCAGTGAGTGGCACTGTGGCCACTCCCAACTGCCCCCCCCCCCACTCTCCCACAGGACAGCCCCACCCTCACTGGGCTTTACAACACCCTGCCTTACTTTCGTCCCTCTCTGGCTTCCCCTCCTTTCCCCCCATGGTTGGGTCCCTTTTCCTATGCCTGACTTCTGACTGCTGGAGTCTCCAGGCCTGGCTTTGGTTCTGTTGTCGGTTCTATCTCCATTTTCTAGTTGGTCATATCCATTCCCATGACTGACAACCCCTAAATTTATATCTCTTAGCCCAGGCTCAGACTCATATATCCGACTGCCTACTGACATCTCCCCTCATGCGCCCGAGATGGAGCATGTCCAAAACGGAACTATTGATTGCTCCATTTCTCCCTCCCTCAAGTAGGCACCCAAGCACTAAAACCAGGTGCTTGGCACCAGCCTCAGCTCCCCTCCCCTTCGTCTTCCCATCTAATCCGTCAGCCTTTCTTGTCATATCTACCTCTAAAAATATCTCAGCTTTGTTCTTTTCTTTCCTCCCCGACTGACTGCCACCACCTCTGGGGTGCTTCCTTTCTCTGTTTTTCCTCGTTTGCCCCACTGATCTAATCTCCATTTATGAGTCTTTTCTAACAAGTAAGCCAGATCGCGGCAGCTACCTCCCTGAAACTCTTGGCTGGATGCTGTGGTTTGAGTCTCATGTGTTCCTCACAGGCCTGTGCGCTCAAACTCTTGATCTCCAGCAGGTGGTGATGTTTTAGGGGGCTCTGTGGAACCTTTTGGACAGGAGGTGTGCTTGATGGAGGTGAGGGTGGGACTTTGAGGATTAACCAGGATCTCATTCTGGTCTTATTTTCTGCTTCCCGATCCACCGAAATGTGGATAAACCTCGGCCATTCCCTTCCATAAAGCCACACTGCTCTGCTATCTCTGCCATAGCGGAGCATCCTCCCGCAGGATGCTTCTGTTAGGCGTGTTTGCTGCTGTTGGGTGGGTTTCACAGGCCTGGTCTGGCCCCGCCCACTTTGCAGCCGCCCACTTTGCTGGCTAACTCTCTCTGCCCAGTAGATTTCATTCTACTTCCTCCTGCTGTTCCCGCAGCTGGCTCATCTCCTCCCGTTTCTCTCTCCCGATCCCTGTACCCTCTTTCCTACTGTGACCTGTTCTCTCTCTGTTGCCTGTTTCTCCCAGTGGGCCACGAGAGCCAAGAGGCTAGGGACATGCCTACTAGCTTCACGTTCACCATCTGGTCCACACCACGTGTTCAACAAATCTCATCAGAGTGAACAGAAGAGAAGGGGCTATGTGCCTGATCATCTCCTGGCCGATCAAAAGGCACACTGTGCACAGTCCCTTGGCTTGTCTTTTATCCTCCAATTATGGTAGTTCCCCAAACATGTACAAACAGGGCCATAACAGAGAGGAAGGATGTGGACAGCTGATATCTGGGGTAGAAGTGAGAAAGAATTACTGATAGAGACAGAAGAGCTACGTCGTCGTCGTCGTTGTTGTTGTTGTTGTTGTTGTTATTGTTAATGGCGACCCATGTAAGGGGAAAATCACCTAGATGAAAGGATTTAATCACTAGGTAGTTACCATGTGCCAGGTACTAGGCTAAATAATTTACATGGGATGTCTCTTTTCATAAAATAGAAAGCTTTTTAGACTTGGAAGCTATGTAACATACCTATTTTGAGAATTAAGAACAAGAAACTTCTTTTAAAAAAGTAAATTATGAAAAATAATCTACCCGACAAGAGAGAAAATCAAGAGAGAAAGAAGGGATGGTGGTACACACTCTCCATCTCAGCACTCGGGGGTCAGAGGCAGGGGGATCCTTGTTAATTTGAGGAAAGCCTCATCTTCAGAGTGAGCTTCGGGACAGCCAGGGCTACATAGGGTGACCTTGTCACAAAGGGGGTGGAAACACAAAGGGAGGCAGAAGGGAGAGAGGAAGGGAGAAGGGCGTGTGCATAGACAGGTTGAACACTAGAGATAGCCACACAAAGATGGCCACGAGAGTCCGTGAGCCTATAAGCAGAAGCACAGGCATACACACAGATGAAGGGGTGGGGCTCAGACCAACAGAGATACATGGGAAGGGGAGCCGGTCAACCTGTAGACCAGGATGATGGAAAGCATTAGTTGACTGTCACCTTGAGTGCATTTAGAGTTGCCATGGAAACAAGCTCCTGGGCATGCCTGTGAAGAAGTTTCTAGACTGGGTGATCCGATGAGAGAAGATCCGCCCTAACTGGGGGCGGCAGTGCCACCATTCTGGGGCAAGGCTCTGAACTGAAGGAAAAGGTGCAACAGGCTTCCTCTCTCTCCGCTTCCTGACTTGGAAGCAGCTGCCCGAAGCGCCCACCTCATGACTCTGTGTTTAAACTGTGAGCCAGGCAACCTCTTCCGCAGGGTGTGCTTATTAAAGTGGTGATGGTGTTTAACAGTTTTCTTTATTATTTCATTTTATTTTATATGTCTGAATGTTTCGTTTGTATGTACACATACCATGTGCATGCCTGGGGCTCAAGCAGGCCAGAAGAGGGCATCAGATCCTGTGGGACAGGATGCAGATGGTTGTGAACCACCATGTGGGTACCGGCAACTGAACCTGGGTCCCCTGCGAGAGCAGCAAGTTCACTTAAGCACTGAGTCACCTCTGCGGTCTCTCAAAGCAATGATAAATGTAACTAATATAGCACATCACCAAGAGGCTGAGATGTTGCCACGGGGAAACAGTCCCATCTGGTGGGCTACTTTAGACAATTCCTGTAGAGATGTTTTAAAGATATGTTGTATTCTCATAACTATGGGTATAAAAACATACTTTATTCTTGGTCACATTAATAAACACCCTCAGCTATAAGTTAAAAGAAGTGAGTTTCTGGTAGAAAATGATTAGCTAGCCATTAGATAAAATTAATTGAAAGACAAACATATAATTGGTCTAAAGCAATAATCAGCCAAAGAACAATATGTGGTCTCCTGCCTGCTTGCTTTCTTTTCTTTTCTTTCTTTCTTTCTTTCTTTCTTTCTTTCTTTCTTTCTTTCTTTCTTTCTTTCTTTCTTTCTTTCTTTCTTTCTTTTTCTGTCTTTCTGAGACAGGGTTTCTCTGTGTAGCCCTGGCTGTCCTGGAACTCACTTTGTAGACCATGCTGGCCTCGAACTCAGAAATCTGCCTGCCTCTGCCTCCCAAGTGCTGGGATTAAAGGCGTGCGCCACCACTGCCCAGCTCTCCTGCCTGCTTTTGTAAATAAAGTTTTATTGGAACACAAATATGCAAATTCATATATCACATATAGCTACCTTTGGCAAAAGACAGGATTGAGTAGTTGCAACAGGGACTGTATGGCCTAAAAGCTCAAAATACCATCTGGCTCTTGACAGATAGAAACTATCAACCTTCATCAAAAAAGGTTGTGAGCCATATATATTATCACATTTCACATATATAATATCTCAAATACATGATAACATATATATTATATGTCACATATAATGACAGTGATATAATACACACATATAACGTAATATATATATGATAATATACTTTGAGTATGGGATAACTTTGTGATTTTCCTGGATAGTCAAAACATGGTAACAATGATGATGGGCCAAGTCCAGTCTCAGTCTTTCAGAGGCCCAGTGGTTTCCATCTGTCTCTGGGGGAAAGCTGGTTACCATGTAAGGAAAATCTGATGAGACAATCAGGAGCTGCAGAAGTCAAGTCAGCCCCATGGATGAGCAGTGAGGCACCAGGCAGGTAAGCAAAGACCCCTCTGGCCCTCAACCCAGTCTGTTGACACTGGAAGCAGCATCATCAAGGCGCCCAGGCGCTCTGTACAACAGAACTACCCAGCAGGTTCTAGACCAAATTCCTGGTGCACAGAACAGAAGGAATAATAAATCATCTTTAAGCCACTAAGTTTTTGGAAAGAAATCAGATAACGATGAGCTATCACCCCAGATCTAAGGGAAAGAAAAATTCATCCCTGGAAAGTAGGAAAAAGGATTACCCATAAATCAGTGGAGTTCTCCAGGAGAGCCACTTGGATTCACAACCAGCATGGCTGTCCAGTGGAAGTCTGGCTACGGTTGGCTTGTAGCTGGGTCTCTCAGAATATCTGACTGTGTTCCCAGAGCCCTCAGAGAAAAACTAACAATGAATGAAGAGCCAGACAGGGAGGTGCATGCCTACAATTCCAGTATTTGGGAAACTGAGGCAGGTGGAATACAAGCTGGAAACAAATAAAGAAAAAACAAGAAAACCAGAATGGCCCCTGCTGTTCCCCACGGGGATTCCAGATATCACCATTTTTCAAGTCTTTGTTTTCTTTCTAGCATGTCACAGCTTGGATGTGAAAGATCTCTCACCAGCTCCTGTGTTTGAGGACGTCATCCTGGGTTCATGGTGCTGTTTTGGGAGGTCACGAAGTGTGACTAAGCTAGAAGCAAGTTTCTGGGGACAGGCCTTGAAGGCTGTGTCTGTTTCTCATTCTGGCCCAAGCTTTCTGAGTCATGTTCTGCCACATGAACAAGCTGTGCCACCAGCTCCCATTGCCACCAGCTCCCATTGCCGAAGCCCAGGCTTTCCCAGCCACTGCATCTCCCAAAGGTGCTGGACCACACCATCTGAAACTGTGAGCGAAAAGCAGCCTCGCTGCTCCGAAGCGGTTTCTGTCAGGCAATTGGCCACAGCGATGCGAGAAGTAACTAATACACAGCTGTAGCTAAATGTTCCCCATTTCTAATCCCATACCTTTGAGCACAGATTATCTCTTTGGAAATGTATGTGACGATCTTTCTTCCTTTCCTCATGTTTAATTTGTTGAAAGCCATTGAAGTTAAATAGGACCGGAAAACATATGGAAAGGCATTCAGACAGGCCCATGTTGCATTCCCGAATAGAGACCAAAGATTCACCATGAAAGAGTAGGGCTTTGGGAATGGGAGGTTCCTGGGTCTGGGAAGGTAAATTCCCTAGGCTTGAAAAGGGCATCCAGAAATAATGCAAGGCAGATTTGATCTTGATTTAAGATGAAGAAGACCTCACGAAGACAACACTCACTGAAAACAGTAACTATGATGAAGGAAAAGCCTCACTTCTGTCCTGAAGAGTGGATGGTTTTCCAAGAAAGGGATGTTTGAAACTAAAAGGTAAAAATAAACTGTAGCCACAAGTGTCTGTGTTCTGTAAAAACTCCACGTGGAGTCATTGATGAACGACTCATTCCAAAAAAAAAAAAATCTGTGCTCAGCGTGTGTTCAGCGGCCTTAGAATTTCCTGTATTTTGATGTGCACAGGAACACTGGAAGGCAGAGACCCTCCCTGGAAGTTCTGTTTCTCACTGTTTCTAGGACAACGCTGGGACTGAGCAGGTGCCCGCTCCTGTTTGCTGATGTTGACGAGACAGTGGAGATGAACAAGACCATGACTATTCCTCAATGTATTTCCAGGAAAAGAGGGAGTCATGGAGGCAGACATCACAGAAACTGTCAAAGGAGGGATCCTGGGGCCAGATGGAGGCTGTTAGTCAAGGTTCTTTGATTGTGTGCGACAAACACTTAACTGAACTAGCTGTGGAATTTCTTGGCACAGATTCCAAACTACAGGAATCTCGAGGGTGGGGCAACCTTTGGGAGAGTAAAATGAGGGCTAGTCGCTGGGGATTGTGGGTCTTTGTTGTCTTTCCTCTTCCCCGTCTTTCTGTTGGCTTCATTCTCTTGCACCATCCTTCTGTTCAAAGGGTTGAACGGTGACAGCATCCCAGCCTCATACACGAACTCTAGCTTCACCATCAATAGAAGGCACTTTCTTCTCTTCTCTTTTTCTGTTTCTTTGAGGAGGGCAGGATTTTTCTTATTATTTTATTCAGTATCAGTGTATGCATGTGATGTGTGAGCAGAGTGTGTTCATTGAGGTGGGGGTCTTGCTTGTTTCTGCCATGCTGTGTATGCCAGAGTAACTGGCCCGTGAGCTTCCAGGTGAATCTCCTGTCTCTGCCTCCCATCTTGTTATAAGGCATGCTGGGATTAACAGATGCAAGCCACCATAGGACAAACTTCAGAGATCTATGACTGGCTCAGCTGGTTTTGTACCACAATGTCAGAGCCAGGAGATGGGAGCCTGTGACTGACAACTTTCAAATAGGAGCTGTGTGTCATTAGGAAGAGAAGTGTCTGGAAGGATGAAGGATGTGTCTCTAGGTGACAGTGACTCATCGAGTCTGCTTTGGAAACATGTTCCTCAAGGCCTACTAATAGGAGGCAGAACGTCCCTGATTCCATGAAGTCCCTGTGGCCTCAGAGACATCCGGACACCCTTCTGTTCTCCTCCAGACACCTGAGGAGGAGGTCAACCCTGAGCGTGGAGCACCTGTGTGCCTCTCTGTGTCCTGGAAATGGGTCTTGTTTTAAATCTCTTTGCATGACCCTTATCCATGTGTCCAGAGGGCAAGTCTGGGCTGTAGCAGCCATGACTCCAGCATGTAGATCTACTTGCTTAGGATTTAGAGAGACCACTAACTGCTTTGTCATAAAACATTTTAGATACCTACTCAAACTTTATAGCATGCTATAACTACCCAGGGTCTGCCACTTCAAACTGCTGGCCTCTCTTTCCCAGTTGAGGAAGTATGACAATCTAGGTCACAGTGGTGGGGCACATGGCCTGTAGATGTTTACTTCTTCTGTAAGAGCAGAAATGATAAGTTAATTACTGACCCCATGTCACCCCACACTGGGATCCTGCATAAAGCTGGGACCACTTCCAGGTACCATGATGGATATACATGACCTTTGGTGTAAATCTCTGCCCAGGGTCTCAGCCTGGTGTGGCGTAAATAAGTGACCCGAATGCCAAGTGTTCAGGAGACAGAAAGGTCACTTACATTGGAAGGAAAGACTTCATAAAAATACGTTTGATCTAGAACGGGAAGCGTGCATAGGCTTTTAGTCAGATAGGTATAAACAAGCATTTGTAGAAGAAACAGTACAGGTCAGGGAACATCCGAGAACAGAAAACTTGCTTAGGGATAGGATAGGTTGGCTGGACTGTACAGTGATGTGTGCGAGAGTGTAGCAGAAATAGCAGATGACAACACAGATAGCGACCAGGCATAGCAGCCAGGCTGGTGGTCTCCCTGCAGCATCACACCAAGGCTTCAGATTGTCCTGGGTAGGAAATGGAGGGGAGAGCTAATGGATTCTAAGCAGAACATACCATCATAGCAGAGCATTGGAAAGCATTGTCTGCATGAAGAATTGACCAAAGGACAGAATTGAAACAGTGCAAGCCAAGCATGGTGGATTAAACCTTAATAGCGGCACTTGGGAGGCAAAGGGATGGGCACAAATTTGGGGCCAACTTGGGGCTACACGTTGAGTTCAGGAAAATCCACGGGACTCCACACAATCCTTCCAAAAGGCTCTCTCGAGCTAACCTAGGTGGATTTTGGTTCCTTGTAAGTAAATGATGTCTAAGACAGAATAGTGGGGGAAAGAAAACAGGAAAACAAGATTTCAAGCAAGAGGGGCAGCTACTAGGCCCAAATGCTTCAGGACCAAAGTTCTGAGGATTGGACCAGCAAATGTGTCCATGTGGACCAGGCTAGGAAACTTGGTAAGGTTGAGTGGGTTCAGAGACCGTGGCACCTAAGCACCCATCTGAGAATGGTAGGCATTTTCCTGCTCCCTCCTAAGATTCCTGGTCTGGAACACATGACCATACTCCCACATAGGAACATGACCAATAGTCATGTAGATCAGAACAGAGTTCTCCATGCTAATGAGGTAGCAGATGGGCCCTGAGGGTTTAGCCAGTAAGCTTCCCTTCCTGGACATCCCTTCCTGCAAAAGGTATTTAATCTCTGGCCCACCCAGAGGAAGTGGTTTCACCCATTTTCAATGTTGAACAGTCAGTAAAACCTGTGATTTCCAGCAGCGACTGGATGTCCGGGAGCGTGGGAACCCCTGGCTCATCTTCCTCAGCCTGAAGGCCTTGTTTGTTCCCGAGTCCATGCAGTTTCCAGCAACAACTGGATGCCTGGGAGCTTGGGAACCCCAGCTTTGACCTCAGCTTGTGCTGTTTCTCACTCGGGCTGAGGCCCATATCTTAGGCTGAGTTTTCTCATCACCTGAGCACTGTATCAAAGCTTCCTGCAATCCCAGCACCTGATGGTGGTGTAGGGTAAATGCAGTCTATTGTTCTGAGTTTCTTCCTCCACCCCCACCCCACCCCAATTCCCCAGTGGAGTTCTCGTACCTCTGCATGGTACGTAGAGGTGGAACTATCCCATACCTCTGCGTCGAGGTGGAATGCAGAACCACAAATGTATTTGGGAATTTGGAAGCCACTGGCAACCTTTAAGATGGCTCTTTCTTAGAGAGAACAGAGGCTTGGAGCTGAAGTGTAGATAACTCATTGAAGACAGAGGGGCTCAGAAAGGTCTAGGACATCATGGCCGGGGACACAGGTTGATTAAGAGTCTCAGTGTGCTCCAAGCTTTGGGTATGTGTATGGCAGTGGATTGCCAGGATGCCTGGGCCAGGTGAATAAGAGGCAGAAGAAACAGATGTCAAGTACTGCTGATTTACTAAGCCTGAAATTGCAAGAAAGGAAGCGAAGATGGGTGAGGTCTGAGACAGCGTGAGAGAGCCATTAATAAGTGGTACTTGGACTGGTTTTCTCTTTGGCCAGTGGGTGAAATTTTTCTTTGAGAGAAGGGAGTGGCAGCTAACTTGAAGAAGGCAGATCTGGAGCAGCGATTAAGATGTGGCCTCAGAGAGCAACATTGGGCCACTGGAGAAATGGTGAGCTACACATCACCAGGTATGGACTTCAGTCCCACAAAGAAGATGGGCTCTCCTGGAGAGGGGGCATCCATATAGGGAGGCCAGAGTGAGGTGGGCTCTGTAGAGATGCCACCAAGTGTCTGGGAGAGCACTGGACCTGTAGACAGAACACAGAGGCTGGGAGGATCGAGGTCTCGGGACGGGAGAGAGACTGCCTGACGCAGCTCCCCAGCTATCTCCAGTTGTCCAGCCTCCGTTCCTCTGGTGTGAGGTGAGGATGTTGACAGCCACTCAAGTGCAGAGGATGAAGATCTGCTCTGTATCTCCATGATGTAAAGTAGTGTGTGGTCCACAGCACATGCTCAGCAGACACTGGTTAGCAAGACTGTCTGCCGTCTGACACATAATGGTAACTCAATAAATATTTTTGAAAAGCTGAATTATTATTATTACCAGGGTAGCCTTGAGCACAGGAGACCAAGTGCCACAGAGTTTTGGACCATATTTTATTCTTCTAACCCCAAATACAGGCTTGATAAAGAACCTGGTTATATCCACTAGGATTCATTTTCCTTATCTATGAAGTGGGGTTAATAATATTTGCTCTGCCTCAAGGCCAAATGGCATAATGCATGTAAACAGAGACACAGCCATTGTTTTACTCTCTCTCTCTCTCTCTCTCTCTCTCTCTCTCTCTCTCTCTCTCTCACACACACACACACACACACACACACAACACACACACACACAATCTATAAATGCATACACAAGCACACATACTCTCTATATGTATACATATACACACATACTAACTGAAAACACATTATCTAAATATACATACACACAAACACACACACTATATGTATATATATATACACAAACATATAAACACAACACAACACTTACATACACACACTATCTAAATATACATATATACCCAAGCACACACTATCTATATGTATATATACACATACACATATACATACAAACACAACACAACACACACATACACACAATCTAAATAACTATCTAAATATACATGCATACACACAGCACACACACTATATATGCAAATACATACATACAAACACAACATATATACATACTATCTATATATACATACACACAAGCACACATACTGTATGTGTATATATATATATATATACACATACACACACTTACATACAAATACAACACACATAACATACACACTATATGTGTATATGTATATATATATACATATACACATATACATACAAATACAACATACACACTATAGATGCATACATACAAATACAACACACCACACACACACACACACACACACACACACACACGTTGTCAGCAGCAGAGGCAGCTGCTTGGGCCCTCCAGAGACCTCTCTCCTTTCTACCAAGCTCAACAGGAGCTGACAGACAGGCTCTGAGTGCTGCAGGAATGCCCTCGTGAAGAGATAAGATAGGCGTGTTGAGGGCCTGGTCAGCAGCAGTGGAGGTTTTCTCCATTAGGTTAGCATCTGGGGCTGCACATGGGCTGGACATGGGCTGGACATGGGCTGGGCATGGACTGGACATGGGCTGGACATGGGCTGGACATGGGCTGCGCATGGGCTGTGCATGGGCTGTGCATGGGCTGTGCATGGGCTGCGCATGGGCTGGACATGAACAGGGGGCTGCTGTAAGCCAGCCTGGTCTGATGTCTGCACTGGACGAGCAAAGAGGCACAGGGTGCTAGACACACATCACAGGTCTTCCTAAGGGCCCGTGAGTTTTCAGGTTTTAAAGAAGGGTAGGGCTGTCATGCAAAGAGAAGGATTAGGGATTGCTTCTGTTGATCACAGCTCAGCAGGGAACTGCAATGGCCGTCTTCAGATTAGGAAAGATCTGCCCTTCTGGTTTGGGGCTCTGTCAAGCCAAGGTCCTGGATCAAGAGATCATAACCTGTTTGGGTTTGCATATCAAATCACTGTTCAAGACCCCAGTACCTGTCAAGTCACACAGGGCACACTATGTTGGACCCCCTCGTCCTTCACTTAGGGGAACCTCCACAAGCTCTGTCCATACCCAGGCCCATCTGTCTGCTTGCTTCCCTCGGCTACCCCAACTCAACAGGGAAATCAAGTTCCTGCTAGTGTTCCCTCTCACGCTGCAGCTAATGGGGTACGCCTGGCTGTGTCTTCAGAAATAATGGCTGGAGGAGGCAGCGAAAGTCTTCTAGTTGCTATGGAGTGTTAACTGATGAATTCAGCTCTTCATTTTGATTGGGAGGAAATAGTTCTAGAAGAGACGCTCGCTTTAAAAAAAATATAGAGCTGCCAACAACGAAATGTGTTCATTCCAAGGGGTCTTTGTTGCCAGGCTGGCTTCAATTCCCTTAGCCATGCATTAACACTAATCAGAATCTGGCTGTTGGAGCAAATGTGCATTAAAGTTTAGGGAGAGGAAATGTTGTGTGTTAAGTATTAGTGAGAAAGTACCAAATTGGACCCAGACATTTATTTCTTTAAAGTGCTCGCTACATAAAAATTACCTACCTGACTGGCAGTTAAGATAAACAGCTATGCTAATTACAAATGAAAGGTACAAGACTATAATCTAAGATATTAGGTCAACAGGCATTTTATGATGTGAATCTTCCATTCAGAATAAAAGCCTCACTAGGACTGGCTGATCTCCTAACTGCATGAAGCAGATATGCACTACTTAAAGTCTAGATGTGGGGGCTGAAGGTATCGTTTAGGAGCATGTTAAAATTGTAATGGGGGAGGCAGCCCAGATCTTTAACTAGGAGATTTGAAATACAGATATTGTAGCAGGGGCACTCACATGCACATCAAATTTGTAGAAGGCAGGTTGAGGAGAGAGCTCAGTTGGTAAAGTGTTTGCAGTATGAGCGTGAGCACCTGAGTTCAGTATCCAGAACTCTTGTAAGAAGGCGGACTCTGGGGCAGGCACACTTGTAATCATAGTCAGGGAGGCAGAGTCAGAGTCAGGCAAATTGCTGTGACTTGCTGGCCAGCCAGCCCAGCATAACAGGTGAGATCTATGTCCCAGTGACAGAGAGAGAGAGAGAGAGAGAGAGAGAGAGAGAGAGAGAGAGAGAGAGAGAGAGAGAGATTTCCCAAAGAAACAAAGTGGGGAATGACACTTGAAGTTGAGCTCTGGTTACCCATGTACACACACATGCACACGCATCCACGCAAATATGGACTTACACATATTATAGCACACAAATTAAAAAGATGAAAAGAAAAAATCAGGAGGGCTGCTCTGGATCGGTGTACCTAAAGAGCAGACCACAGATGCTTGCATTTGAACTTCCCAGGAGCTAGAGAGAAGCACAGATCCCAGATTGAGTGCCGCCCCAGCAACCGAGTCTGTTTGGAGCCCGTGTTCTAAACATCCTCCAGGTGGTTTGCATGTTCACCAAGATGTGCGGCCTACTCCAGTCCTCCCCACCTCCTTCAAGAACCAACTACCACATGGCGTTCCGAGGCCAGCACAGAAGGACCCGGAAGGTGCTTGTCTCTGCCATTTAGGCATTTATAGCAACAACGCCGCAGTCGAACACGCTCAAAACAAGCGGTGTGGTGTGAATACCCAGAAGGGTATTATTGATTAATTCACAATTCACAATGCATTTGAGTTTCCCTCCCACACTCGTGAATGCATGTCCTCCCCGAGGGCAGGGAACAGCATATGCATTGTCTTCATCCTTCCCAGTCCTGGAGATGAGAAAATTCCCTTTTGGATCTACCACTTGTTCTTTTAAGTCCCTGGATGGAGCCCAGGCTGGGATCAGCCACCCTGGTGTCCTGATATTAGCAGACAGGAGCACGGTGACTTATTTCACGAGCCTTTTCCTCTTTGTACCCACAACCCTTTCAAGGACCATGTGGACCTGTGCTTTGAAACTATACCCACATCCAGTTGCTGTGGTTCAGTAAGGGTCAGATCAAGCCTGGGCATCTGCGAGCGCTCTGTCCTTTGGGATGGCACGAGCATTCTTCTCCTTGTGATGTGTGCATTTAGTTCCTTTGGAAAGAAAAGGATTCGGACCATAGCACTCTCTTAAGAGATAAGAGAAACCAGCCAGCATCGTTTGAAATTCAGTGTGTGACAAGCAGAGCCCGGACAACAGAGAACGAAGTCTGCCTGGACGTCTCTGATGATTTGCAGCCTCAATAAAGGGCCAGAAGGCAGCAGGCTCCCAGCAGTGGTCTTTCAGTGGGACAGTGTCTACTGTGGGATACCTAGCCCCGACCCTGAGGTTCAAAATATAGAACCAGAGAGACACAGGACATAGCCTTCCATCCTTACCACTCCAGGCCCAGCCAGAATCTTGCATATCACTTTTGTTTCCCCACATTTTGTCTTTTCAGCAAGAAAGCAGAACCGTCATTTACCTCCTCACATTAAATGTCACACTAAGCCTGAGGCTAGTCATGTGCCCAGGTCACATAGCTCGAAAGTGGCAGGCTGATGCCTGGATTTGGCTCCTCCAGTTCCCAGTTCTAGCTTTTCTTCCCTCCAGTCACCATGTCTTCCTTTCTTCCTGCTCCTAAGCTAACATTTTAACTAGATCAGGGATTCCTCTCCACAGAGCCTTCCCCACGTCCCACAAACGGGAGCAGAAGGAGCCCGTGACACCACCTCAGCAGGTGTGGTGTCCAACCCCCACCACCTCCCCCCCAAAAAAATACCCACAAAAGCTGAGTTATGGCTTTTTTATGTTGTACCTCCAGCAAATTCTCTGGAGGTGTAAATGAAAAATCAGAGCCAGATGGCTTTTGTGGAAAAATCCCCACAGCGCCAAGGCTGTGCAGGCATCTTGGGAGGGACTTCTCTGCAGCTGAGGGGCACCATGCTGGACCTTAGTCCTCCAGAGCTCCTGGTTGTACTGCAACAGCACAGACCTAACTTGGCACCATTCCCTCTCACCCTAAGATACTGCTGGGGAAGTGAGTCTCAGGGAGAGGACCTGTAGCAGGCACAGTGTCTAGGAGGCATGACTGCTCCTCAGGAGAGTCCCCCACAGGCCTGGATGGAGATGGTGATAAAGCAGAATGTGACAGCGCAAATAAGGCTCCTGTCCGCACGATCATTAGACTCAACAGATAAATGCGGCCCTGTTGTCAGAAATGACAGTCTGGGTGTTACAAATAACTGACTTGCCATTGTGACTGCAGGAGCTGAGCCGGGGAAGGAACGTGGAAGACCTGAGCGGTGACCTAGCTTCTGCTCTGAGTGTCGCCCGAGAGCAGAGTAGGTCCCTGCCCGACCTTGCTTGCCGTGGGAAGGAGTGAGGCGGCCAACCTTGATGTAGTATTTCAAGAGCACTGGAACATGCCCTATTTCTTCCTCTTCATGTGGAGCAGGTGCCATACAGAGGGCTGAGCCACGCAGGAGCAGGGACCTGCATTTCATCTGCTAGCTGCTGGTCGTTCAACAAAGACCATAGTGGTTCGACACAGTCACGCTTCCTCCCACAGCTCTGGTGTCCAGAAGTCTGAAAGGAAAGGGCTGGCCTCGTGGCGTTCCCAGCCAAGGCATTGACTGCTGTCGGTGCCTGCCCCTAACTCCACATTGGTGGCTGCAGTGTTGCTTGGTTTACGGAAACATCACTTGAAGATAAACTAAGGTCATGAATGCTGTCACATTTTTGCAACATATGGTAAAGTGCCCGGGCTGCATGGTCCAGGAAGTAGATGTTGATTTTGGGGGGTACCAGACACCATGCTCTGCACTAACACTTATTTTCCCAGAAAATGCATCAGCCAGGCTAAGAGCTGGGTAGGAGATGCTGCTGCTTGGATGTGTGGGGTCTTCCTGGCACTTGATGAACCATTTATTTTCTCTTCCACAAAGAGGAGCAAGCCCCAAGGTCCACATTCTTCCCATGGGCCCTGCTCTGTGTTCTGTGGACCCGCAAGGCTCCCAGAAGCTCCTCTAGACCCGAGAGCCCGAGGAAGATGAGAAGTACTCGAGGTCCTGGACCAGTTTCCATCACACACTCTGCACTCCTCCATCAGACGCTCTGCCCTCCTCCATCAGACTTTCTGCCCTCCTGATTTGTCTGTAAGATTTCCTTGAAGCCTATAGAGCACAGCTCTCCACACCTCACTCTCCAGGGTTCTTTGAGCCCCATCTCTGCAGGCAGAATACCCATCGTGGATCTCCTCACTGGCTTTCCCTCACTCTGTGTCCTTGAGCGAGTTACCTGATGTCGCTGAGTATCCTGCTTCACAACTGTGTGATGATAATCACCATCTCAAAGGGCTCTTGGGGAAGTGATGGAGACAATGCCCCTATGATGCTTAAAACACTCTCAGCAAAGGATGGATCCCCTTCCCCCATCTTCACTGACTGTGCAAGCTTCCATTGCCCAGCTCCCCTGATACTCAGCCTGAGACTTCTGGGAAGCGAAAACGTTCATCCAGAACAGGTTGGTCCAGCTGTTTCCCTCGCTACAGCCTCCATAAGAGTCGGCTGGCAGCCCTGGGCAACGGCGTGTAACAAACGTCATTGTCCCTATCTCACAGATGAGGGAGCTACCATCCACACTGCACAGAAAGCCCCATTATATGTGGTGGGTGTGCTGATCCATCCAAGATGCAGTCAAGGCCTTCAACAGGATCCCCCAAAAGGCTGTGATGACCGACTTATAAGTCGTGACCCCATGAGGAGACATGAGACTCTCTGGATGTCTTTGATAACTGCAAATGTTCATTTGCTCACATCTGTGGGCTTCTAGTGACCTTGTAGTTGGCCACTGAAATCTCAGTGGCCAAGCACAGCTCACCAGGAGGGGCCACCCAAGTGGCAAAGGGCAGTGAGCATGCTTCTGTGAAGGGCCCCCAATTACCCTTGCTTCCAGATTGGATTCAACCCGTGAGCTCCGGGAGGCAGGGCTGACTGACACCAAACCTTCCGCTCTACTCCCAAGCAGCTGCTTGGAGCCCAGACTCTGATTGAGTTTTAGAATGCATCATAATGACAGCTTAGCATGTATTGACTGCTTACTGCCTGCCAGGCACTGGGCTAAGAACTTCATATGCATGTTCTCACATTCCCCCCAAATGAACCTATTATCCCTTCTTACAGATGAGGTATAGGAGCTCAAGTGACTTCCAGTGGGTCATTTAGCTACAAAGTGACAGTGCATGGCTCAGGCTGGGATTTGCATTCCTCTGGAGGCTCTGCACCCCATCCATGCATAGTCTCTCTCCAGTGTTCTTGGGAACGGGTTGTGACTGCCCGAGCTTGGCATCTTATTTTTATTTTCCTTGAAAGGGCTTTATCCTCACCATTAAACAGAAATGTTCTAAATGGCAAAATTGGTAATTAAACAAAGCAAATCAACAAACCCACCATCACCACCATCCCCAAAACACAAAGGACCCTCTGGGAGGCAGGACTCCTAATGGAGAGATAAGGACCCACAAAATCTTCAGCCCAAAATCTGTCCTGCCTACGAGTGCAGGGACAAAGATGGAGCAGAGACCGAGGGAATGGCCAACCAATAACTGGCCCAACTTTAAACCCATTCCATGGGCAAGAACCAATCCCTGACTCTATTAATGATATTCTGTTATGCCTGCATATAGGAGCCTAGCATGGCTGTCCTCTGAGAGGCTCCATGCAGCAGCCGACCTAAACAGATGCAGAGACCCACAGTCAAACATTGGACAGAGCTCGGGAGTCTTACAGAAGAGCTGGGGGGAAGGATTGAGGGACTCAGAGGGGATAGCTAGGAACTCCACAGGAAGGACAACAGTCAACTAACCTGAACCCTTTGGAGGCTCCCAGAGATCGAACCATTAACTAAAGAACATATATGGGCTGGACCTAGGCCCCCCCCCCAACACATGTAACAGATCTGCAGCTTGGTCTTCATGTGAGTTCCCCAACAACTGGAGTGGGTGCTATTCCTAAATCTGTTGCCTGCCTGTGGATCCTTTTCCCCAACTGGGCTTCCTTGTCTGGCCTCAGTGTGAGAGGATGTGCCTAGTCCTACAGTGACATAATAGGTTTGTACTCAGGGTGCCTCCTCCTCATCAGAGGAGAAGGGCAGGGAGTAGGGGGGCTGATATTGAGATGTAAAGAGAATAAATAAATAAATAAATTAATGGAGATAACAGCAGCATCAACTCTAACAGCTGTAACAACAGCAGTGGCTGATATTTAATGTGGACCTACTATGAGCCATCTGGCCTCTAAGCTGAATTATCTCATTTAATTTTCACACTCTAAGGTAGGAATCATTATTTGGTTCATGTTTACTGATGAGGGAGCGAGGTTCAGCAAGGTCAAGTCATTCACATGAGGTTGCACAGCTGAAAGGCATCTACACCAACCCAGTGCAAGCCCAGGCTTGTGGCTTTATCATACTTCCTTTTGCTTTTCTCATCACCTGGATATTGCCTGCCTTGGTCTTCTGGGGGGTGACACATCTTGAACTAGGGCTGATCCCTGGCACTGTCTGTGTCTACTGTGTTAGAAGGAAACATGTTCTAGGAGATTGTGTTTGGTGGGTGTGGGTGAGATGATGGCTGAGAAATGGGAAGGTAATGGTTACCACTTCCTATGGCAACTGGAGGTACCAGGGCAGGTCCCCCAAAGTCCCCTGCCTCTGTGCCTATAGCACCCCAGGGTTGCAAGGCCCTTCCCTCACCTTTTCCATCCTTGTCAGGGCTTTGTTTCACCCTAGGAGGAGGAGGCCTCTGGAAATGGAATGTCCATTACAGGGTCACTCCTACCAGAAACCTCTGGCTCTCTCATCGCAGGGCGTTTTAGGTGAAGGATGTTGTTCAAGGCAGAACTGGGTGTTCTGTACCTTCTCAGGCTGGGGAGAAGATGAGCCCATCACTTGCCAGTTGGCAAAGAAAGGGGACAATTTCTTCTCCGGCAAAGACATTTCAGTGCATTTAACAGAGAGAGAGAGAGAGAGAGAGAGAGAGAGAGAGAGAGAGAGAGAGAGAGAGAGAGAGGACAGTTGACATAATTTAGAAATTAGCCACCCTTTTGAGAGTGTCCATCTCTTGATACTTCAATGCATACCCCAACTCACAGTTACAAGGCTTACAGCATGCCTTTATTTAAAAATACGTATTTTATCCTTTTGTAATGTTTGGGTTCACAGCAAAACTGAGCAGGAAGGCTAGAGATCCTCATAAGCCCCTCCTCCCTCCAGCTCTGCCATCCCACCCGTGGAATATCTGTTACAATGCCGCGACAGCGCCAAGACAGCGCCGACACGACATTGCCAATCAGAGCCCAGGGTTTACTGCAGAGTCTGCTCGTGGTGCTGCCTGTCCCTTTTCTTCTAATGGGACAAGGAAGGGGTGACTGGCTGGAAGCCACCAGGTGAGTCTCAGCTGGTACTCAGCCCTAGTCCCTAGTCAGCTGGCACAGACACAGCTTCTCTGCTAGAAATACGAGTGCTTGGTCTTGCAGGGGGCAGATAGCAGCAAAGAGGGGCAGGAGACAAGAGTAATTTCCATGGGCCCTGAAAAGCTGTGACCATTCCAACCCTGTTGCTTTGCTTGATCATCTAGCAATTTATTCTCATCTCTAAAGACACCAAAGGGAGCTGGGGTGGGGGGACCAGGGAGTGGTGTGGGGGGAACTCCAGAAATCTGAGGACAGCAGAACTTTCCACTTAGCTGTACAACCAAGAGTGTCAAAGAGCAGCAAGGCTCTTGAGGTGACACAGAGTCAAGTCTTGTGTCTAGTAGGAGTCACAGCTCCTATGTACAAATTGGCCATAAGAAGAACGTGGCTGTCACAGTCACGAACTCAATCAGCTGAAGTTACCTGCACAAGACCCACACAAGGTGAAGCCAGCCAAAGTTCCCACAGAGATGGAGAAGGGGCTCTCTTGGCTCCACCCATTCAGAGGAGCCTCTGGGAGTTGATTGGTGCTGGGGGAATATCATTTTTCTTTGAAGGTGTGGTCAGTGGTTAGTTTCCCACCCTCTGTATGCATGTACATATGGGCAGTGCAAATAGAGCTTAGTGATAATAAAAGAGGGGGAGGAGGAGAAGGAGGAAGAGGAAGAGGAAGAGGAGAAGGAGGAGGAGGAAGAGGAAGAGGAGGAGATAAGAAGTTGAGAGAGAGAGGTGTGGTGTCATCTGGAGTGAGTTGAAGTGGGGAAAGTAGCAGGAGCATATGATTATATTTTATTGTATGCATGTGAAATGGTCTAAGAATAAAGAAGTGTGTGATATTGTGAGCCAAATGCCTGTGGACTAGGAGTCCCTAAGACCACTCCAGGTTCAATGATTTGCTTAGAGGCCACTTAAGACTCAGCTTAGAATCCTGCTGATTGCTAAGATGTATCGAAAAGATGCAAAGCAAAATGAGCAAGGAGAAAAGGCACTTGGGTGAGTCTGAGGTTACCAGGCACCCGTTTCCACGCGTCCTCCCCCTGCAGAGCACACAGACAGTGCTTAATTTCCCCAGCAACGAGTTGTGACAACACGTGTGAAATGCTGTCCACCAGGAAAGCTCATTAGAGACTCAGTGCCTGGGGATTTTATGGGGGGCTGGTCCCACAGGCACCCTGTGCCTAGCACACACCAAGAAGCCTGTCTTCCAGAGGGAAAGCTAATGTTCAACAAAAACCACGTTGTTTATATCAGCAGCGCAGGCACAGTGCACCAAGCATATCTGCTCGAAGGAGGGTGAGAAGCACCCCCAAAGCCAAGTTTCCAGACACCAGCCAGAGGCCAACCTCACCAGCAGGTCTTTCTAAGGATAGCAGGCTCAGGCTGCTGTGACTCTTTTTGTACCGCCCGCTTGGCACATACCAGAGGCTCACATAATTTTCAGCCTTTATCGCCACAGCACCACACACTCAGCACCTATCTCGGCTGCAAGGAGAAGCCATCCAATCACCACCGCTATCCCCTAAGCCAAAGGGAGTTCCCACTCGGAAAATGGTGAATAGGTGTCTCTACTCACTCCCAGGTCTGCTACCTATATCTACGGCACACTTCCACCATGGCTTCTGGGCACACAGGTAGGAGTCTGAGATAACAGAAGGGCTCACATAATAAAACTTTCCCCTTCGAAAGTTGAACTCTTATTCTTCCATCTCAGGGTTTAGTTTGCCACTTTCCATTCCGATGGTCATGCCGTTGAAGTCCAGCCCAGTCCCCGATGGAAATGGGTCCGAAGAGATAAGGCTCTAGCTAGGGCCTTCCTTCTGGCTCCTGAATCAGCCTTTGGGACAGGATTCTAGCTAAGAGAACGATGATCATTCCTACTTATAGGCCAGCATATTCAGTGTGACAAAGAATGGGAAGACTGTTAACTGCCTCACTAACATGAAAGTAAATAAAAGCATTCTGCCAGCCCACTAGCCAGATGCTTCCACATACGGAAATGAAAGTAGCAGGGTGCAGATTAGCCTTAGCGGGTCAGTGCTTGCTTCCAAAGATACCTCAGACTCCTAGACCTTTATAAGCCATTAGTTTGAAGACACTGGCTGTTCTTTAATCATTATGTCTTTTTTTTTCTCCTCTGTTTGAAATAGGTTGTCTGTTGTCTTTCTGACTGCCTCATTTTTTTGAGATCACCACAGGTTTTTTAAGAAGCACAGTTGCATCTTGTGTTTGACTTTTATTTCAGATGACCAGATGTGCGCCTCCTCTGCCCCAGGCTGTGTTTCCTGGCAGGCCCGGTGGAGAGGATGGAAGCAAGAGAAACTGTAAGCTCTGAACTAACTCTCACTCATACTGTGTCCCACCCCACAACCACCTCCTGAGTTTCTCACTAATACTCCAGTAGAATACCACCACCATGTCAAAGACTTGAATAATTAGGGAAAAATACCATGGGTGGTCCGAAATAGAAGGTTGTATCTAGGCCATTGGACCAATGTAGACAAAATTATATGTTTAAACTTTCCAATATATGATTGAATCAGCCATTAATGTCCACAGTATTAGTAGATATGAATAAGCAGCCTGGGTCTGAGGTTGGTGAGAATAGAAAAGAAGGACTTTGTATACAATGCGAAACACAGGATCGTGTAGAGATTATTAACCTCCATGAGGCCTTAAAAGCCCAAAGGCCAAGTGCACTAGGAGAGCCCAGCTCTCCTCCCCCGAGGGTGGTGATGGGAATTCTCATGGCTGGTGATGTAGCTTGCCTGTAGAATATTTACTTAGCATGCATGAAACCCTGGGTTCAGTCCCTAGTGCCATATAAAACCGGGCATGCTGCTGCATGACTGTAATCCCAGAATTTGCTCAAATATATACAAAGTGAGTCTGGACTGTAAGTGAGACCCTATTTTTTAAAAAACCCAAAATAATCACACACACAAACAAAAAGGAAAAGAAAAGAAAAGAGAGGAGAGGAGGGAGAGGGAGAGGGAGAGGGAGAGGGAGAGGGGGAGAGGGAGAGGGAGAGATTCCTCACTGTTATAGAGATGCTGATGTTCTACAGATTGAACTGCCTTTCCTTGGGACAGGTCTGTGCTAGGCGACAGTATAATATTAAAGAGAGCTGGTTAATTTCCTTCCTCAATGCTCAGGTATCCCTCAGGTCAGTCATCTTGGTTGTCTTATGGCTGCCATCCTTGGTAGTCTCATTCAAAGGACACAAGACACTTTCCCGAAAGCCACGGAACATCACTGAGCTTGGGAGAATGCCCTTCCCCGATGTGGTGGTTTTATATACACTGTTTCCTGTGCCCAACAGCACATTGGCTTCACACCACAAGGTCTGGGGCTGGGTCTCTCTGTCCAGTTTCTAAGCGAACCATCTAGGCCAGGGCAAGGAAAGAGAAAGCAGGGGTTTCCAAAACAGCCTCCCCAGTCAGAGCAGAAATGGTAGATCACAACCATCTTCCCAGGAGAACTCTCTGATGCACAGAAAAAGAGGACACTGCACCAGTAAGAAACACCGGGAACCATTTTTCAGAGCTAACAGCTGTAAAGGAATTAACGTAGATCACCATTTAGTGCACGCACAGCCTCATTCCTCCCTCTAAGAGTTTCACGGTCATTATTAAAGGACACATTTCAGAGCATAATATTATTAGGCTATTGATTGTTGTTTGTTTCAATGTTTAATTCAGTAACAACTTGGGTTGTGGGGAGCTCTAAATGAAACAGATGCTCTGAAGACCCGTGTAAATGTTCTAATTTTCCACTGGGCTTCACAAAAGATTTGGCCGTGCCGTGGGGATCAGGGCATCATATACAAGGGCCAGCTGAGAGCTGGGTTCTGTGGTCTTGCAGTACAGAAAACATAAAAGATAGAGAGTCACACATGAATCCAAACAACACACGCGCTCTCTGTCACCACGCAGTAAATGATCCGGGACCAAAATTCAATACACACCTCAGGCACTCTTGTGGAACGGTCCCTGAACATCTCCGGGCTATCAGCACCCCAGGAGGAAAAGAATAGAAAGAGGAAGGAAAGAGAGAGAGAGAGAGAGAAAAGGGAAGCTTTCTCTGGACAAGCATGGAGATGAAAGGGACTATCCCAGGAAGCCAGTCCCTGCTGGACCACAGGACCAATTCCAAACGTATGGCCAGTACCACTCCATGGCACTTCTTCCTTTCTCCAGGTGGCAGGTCCACAGGGTCCTCAGAGCATGTGGGACACTCAGGGACTGGCATGCTTGGAGCACAGACTTAGATGCAGCTGAGCCCTGGAATCTCTCATCCTTCCTTGCCTGTCCCACCCCAAGCCTTGCTTAGAATGGACATCTCCCCTTTCCCTGGCTGGTGTTGGTCGCTCTTATGTCTATGCCTGGACCATGCTCCTGGGATCAAAGTGTGGTCCTCTCATTGGGTGCACCAGCATCAGGGCAAGCTTGTTACAAATCCTTATTTCTCAGGTCCCATCTGGGACTTCTAGAATCAGAAAGTTTGAAAAGGAAGCTGTCTAGTTGAGAACTTAGGATGGAACTTGAGAAATATATTTTAAGATAAAAATGTTTTAAACACGTCCACTGAGCCTTTCAGATACACGCTCATTTTTTTTTTTTTTTTTTTTTTGAGAACCACTGGTTCTAATGATTACAACCAGCAACAGTCTCTTGCTCCCAGTTCCGCCCTCGCCTTGTTACCGAAGCTGATCTTCTAGAACACAAACCGCCTCAGTTTTGACGGTGGTGCAGCCTGTCACATAGTTGGCACACAATAAGTTCTATAGACTACATAAATGAAAGGTGATCTTGGTTTTTAAAACTGGCAGCTTCTGAGAACCTATGAAAATGAAGCAGAGTTGGGCTGGGTGGCACAGGCTTGTGATTGTAGCATCTGGGGAGTTTGAAGCCAGTGTGGGCTATTTAAGGAACTGATGCCAGAGTAAGGAACCTAGTGAGATACTACATCGGAATAAAAAGAAGACTGGATACAGGCCAGTGGTGGAACAGGAACCTAATATATGTGAGGCCCTAGGCACTGAAGAAATACACTCTCAATATGGTAGGATAATATTTGTCCGATTATTACTTGTTTATTGTTGGCCACTATTTTTACTAGTACCTAGAGCAGTGGTTCTCAACCTTCCAAATGCTGCAACCCTTTAATACAGTTCCTCATGTTACGGTGACCTCCCAACCATAAAATTATTCCCGTTGCTACTTCCTAACTGTAATTTTGCTACTGTTATGGATTGTAATGCAAATGTCTGATATGCAGGCTCTCCGATATGCGACTCCTGTGAAACAGTCCCTCCAATCCCCCAAAGGGGTTGTGACCCACAGGTTGAGAACCACTGATCAATGGGGGCATTTTTCATCACTGCAAGCAGTTTGGTAAACACTGTGCAGTTTTTTTTTTTCTTCCTTTTACATTTCTCAGGCTTGCGAGGTGTGAACAGGTAGTTTCTCTTTGCAGAGGAAGATGCTGAAACTCAGAGGGGTTGTGCAAAGCTGCCCCAGGACACACAGATGGCATAGATGATGAGCCGAGATACAAATCCAGGTGTGCGTCTCCAGGGCTCATGCATGCCTTTTTAGTTTGATTTTATTTATCATTTGTGTGTGTGTGTGTGTGTGTGTGTGTGTGGTCTATATGTGTATTGTGCGTATGTAGGACATGTGTGAGTACACTTATGTTATGGAGTGCATGTGTATGTATGAAGGTTAGAGGACAACTTTGGGGAGTCAGTTCTCACCTTCTCCTGGGGCTCAATTCAGGTTGTCAGCTGCGCCATGCCACCGGCTCTGTCCTGGCAAAGGCAGATCTCGATGTCCTTGCTGCATCCTTTCTAGTGTCACTAAGTCACTGGGACTCCTCTGTCTGGCCTGAGCTGATCCCTCTTTGTAGCGTATCTGGCCTGTTCTCCAGCCTGGAGAACGGACAGCCATCCCGAGTGGCTCTGTTGCTCACTCGTGGCAGAAAACAAACAAGGACAAAGCAAACAAGCCCTTGCCAGTCACACTAGTGATCCGGTGCTGTGCATATGCTCCAGGCTCCGTGGGTCTCTGAGCCCTTAGGTAACCCTGTCTCTCACATCAGATGCTCTAAGGGTGTGTGAGGAATGTAGATACTAGGCCACGCACTCCTAGCTCCAGTTCTAACACAGTAGGCTTGGAGTAGAGATGATAACGCCTCTTCTCTAAGCACCCACCTCCCACGGATGGATCTGCACAGAACGGTTTGAGGACCACTGCTGCGCCAGGGCCAGGGCTACTCTTATTTGTCCTGGTTGCCTGCAGTGGATGGATGCAGAGGGCTGCTGCCTGACAGGCCATTGGGGAATGGATGAATGAACCCTTTTCTCTTGAAAGGATTGAGGTGGGGTGGGGTGTCCCATAAAATACTCATAGGAGAAAAGAAAGCACAGCAGAAACAGCCTTTCCAGATGTGGTGCCAGCTGTTGGCATGCAAGCAACAAGCCTGAGTGTGAATAGAAGACACATGTTCCCAGCCACAAAATCTTGACGTATCGACTTTGGCAAGCCTTGCCGACCATGCTGCGCTGATAATGTTATTAACGCTGAATGTATTTGCCTGACCTTATCAGGCTGTATAAAGAGCACAGGTGTCTAATTAAGTTCGGATGCCAGCACCTCTAACTTCTTTTTCGGTAACTACTGAGCCCGTCATTTACCCTGATGCTCCTGAAATGATCATCTTTAAAACCAAAGACAGTTGGTCATTAGCATTTGTAAGGCGCTTGTAGTGATTTGTGGTGGGAGGAATCTGGTGCTCAGAGATGGAGGCAATTTCATCCCGCTTGGCCTCACACCAGCCGAGCTGGCTTTATCAGCGCATCACACTTGCCATCGGGCTCTGCTCTCTGCCTTTGTCCGGTGAGTAGCCACACAGATGACCTGGAAGGGGACCCTGATGGGCTCACCGATCAAATAGGCAGATGACGTAAGGTTGAGAGAAGAAGTCAATGGTGGGTGTATCAGAGCTGGGACCCAAAGGAGCCCCATGAGTCAGGAGTCATGGCTTCTACTGGGTTCAGGACAAACACTAAAACAACTGGAAGTAATAGTAAACGTTTATTGTAGAACCTACTATGTACCACAAATGTGTGCCGAGACCTTTGCACATATTAGGTCGTTTAATTCCTTACCCCTATGAAGATCCACTGTTATTCTCATTTTAAACATAAAGAAACCAAGGCAAAAGCAGGTAAGTGTCCTATTATGACAATGAGCCATGGGTCGAACTGGTTTTTAATCTCAAGTCAATTTTATCTAGTCTTTCAATTCTATTCAACTCTATTCAAGTCTTCCCTTCCATTGTGGCTGCCAACCATACTCAAATACTTCCAACGCTGGAATGCTCACTATTTCCAGAAAATTCCTCATCCCTCTCCTATTTCTCCTCCCCTCTTTTTCTCTTCTCCTCTCTCTTCCTCCTCTTCCTCCCAGGTGCTCTCTCCGTTTAATCCCTCCTAACTCGATTCAGAGTACTGCGCTCGATTCTGGCACCTCAGTGAGCCTATGTAGACAGCTGTCAGGCAGGCAAACTGGTCAGTGACCAATATTAAAAACAACTCAGAGGATTTAATGAGAGGTACATGGAAGCCCCAGCTTGGAATCAGGATGACAGGTGAGGCAAAGGAAAGGTGACTCTGAAGGCTGCCACTGGGAAGCATCCTAGAAGGACACTGGGATGACCTGTTGTTACAGTCAGGTTCACTAGTGGCCAAAGGTCCTATGTTTTGCATCCATGGTTCTAGGGGAGACAGCAGCCAGACCTAATGGAAAGGTTAGCAAGCAGGGCCTAGCAGGGTTTGTTTAGGTCATTAGGAGTTTGTCCTTGAAGTGGCTCATGAGACTCAGGCTCCTTTCTCACTGTCCCCATGTCCCCACCCCGGCTGATGAGGTGAGGGGCTTTGCTTTGCTCTCTGACCCTGTCATGCACAAAGACCGAAGTAATGGGGCCAACCAGTTATGAATAGAACCAAAATGTGAGCCACATACACCTTACGGTATTGTAAGGTGATTATCTCAGTTATTTGCTATAGCAACAGAAACGGAGGGACGCAGCTGACCTGGGGCATTTCTCCATTGTTTTAAACCAGGGACATACTCAAATCCTGTATGTAGGTAAGGAAAGCCAATTTTCTTTTTCCAATTTTTTTTTTTTTTTTAGATTAGGATAGCCTTAGATTTAAAGAAAAATTGTGTACATATTACAGAGGGTTCCAAGATATGCCACATTCAGTTTCCTTATTGTTCTTATCTTATATCAGGATGCTACATCTGTCATAGTTACTGAGTCACACCGAGCTACTATGATTGGCTAACGGTTAGACTTTACTCGTATTTCCCTAGAGTATACCCAGCGTTCTGCCATCCAGGCTGTTGGGTCACCTCGCATTCAGATGTCGGGTTGTCACACTGCCACTTCCCTGTCACAGGAGGTCGGCATCCCTGGTTTTGATGACCTGGACAGTTCTGACTAGGATTGGTGAGGTATTTTTTTGGAATATACCTTGATGTTCATCTCACGGTTAGACTGATGCTAATGGGTTGGAAGAGGATGTGCACAAGGCAAAGTGTCATCTAAGCACTTTGTGTCCAAAGCTCATGACTTAATTTTATGGATTTTAGCCTTGATCACTTGGTGGACTGTTGAGTTTTTTTTCATGGTGTGGCCAAACTGTCCCCTCGATACTCACTATTGCCGAGCCCACGTGTAGCAGGTTATGCTTCACTTCCTCAAAGATGGAGTACCTACATGAGTTATTTTGAATTCCTCTACGTGGGAGATATATCTATCCTTTCCCACTTATTTATCTACGCAATCATTTATTCATATAGGTAGAGATTCATTGATATTTATTTTATACTTCAGGTTTGTCTTGGATAGGGTTTCCCTTGCTGTGAAGAGACACCATGACAAAGGCAACTTTTAAAAAGGACAATTTTAATTGGGGCTGGCTTACAGGTCAGGGGTTCAGTTCTTTATCATCAAGGGAGAAAGCATGGAAGCCTCCAGGCAGGCATGGGGCTAGGGCCGAGAGTTCTACATCTTGATCTAACTGTAGCTAGGAGAGGGCTGTCTCCCAGGCAGCTAAGAGGAGGGTCTCACCGTAGCACACTTCCTCCGACAGGGCCACACCTCCTCCCACAAGGCCACAGCCCTTAATGGCGCCACACCCTGGGCCAAGCCTATTCAAACCACCACAAGGTTATAATTTAGCACTTCATTAGGTTGTTAGGCAGAGTAACCCAGAGTTAGCTCTCAGGAGTTCTTTGAGTATCTTTGGATTCTCTTGTAATGTTCCTTGACCACTCCTTCTGTCTAGACTTTAAGCACTTCCTTACTTCGCCACCCCCGTATGCTGCCAGCTCATCTTGTACATTTCCTGTCCCAGTCCTAGACTCAGCCATCTCTCTAGGATCCCTAGCTCTTTCATTGGAGAGTCGTATTATAAACCATGATCTGGTGTTCTTGGTCAGTTGCTTTTAGGGTCTCTGAGATGAGAGAGTAAGGAACTACACACATGTATACTAACACACACAATGCACATCTAAATCTCCCTACAGGTAGCTATCTATGTGTACACTAGGCTAAGTGTGAGCTCACAATGATGTCGCCAGCTCCATTACCCTATGCTTAGTCACGGGGCAGGCCGATTTCTAAACAACATAAAAGGGAATTGTGCAAAGAATTCAACCAAGAGTTGGTTGCCTCTAGACATGGTGAGTCCTCTCTACCTGAGAATATTCAAGCAGGCCAGGCATCTGTAAGGAAAGGCAAGAGATGGTGGGCAGACTTGGGACAGTAAGGTCAATTTAACTACGTTCTGGGTCCCTTCCAAACAGAAGAGCCATATAAGGAGAGGCACATCTTCGCTACCCATGCCTTGTCAGGAGGATTCATGGTTTTCTAATTTCAAATATCTAAGATCTGTGCAAGGAGAAAGAGCTGGCACTTTGGGGGAAATGAAGGAAGTTCTGCCAACAGGTAGGAAATTTACAGCATTTGTAATCCAAAGAAGAGAAAACAGGCTTAAAATATAAATGACGCTCAAAAGGGTTTAAATTCACCGATGACAGTCAGAATGGATTATGAATGGAAAACGCTGCTGGCTGGTGGGAGGGTGCTTGCCAGGGTGTTGGTATCTGAGGAGTTAACCCTGCTGTCTCCGTAAGAATCTTGGGTATGCACAGGCAGGGGGACAGTTCTTTATGTGCATTGCTGTGGGGCTTAGGGTCTTGTCAGGAAAAAAAAAAGGGGGGTCAGCTGAGAGGACAAGAGAAGGAAATAAGAACAGACAATCCTGAGCATGCGTGAGGTCAGGTGCCCCAGGGAGGCATCGCTATTCCATCTTGTGCTACTCCTCACAAGACAGGAGACCCCCCCTCACTTCTTCTCTCCAAGCAAGTCTTGTCCATGAATCACTGCCAGAGGAGAAAACAAAGATGGAGGACACAGAGAATTCACCAGGGTGTGCACTAAAAATGCAGGCTGTGGAGGCTGAGGGGACAGCTTGGTCATTAAAGTGCTTGCCTTGCAAGCATTAAGACCGGAGCCTGATCCCCAGAACCCACATAAAAATTCTGTGTTATGTGTTTGTTTACCTAGTTCTGGAGAGGTGGAGACTGGGATTCCCTAGAGCTCATTGGCCAGCCAGCCTCGAATAACTGGTGAGTTCTAGGCTAGCTAGAGACTCTGTCTCATAGAAGGTGCGCGGTGGTGTTCTTGAAGATAAAGCCGGATCCACAGCCACGTAAACACTGACACACATGCACACATGCATATATAAAACACGCAGCTGTGGGTCGTTTGGAGGGGTCGCATCCAGTTCTTGTTTTTTAACATTGTCTCCCTAGGTGGTGCTGATACCAGATTTCCCCGAACACATGTGGAAATCCCAGTGGTGGCTTCCATGCTAGAATTTGCCAGGAATGGTCTCAGTTGAAACTGGTGCCCGTTGCCCTGGAAATGTTTAGAAAAATCCCCTGTTATGTCAAAAGCATTCTAGATCGGGTCACAAATTATATGGCTGCTCTTAGCATGGCTATATATCTGAGCTACAGGGGAGGAGTCATGTATGGGTGGGCCCTTCATGGCTATTTAATACTAGATCGAATCTGAAGACAATTATTATTGGAGGTGAATGTCTTCATTGAGACAGGAGAGGGTTTCAGAGTCTCATGGGTTCAGGGTTCTTGGGGACCAGGGAAAATAAGCTGGCAAAGCCTCCAAGGTGTTTGATGCTTTCTTCTTATAGTCCCTTAATGGTTACTTATGAGTAGGAGCTGGCAGATGGGGACAAGGCTGACACTGTAGCCCCCCCCCCCCCCCGTGGGGCCTCGTTTCCTCCCTTTCTCTTTCTTTTTCCCAAGTCTGCATTTCCCCCTGCCAGTATCAAAGGGCTGCCTGTGTGCTCCGCCCTGTTGGTGATGAGTCTTGAGATTAAAGAGTTGGCTGATCTTTGGTCAAATGTAACCATGGAAATCGGAGACATTAACCATTGCCTGCTGGGGGAAGCCCTGATAGGAAGCGCTCAGAATTTCTCTGTTCAGGAGAAACGGGATAAATCTCCCAAGCTGTTGATCTGAAACCCAAGGTCTGATCTCATCTTTTCCTCCCCACTCATGACACTCCCAGCCTGGTCCACACTGGTGTTCTCAAACCACCTAGGGTCCAAATTTCTCCTGAGATTGGCAGCTGGTTTAGTCACTGGGCAACTATCTCCTCTGTTCTAATCCAGTTCCACTCCTTGGTGACCTCACACGGTATCAGGGCTTTAAATACCAGCTACACACTGACAACTCCTAAATTTATATCTCTACCTCAGACCTCTTCCCTGAACTCCAGCCTCATATATCCAGCTGCCTACCCGACATCGCTCCTGAATGTTTAATAGACATTTCAAACTTAACTTGTCAAAAACTGAGCTTCCATCCGCTCATCTGGATCTACTCCTGCTGTCTTCCCTTCTTCCAGGTGCTCCGGCCAAAAACTTGGAGCCTTTCTCCATCGCCTCTCACCCCTCCCCCAACCCATCATCATATACTGTCAACCCCAGTCACCCTGCACATTGCCACCCTAGGTCTCAGCCACTGTTTTTATCTGGACTGCTATGAGAACTCCTTTACAGCTCCCTCAGCTGGCTTTCTGTGCCTTCCTCCAGTTTATTTCCTTTCTTTCTTTTTAATCAACACACATTTATATATTTATTTTATGTGTATGGGTGTTGGCTGTTGGAACCCTTGGAACTGGAGCTATGGGTTGTTGTGAGCCCCTATGGAGGTGCTGGGAATTGAGCACAGGGTGTCTGCAAGAACGTGTGCTCTTAACCACTGAGCCATCTCTCTACCACCCTTCAGTCTGTCTTCAACCTGAAAAAATCAAAATGGCATTTTTATAGTGAGTTGTGTCACAACGCTGTTGAACCCCGAATTCCTCTACTACCCGTCCTCCTCTTACCTACAGATGGAAGTCCAAGCCTGGGCCAGCATCCTGCTAGAGTTTGTCCCCTCTGAAACTCAAGTTGAAATGCCTTTGTGGTGGGGCAGGGAGGTGGAGCTACGTGACATGACGTGATAAAGCCATTAAGTGGATGGATTACTTTTTTGGAGATCTGGGTGAGTCACTGGGAGAGCAGGCTGTCTGCGTCCTGCCCCTCCTTGGCCTCTTCCTCGTGCCTTGTGCCCTCATGACTTTCTGCTTTCTGTTCATGAGCAAAGAAGTATGAGGCCTCAGCGGATGAAGCTGCCCCATGTTGGGCTCCCAGCCTCTGTGCGGAGAACGGAGGGGAATCCCTTTCTTTACCAGTTACCTCCTCTCAAGGATTTTGTGTGGGCAGTGGAAAGTGCTTGACAAGCTGCCCCCAGGACCAGCAGAGTCTGAGGCTCTGCCCATTCTCCTGCACCTGCTCTATCTTACTGTGCTTGTTTGAGACAGCTCCTGTGCTCCAGGCCTCCACTCAGTCAGCATGCAACCTTTTCCTCAGACATGACCTGAAGATAACCATAAGATTTCCTTTCTCCCTTTCTTCTTTTTGGGGGGTTTGCTCAGATTCCTCTGGGGAACCCCCCAGCTACTTCCCTGTTTTAACTCCTGAGCATGTACACCATCAGATTGTGTGGGCTGTTTGATGTCTTTCTTCTTTACTGGGATGCAGGCTCTGTGAGGGCAGAGGTATTTGTCTGATGATTCAAAGCAGTGACTCCTTTGCCTAGATAGTGCCAGGGACAGACAGGAGGCTCTGCAAAAATATTGGTGATCATTACCCTAATCAGTCATCTATAAAGAGTGCATATGAAGCAATAAGGAAACCTTCAATAGGAAAATGATCAGAGGATATAAAAAGACAATCTACAAAGAGGACACTCATTACATCTAATGGAGATACAGACAGACAGACAGACAGACAGACAGACAGACAGACAGATTCCTATATATTCACCTTCATTATAAATGCTCAAAGACATGTGTGGTGGTATGGATCAGCTTGGCCCAGGGAGTGACAGTATTAGGAGGTGTGGCCTTGTTGGAGTGGGTGTGTCATAGTGGGGGTAGCCTTTGAGATCCTCCTACTGGCTGCCTAAGGACAGTCTTCTCCTAACTCTCAGCTCTTCCAGCACCATGTCTGCCTGGACACTGCCAAGTTCCTTCCTTGATGATAATGGACTGAACTTCATAACCTGTAAGCCAGCTCCAATTAAATGTTGTCCTTTATAAGTGTTGCATTGGTCATGGTATCTCTTCACAGCGATCGAAACCCTAACTAAGTCAAAATGTATATTAAAACAACATCATGTTATACTTCTAGTATCAAAATAACAAAAGCAATAAAAAAATTTGAATGCTGACGTGCACATCCATACAATGAAAGAGGTACAATCACATAAAACAAACAAACAAACAAAAAACTTTCTCAAACATTTATACAAAAACAAAGTTTTTCATACCTTTTGACTGATGACTATCAATCTATTCTAAAGAGGCAGTCAAAATTCAGACAAAAACTTGTACAGTGATAGGTAGATAAATAAAGCATGCTGTACACACTGGTAGAGTTTTAGGCTTAGAAAGAAAGGAAGTTATAACCCACACCCTAACACAGATGGACTTCGTGGACATTACATAAAGCAAAATAAGCCAGTCACATACATATATCAGTCACACTGTGTAAGCATACAAATAACAGGTACTGGATAGTCACATTCATGCAGGCAGTGGAATGGTGGCTGCCAGGGGTCAAGGCGAGGGGCGTGAGGAGTCACTAGTTACACTGTGGTTTCAGTTTGCAAAGACGAAAAGGGCTCAGCAGATGGTAGTGGTGATGGTGCGGTAGGATGTGCTTGATGCCCTCAACTGAATGTCTACAAGTGGTTTTGATGGTGCACTTTACGAGATGTATTTTTACCACAGTATGTACTATGTCTATATGTCCATATGTCTGTCTGCCTATCTATCTATCTATCTATCTATCTATCTATCTATCTATCTATCTATCTATCTATCTATCTACTGGATTGGACACAGAGCCACACTTAAACCCATCAATAGCTTATGGCATGGCTCAGAGAAAGCATAATACACACCCTCAAAGAAAAATCTTATTATTCCATAGTCAACGATTAGCTTGTAGGATACATTTACCTCTGGGTAAAATATGAAAAACAACAACAACAAATTATGCACACCATTCTCACCAGGGAGCTGTATGCAACAATGGAAAAAAAAAAAGAAAAACAATACAGTATCTGTTGATAGGAAGTGGTTCTGCAAAATTGGAATGTGTATGTGTGTGTGTGTGTGTGTGTGTGTGGTGTGTGCAAAAACCCCACCCTATTTTAACAAATGCTTTTATAACTTGAGGAATCCTTGTGGCATAATTCAGAGTGAAGCAAGACAGAAACTTTGAAGTATGATGAGAATTCAAACTTGGGAAACCTACATAGTCTAATTTGATCAATTCTAAGACACAGATTCCCTCCTCCATCACCACATTTCCACCCAAAAAGGGGCATGTCTTCCCTTCCTGGTAGGAAGGCTTGTATCAGGCGCAATTTCACATTTCTTAGTGGCACAGAAACTCAGCTCCCAAATGAGGGTGTCTTTTGATTTACTGAAAGCACATGGGAAAAAAAGACTAACAGGCGTACTGTGACAAGATGTGAGCAGTAATTACGTGTTTGTGTTTCCTTATAGTGATCTATATTTTAAGGAAAATCCTACAACGAGCTTGATTGACTTTTAGAAACAGAAAAACATAGTATTTCTTCAACGGCTGTTCACTCTGACAGGCTGAAGAGATTCCTCACGCCTTTTACTCTCTGGCTCCTGCCTCGTTTCTGGTACTATCTTCCTTCCTCATGAACTTCCCACCCCCACATACTCCAACAGATTGTCTTTGGTTTCAAACATCACATGGTCTCGGAGGCCACCATCTCTGTGAGAATGTGCCCACCTCCCTCCCTGTGCCCACTTTCTGCCCGGTGAATTCTTTCTTAGCTTTCAGCAGCCCTTCTCAAAAGCGACCCCGCCTCTGCATCTCCTTTTCTCTTCCCACCCACGGGGGACCTGGATAAAGTTCTGGAGGCCTGGTCCTCACTTCCTCTGCTACCTTGCCTCTCAGCCTAGCCTAGAAAATGGGAGCTTTCTTCCCTTCTGGCTTTGAAGGGTTTCCCAGATCACCACCAACAGCTTGTTGATGTCTGATTTAATAAATAATTGCCGGTTTTTGTTCTCTGAACCTTCTGAGGCATTGAATCCACGCTATTTCTCCGCTCTGAGTTCCTTTTGGTTTGCTACATCAGTGACTTTTCTAGAAGGTTCCATTCCTTCTGAGGTCGGGTGACACTATGTGTCACGGCTGTACAGTTTCCAAGTATCACCACCGAGTTTTCCTTTGGGAAGTTACTGAGATACTGTTGTCTGAAGTCTTCCTTGGTCGCGGAGCTCTCGTCCAGAAGTCAGCAGACCTGTGGAGAGGGCTTGGTGGTTCACGAACTTCCTCCTAACCTACTTCCGAAATGACAATGTGCTAATTGCCTGGAGAGACAGCCTTATCACTGTCCCATAAAAGCCATGCTCAGGCTGGCTCAGCTAGTTAAGCCTGCTTGAAGACCTGACTGAGCTCAAGTCTCAGGAATCACATAAAGATGGGAAGAGTTAACCAACATGTCAAAGTTGTTCCCGGACTCTACTCACCTAACAATAAAAAAACAAACCAAAAAAAACATTTAAAAAGGGTTACCAATCCCACCCCCACCAAAGGTTACAAATGCCTACCCTGGACATTCTCTAGTGACCTCATATTTTTTGCTTTTAAGAGCTAGCTGGTCAGTGGAGGCACACACCTTTAGTCCCAGCACTTGAGAGGCAGAGGTGTAGGATCTCTGAGTTTGAGGCCAGCCTGCTCTACAGAGTGAGTTCTAGGAGAACTATCTCGCCTCAGAGAAACCCTGCCTCAAAAAAAAAAAAAAAAAAAAAAAAAAAAAAAAAAAAAAAAAAGATGTAATACAAATTATTGCTTCTGTTTTAAATCTCCCTTTGAGGAACTTCTAAGCCATGGCACCATGTACTACATGCAGAAGATATTTTTGCATGGAGGAGGTGTTTCGTTAAGTCTCTCTCAGCCAGCTCTGCCTACACACCGGGAAGGGAAGAAGTCCCGGAGATACCCAGGAAGCCTGTGTCAGTGTGTAGCATGGAGGAATGAAACAGAGGCTGCAATAAAGCAGGGCCTGCCAGCAGCCCCACCCCCCGCCAGGCACCCCCTGCCGTGGAACAGGAGACTAACTTTGTTGTACATTTCTGATCACAACACCGAGTCTGGCTCTTCTGGTGCTCAGCACCTCTGGTTTGTGCTCCTGGCTGCAAGGTCACCTGCCTACAACTCAGAAAAACACCAGACAACGTTGCTTGGAGCACCTGAACAGAATTCTGACTACAAGGCTGGCACCTCGACTTCTTTCAACACTTTCCAATTTCCTCAAAAATAAAGGAAAAAAAAATTCATCCAGAGGGGGAGAGATCACTCTGGAAGAAATTGTTTAAATTGTATTCTTCTTGGGGTCGCCAGAGCAGCTTAACTCCTTGAAGATAAAAAGTGCATGTCATTCCTAATTCTTTGGAGTCCAGTGGCATCTCTTATCCCACCGGGCTGCATCCCTTCCCTTGGTCTGGGGTCACTCCTGCCAGTGAGCTAACAGCAGGACTCAGGAGCCAGGCTGCTTAGGGCTGCCTCCCTTATGGGATCAGGGATCAGGAGCTGCGATCCTAAGGCCTGCATTTACACTCCCTGCTCAGAGATAGGAAAAAAGACCCTTTTCTTCTGCTTGATATATTTAGTAACGACCTTAAAGAGTCTGCGAGGCTGAATGAATTGGTGCATCTCGCTGCATTGGAAGCAGCTGCCACGGCTCAGACAGGAGGAGGGAGAGGCTGGAGGGGAAGAGGGGAAGGCGGCGGGGCGGGAGCCGTTGGGAGAAAGGGAGCGGGAGGCCGGGAGAGAAGCGAGGGAGAGAAGGTGGAGACGGTGGGGAGGAAGCCAAGATGAGGCGCTGGAAGCGTTGGGCCTAGCCAGGCTTTGTGTGCTGAGCCCCTGGCTGTCTGGGCGGCGGACAGCCTGGGATCGATTCCTGGTGACTGTGGAGGGTCAGCCCGGGGTAGGGTGGGGGGTGGCGGTGGGGGTGGCTGTGGCCAGAGTCTACCGTTAAATCTGGCTAAATGGCAGCACTTAAGAGCCCTGTGAAGGAATCCAATTTGCTCACAAGGATCGTCTACAAATTTATATGTCGGCATTTAACACAAAACGCGCCTGGACCAATCCCAGAGCAGAGAAGAACCTGGCCTGGTTGATGGATCCGCCTCGCCATCCCGCGCCAGTCACTAAGTGGGGGAGGGGAAGGCCGGCGCCTGTCCCCAAAGGCCTGCTCACTGCAGGGTTCGGAAGGCTTGGGGCCTCTGGGTCTGGTGTGCCCAGATGTTGAGATGTCCATGCAGGAGATGGGGGGCAGGGAGGGGCGAGAAGCTAGGAGATCCCTCCTTCTTCCGTTTTCAAGGGAGTGGGAAGTGGGGCAAGGAGTAGCTGAAAGATTCCTGTTTGGCATCCAAAAGAAGGAAGAAAATTAAAACCTAGGACTTGGGCCCAGGTCAGGATGAAACCCCAGCCCCACAAAAGTATTTTTTCCTCGTAGCACCATTACCTTCAACTCCATTTAGCACTGTTGCCTTCAACTCCGTTAGCCATATATCTTTGGCATAGGTCTTGATAGACCCTTCCTCCAGGTCTGCAGAGCCTCCTGGAGCAGGGCCATGACTGGATTTGCAGCCCCTACTCACAGAGGCCTTGTCTAAACATCACACTGTCCCACCTAGACTGAGAAACACTTGGCAAAGCTTGCTCCAAGGCTAGCAGGCAACAGACCAGTTTGCTGCTGCTTGAGACTGTGTGGTCTCAAGCTATAAAGCCAGGGGAGAAAAAGGAGCGCTGTCCATGGTATGTGGGGCCCCTTCACAATTTACATCAAAGACCCCTGAAAGGGGTTGAGCCACCAGTCCAAAGATCCAGAGGGAGAGATAGGCTCAGATGGATGCTGAGAACCTGAAGATTCTCAGGAGAGGGGAGCGGCAGCCTGAAGAGCCTGGCTGGGCTCTCCCAAGCTCCCAAGTGGCTGCAGCTTGCTCTCATCCAGGGTACCACTGATTAGGTGGCTCAAAAGCCCTCGGAGAAGAATAAACAAACATCTTCAGTAGGTCCTCAGTGCTCGCTCAGCTTCTAACAAAGCTCTACGGAGCTGATTAGTGACTTAAACATGCGGGTGATAAAAAAGAAAAAGAAAAAGAAAACCAAATGTCTGTACAGAGAGGCAAAAGGGTTTCATAGTAAGCAGTCCGGGCACCGGCTCTAGGACACCTGAGTTTACAGCCCAGCTCCCCACATAGTATCCCAAACACACACAGCTCAGCACCTGTCATGACAAGCAGCTTGCCAAAGGACTTAGACCTGTCACGGAAGATGCCTGAGCGGAGGCCCTTTATCAATTACCTTTGGCCCTCTTAGCTGTCAGGGGCCCACCTGGTCTCTGGGACAGCTTCGCTGGCCTTACCGAGCCTCCCTGGTCTCACCTGTACCACGCAGATAACATAAGTACCCACATCATGGGGTGAACAGATGTTCAAATGAGCTAGCCCCTGTAGGGGGCTTAAGATAGACACAGGAGAGCTTAACTCTCAGTGCCGATTGTTAGTTTCAGTAAGCATGCTCATTGCTGGGTTCAAATTCGGTCTGTTCTATGGGCAAACCAGAAGATCACGCAGACTTCTCGGTTGGATCTAATTTCCTCTCTTATCCAGATCCCTGCCACAGTTCTACATTGTGCCTGTAATGGGGAGTTTATCACATTCTATTCTTTGTACGAGATGTCTATGGGTATGTCTGTGGGCTCGGCTATAACAGATTCCCATCGTCTTGAATTCAGGACTACACCGTATACATCTTTGTTTCTCCTTGAGTGGCTGGCAGAGTTCCTTCCTACAGCTCAATAAGTGTTTGCTGAGCTGAATGTGATGCAGACCCACATAGCCTGGCGCAGTCATTTTTGTTAATTTAGGCCTAGGCATCGTCTTAACAGCCAGTGTAAGCTGCATGCTCTCCCAGCACCTGGGAATCTCTGCTGGACCTTCAGGATGTCATAGAAAAAGCGGGAGTGTTTGCCAAGCGCTTCTGAGCACTTGGTATTCACCTGCTGTCTAGTGGCAAATTAGTATTGGGCTCGCCTGGAATATATGGGTATGGTTTGAACAGCTGGACCAGGTGGGCCCCTGACAGCTAAGAGGGCCCAAGGTAATTGATAAAGGGCCTCCGCTCAGGCATCTTCCGTGACAGGTCTAAGTCCTTTGGCAAGCTGCTTGTCATGACAGGTGCTGAACTGTGTGTGTTTGGGATACTAGGGCTGAGCGGGGGACCACAGGGCTCTAGGTTTACTGTCTGGCCACAAGCTAGAGAGGAGGAGGTGGGGCGTGACTGCATCTCAGTGGGTCTTTTGGATACTGGGGTGGGACACCATGAAATGGCCCCCCAATCAAGTGGTATTAGTATTTTCCCTTCTCTAGTTAACAATGACTAGTGTGATTGATCTATCTACTATTGGAAAAAAAAAATCTTTGCTGTCCTCCACCTGTTTGGAATTTTCACAATGGCAGTCCTCCTGGGTCCCAATAGGACCTTGAGTCTGCCAGACCCATACTGGAGACAGGACAGCAGCTCTGAGATCCTGAGAGGAACGAGATCTGATTGGTTAGGAACTGGAAGGCAGCTAGGCCATCCTGGAAACACAGGCAAGAAGAGAAACACTGGTTTCATGGAGTTGGTTTTCGCTATCAAAACTGAAACCTAAAATAACTCAACAAGTTCCCTATTGGAATTGATGAGCACCTCCCGAGCGTAAATCAGAGTGGCAGAGAACCAATACGCTGCTATCATCAGTATGTATGGCCTGACCCAGGCTGCCTAAGACAAAGGAAGATTTTACACCAGCCTGGGCTCCTCCAGCCTTTGTAATGTGCCCGAGTGGGGGTGGGGGAGGGCTAGTCCCTGCTGCCTCCCCTAGTGGCATTTTATCAGTGTCTGACAAGACTCTAACCTCTGATATTGCATCCTTAGCTAGGGTTTGGGAGATGCTAATTCCGAGGACATAGTCTAGTTGGCCAAGCAGCCAGACTATGAATAATCCACCCTCGGCCTCATTCTGACCAATCAGCAAAGGTCATCACCCATGGTGACCTGAGATCTTTTACTCAAAATGTGAGCCACAGACCAGGTGGAGCTTGCCAAAAATTCAGAATCTCAGGCTCTGCCCACAGATCTGAGAGTGAGGATATACCTTTATATCAAGTGCCTAGGAATTGTGTGCACAAGAAGACTGGATAAACCATGATGCAAAGCTCCATCATTACCAATACCAGCTCTGTCCCTTCCATTCCTGGGCTTCCCCGGCCACTCTATACAAAAGAAAGCTTCTTCTCTCAGGGGCCATGGGACTGCTAGAAGCAATGATACCCCTTAAGAGGTCTGCCACTCGATAGGAGGTTTGACTGGATGAAGGGAACTAACTCATCTTCAGGCTTAACTCTGCGAGGATGGGCACCCTCTTCCCTCTGACATCATGGGCTGTAATGAGATAATGGATGTGAAGAGCTCTGTAGAGCGAGGAAACATGGGACTGTTGTGCACACATCAAGCTCTGCTTGCTTCCTGTTCTTGCCATGTGCCAAGCTCACTCTTGCCCCAGGAATTATCTATCATACAAGCTGTTCACTCTGCCCTGTCATCCTTGGTCACCCTCATTAGGTTTAAGGACCCAGTTGCCTTGTGTGGGAGTGGGGCACTCTTTTTTAGGTCCTTCAGGTCCTAGCTCATTCTATTGTTCAAGTTTTAGATCCAACATCCTCTGCTTACAGAGGCCTTTCTGCCCCTGGCAACCTAAAGCTTCCATTTCTTGTTACTTGCCTTGGCTCGCTGTCTTCATGTCACCAGGTTCTAAAGTCACCTTCCCAGTGTTGGTGGCTTCTCCGGGAGCTCCTCAGGGTGAGGATATGGTATGGCTGTCTATCGTCTTTCAACAGCCATCAGAGCACTGCTGGGTACAGGCAGGTTTGCTCTGCAGAATAATCCCCTGAATGGTCACTGGGGTTCAGCACTGTGGTTGGAAGGAAGCTCATGGGTGTGGGCTTTAGCATCGACGTTTTCTGCAATGGGTATGGCCGAACTCTGCACAGTGATAACATCAACATAACAGAAGGTGCCCCTCCCAGCAGCATCAGTGCCCAGATCCTGGTCCTAGGGTATCAGAGAAGGCAGGAATGAGTCTTGTCATCATGGGTTTTAACAAGCTCTCTGACACACCCTGCGGTGTGAGAACACTGTGGTCAGAGACAAGAACGGCTCTATTGTCCCTGCACACCTTAACTGCCCTCAGGCGTCCTCCAGTGCTCAGTTAGGATTGGGGATCTAGGGACAGCAAGGATTGCTGTCACACCCAGCTGCCTGCTTGGCTTTTCTTCCCTCAGTCTCTCCACGCCCCGCAACGCCCCCCTTTCAGTGGCAGGGCTGGAAGTGGGAGACAGCTGGCCAGCACGGAGTGATTCTTCCTTTCCCGGTGTTTTTGTAGAGTAAGTCAGGCTGATTTAATTTTAATCAGCCGAAGCAACAGAGCGGTGGTCCCCTACCATGGCTGCACTTGCGAATCACCTGGCGAGGCTTGGAGATCCTGCAGCCTGGGTCCCACTCCAGTGCGATTAAATCGGAATGTCTCAAGGTGGAGCTGGGCACTCATTTCTATTAAATGCTCCCCTGACAATTCTAACTTGCAGTTGGGGCTGAAAACCATTACTGCGCTAGCTAACACCGTTCTCTCCCACAAGCTTACCTGACGATAAGAACCACCAGGGATCCGTGGGAAAATTACTAATGCCATCCCCCTCTCTGACTCCCTTGGTAGAGAGGCTCCAAGGCTTGGAGGCCAGGGTTTAGCAAAGACCTCTCCTTCTTTTAACTAAACTTGGGATACACTGACTCAATGTTCTGGGTTCTAACTTTGCAGCTTCAAGTGACATAACAAGTTTCTGAAGCCTATTTTCCTGTCTGTGAAACAGTAGGACTAATATAGTACAGATCTTGGGAGACTCTTGGGGGGGGGGGTCACGTGAGAATGTCAGTGCAAAAGGCTTGACACAGGATGGGTACACAGCCCAAGGGCTCAATGGACCCTGATTGCCACCTCACCCTCATGTAAGGTAAGTTCTGGGAAGCTGTTTCTAGTAACAAACTGACCTTTGTATCAGTTTGGTATAGAGGTTTGTCTCTTGCATCTCCTTTATATCAGAGACTGCATGTACCCTTTGCCTTTGAGGCCCTGTGGTACTGTGATGAAATCTTGGAATTTCCTCCATCAAGTATCACGGTCATGGGCATCTGAGGAATAATGGTGGGATCAGGGGTGGGGGTGGGGAACAACTGCTACTGTCAGTGGAGGAAACCAGGCTGGTGGTGATGACAACTCAGATACAGCTGGGAGGTAGAAGGTTTTAAATTCCCACCATGGAACATTCATTTAGAGGGAGAAAAACTGAGGCATCTATAGTAGAACAAAGATGAGACACAAAGAAGAGACAGCATCCCCACCAAGACTTAAACTATCTAGTAGCCCCTCAATTATTTCAAGGCACACAGATTTAAGTACCATCTGTAGATGGCAGAGTCAGCAACTCCCTGCTACTCTTGGACAAAGTGCTGTTAAGTATGAATGAGTGTATAGCTGAGCTCTGGAAAGAGCATTTCAGATACCCCAGTTAGGACCATTACCAAGGAACACATTTATAAATCCATCCTGTGAGATGAGAAAGCACCACAGCTTCCCTCTGACTCCTGACAAGGTGCAGAAAACCACCAAGCAGCCGAGAAAACACCGTGCCCACCGCCAAGGGAGTTTCTTCGAAAAATCCCCAAATTAGACAAAGGGAAGCACGGCTGTTCTTCTGCTCCCAGGGATCTTGGACTCGAAGGCATAACGGTTTGGGGTGAGCCTTTGATTGGTGGAACTATGATCCCTGAAAGTTCCGCTTGATTATAGAAGAATGTACTGTGATGCTTAATCTGGATTGTTAATTTCTGGGTGTGTCCCCAAACCTGTTTCTGAAGTTGGCTCGATCATAAGGGTCTTGGTGACATCAACGGTTTAACTCATTGATGGATCTAAAGCTCGGGAAGCCCTTTGGGAAGTGTTGGGACTGTGGAGGGTGGGCCTGCGTGGAGGTAGTGTGTTGCTAGGATACACCTTTGAAGGCCCCTGGTGCTTCCTGTTGCCCTTCTTCATTTTCTGGGTGTTCAGGAGCTTGGCTCTGTCACTCCTTCTCCTCCATTGTGTCTTACCCCTTGGCCCAAAGCAATGGAGCCAGCCAACCATGGGCTGGAACCTCTGAAACCATCAACTACAATAAGTCCACCTTCCTTTTAAATAGCTTCTCTCAAGTGTCTGTCACAACAAGAAAAGTCTGACTAATTCACATGCCTTGCAAATTTAAAAAGAATAGGGGGGAAAAATCCAGAGAAGCATAAATAAAAATTACCTTTAAATCAACCACCTGGAAAACTTTGTAATATTTTGATATATTTCCTTCTAGTCCTTTCTATGCACATTTAAATGCTTTACAGTATTGGAAGCCATGCTAGTGAAATTTTGTGTTATGCTTCTTTCCCTTAGTTAAATTCTTTCCCTGAATTTTTTTCTCATGCCCTTAAATATTCCTTGAAGAGAATTTCAGCAACTGCATAGTATTTCATCCCACTGGTCTTCTGTAATTCACAGAAATGTTTTGTTATTAATGGCTATTTAAGTTGCTCCTAGGTTTTTTTTCTGTTATAAAATGGTAAAACAAATAGCCCTCCACAGAAATTTTTGATCATGTATTTCTATTTTTCTGCGACAGTCATAGTAGAATTATAGAGTCAAGAGGTCTGTACACATTTAAGCCCCATGCTTTTATTCTTTTACATTTTTGTTTCCATATTTTTTTATGTCCCTCTGGTAGATCACTGCATCTTTACCAATGCTGACTACATTTTCAACTGTTTTATGAGTGAAAATTAAAGTCTGATTTTATGCCACATCTTAAAGATTCTTAGTTGAAGTTGTATGTTTCCCCCATCAATTGGCCATCTGCCTATCTTAACTTGTGACTTATTGGTTGCAGTTATTTTAAGAATTCATACTGAAAGTCAATTGCACATACCACGTCCCAGGAAGGCACCTGCACGTGAGCCACCTTCTTCTGAATCTCACTGTGACATTGTCATCCAGACTCAGGTTCGGAAATGGCTACGTTCACCATTTGGCAGCAGCAAGAACTCAGAAATTATACTCCTGTTTTTTTTTCCTCTTTCCCTTATCTGATTTCATGAGGCTCTGACTCACTCAGATGCTAGTCCCTGTTGGAAGATTCTCATCCACACAAATGCCCACCCCAAAGTGTCAACCGTCATTGTGCCAACTATGCTTTGTGGGTAGACGTCTTTGATAGTGTATGTATTTCCAGACCTTTCAAGGTCAACATAAAAGTTAAACAGGGTTGGGTCTCAATCCAATGCTCCTTGACATTTCTTTTGCTGATGGTAAGTTATGTCACTAACCATCTTCCAGGGAGAAGTTAAATCAGTCGATGGACAGTAAATCTCGGCCAACGCTGGGGAGAAGTAAAACCCACTCTGATCTAATCAAATCTAATCATCGAGCTCAAAAAAACGCTGCTGTGGCGGCTTTAATTTCAGTAACAGATCTTCACACAACTGTCAACATCATTACCAAAACCCATCAGAAAATTGGATGAAAGTACAACACGTAGACACTCATAATCCCCTGTCATCAATCTCTAACAGGCCCCAGGTGACAATTCAGATTAGGAGGTGAGCCTCCAGGGGACATACTTTGTAAACCAAAGACACAAGGAGCAACATTAACCCCAGAAACACCTCAGCTTTGTGAACTTGGTCACTGGACAATTGAGGGTCAGGAGTGAATAGAAAGTCATAAAACTTGAACAAAGTTTATGATCTCGCCTGTTTGTTACAGGATGAGGTGGCAAAGGCAACCTTAAAAGAAGTGGGAAACGGTTGCCCAGGGAAAGCTTCTCGAATATGTGGAGCAGATGAAGAAACAGAAATCAAAAGCATTGAGCAGTAGGCGGGCTGTGGCACTGCCATGGTCTCAGACGCCAGAGAGGAGCCACTTACACTACGGTAGTGAAAGCACATGCTCTGAAGAATGACAAAACCCACGCTTCTGAGAGTCAGTACCAAACAAATATAAAGTGTGCCAAGGGGCAGAGGTGGTACCCTCATGGGATCACGGGAGGAGCCCACGGTTGGGTTGAAACAGGCAAATCCGAGTCGGAGGTGGAAGTCAGTCAGCACACGTGTGAAGCATCTTCCTTTGGTCAGGCACTGGCCTGGCATTCAAGAACACAGGTTAAATAACGTGTCCAAGGTCAGGCAGATAGTTAAAATCAAGTCATCCACTGAGAAACTAGCATTTCAATTTTTTATGACAAGAGATAGAAAAAGAATGTTTGACAGAAATGAGTTACAGAACAAATAAATAATCCAAGACTGTCTTGTAGCCTGCCAAACGCAGAGAGATTCTTCTTCCTCTCGTTTTTTTTGGGCTGTGAGCCTTTGATCAGGAACAGATGGGAATCGTGAGACATCCAGAGACAGGAGTCAATTGTGAGAGCCCCGCTCCTTCTTTGTTTCCTTATCAAAAGGCACATCAAGAATGATCACCTTTCTTCTGCCCGCAGCCAGAGGTGGAATTCTCCACGTTTCAGAACGGCACAGGACTTTTCGCACTTGACGACTGCGTGGAAGCAGATGACAGAGGATGTGTCAATTCCTCTGTCTGGTGGTGCGTGGGAGCCCCTGGGAGACTGTCTGGGTGTAGGTGGGACAGTGGGCTCCACTTTCTGGACTGTTTCAGTTTATGTCATGCACACACACCACAGCACATACACACCACAGCATGTACACACATAGCCTCTCTCTCTCTCTCTCTCTCTCTCTCTCTCTCTCTCTCTCTCTCTCTCTCTCTCATTTTGGGAAGCATAATGCCTTTCTCCAGTCCAAGAGACATTTAAAAGGCAAGGAAGCATGCTGCCAACAGCACAAGGGGCTTTAAAGCAGGATTTGCTGGCGGATGGTCCACGTTCTCTTAATTCAGATTTGCAGCTCATCCTTGGGCAGGGGACATACATTCTGCTTAAGAACAACAGATAATGGCCGCTGCCTGTTAACCTTTATCTGCTTCCCATGTGAAAGGGAAATCCTGTGGGCAGGGGCACCGGGATGTGGAAAGGCCTCGAGATGTACATGAAAGGTTTTCCAAAGGGTCATTAAAAAAAAAAAATCCACTTCTTAGGCTTTGGAACATGAGTCTATGATAATGTGTTTTCTCAATAATGAGATGGGCTATTCAGTAAATATATCAGAATACGTCCATCCGAATGAATATCTCTCCTTCTCGGCTGTCGTCAGAGACACCAGATATTTATCCCAAGGCTGTGAGCATTGTTGCAGACACTTTGGGGGCTCCCTGGAGAATCTTCTTCCAATCGATGCCACATTATTTGGAATAAGCACAATAGTGGCAGATTTTCATCCTGGGAAGCTGGGTTTTATTTTTGGAAAGAGTCAAGAGGCTTTCTGGCATTTGAAGCCAAGCCCAGTGAATAACCAGCTGATTGAGCTGGTGATGCTGTTCTGGATCCAAACTGAAGCATGGCTTTAAGGTGACATGTTCTGGTGTGGTGTGGAAGCAGGCTCCCAAGGTCATCTTGAAGGTCCCGCACTGCTGGACCACAGACAAGGCCTTGCTGGAGCCCCTGTGAAGAACAGCATAAGTTTGGGCGGGCGATGCTCGGTGCGTTCTTTGGGTGTTAAGCAACAGAAGCCGATTCCACCCGACTCAGTGAAGAAGACCTTGCAGGCTACGGGGACAGCTCACTCTTCAAACTGGGAGTCAAAAGACCAGACTCAGAACAGACAGCTGCAGATGAAGCCAGGATCCCACGACCACACAATTCCGAAGCTGCAGCTAACATGACTAAAAATCCAAACTACTCTTCCATGCAGGAATTGTTCCACCCCCAAAAATGAGACTAGGGGGAGCTTCCAATCGGAGGACCTTAGGACGTGTGCCCACCTCTTGGCTCTGCCCTCAGCATCTGATGGTGGAACCTCCGGAGATCCTCTTGGCTGCTGTCAAGTGAGGGTAATAGTTCTTGATTGCCATTTATCCTAAACTGGCCACGGAAGGGAAGAAGCATGGGAGGAGGGGTGAACATTTAGGAGGGGGCAGGGGAGGAAAAAAAAAGAAAAATACGAGCCCCGGACAGGTCCCTTTATTCTTCGTACCACGGCTGTATAATGTTCTGTAAAATACAACACTTTGCTCTCTTGTCAACATTTTTCTCGTGTTGTGAGTTACACTGGCCTCATTAGTCATCTCTGGTCGCATGCGCTGATGGAGTCTTTCCCCTTTATCTTACAGCTCCTAAAAATACACTGGTCCGTAGCTTGTTCTTCCTCCAGGAGAAGCAAGGCCCTCTTTCTTTTCTTCATGGAAGCAGAGAACCATCTCTGTTCCTCTCATTTTGCTAATGCAGAGCACAGGGCTCTCCCTGTTCCTGTGCGCCTCTGCCATAGCCCACCGTTGGCAGCCGCACTGGGCGCCTGTCACTGAGGATGAGCCGGGGCGTGAGTGACAGCAGCACCTTGTCAGCCAGATGTGTTCTCGCTTCAGCCAAATACCTACGAACAGCAAATGAGTGCGTGCTCCCAAGAAACCCAGCCACCAGCCTGTTCAGGTGAAAGCCGTTCTCTAACACCTTTACACAGGGGGAAACGTAATGTGTGTGAACCAAGCCATCACCGATATGGGAGGCAGTTGCTGGCCCATCTATTCCAGCCTGTCTGACACTCAGAGGAGAAATCTTTTTTTTTTTATTTTTATATTTTGTTAACTAAGAGCATTGGGGAATTCCTCTGACCTCAGCGTCCCTGGGTAGTAAGGAACAGAAGTCATAGTTCTGTTCCTGGCTTCCCAATTTTACTCTCTGGGAAGCTAGAACATTAAAAGGGAACCACAGGAGCAATCTAAGGCCCACTCACATGCTGCTCGCAGCCTCTGTGGGGTTGGACTCTGGGATGGAGGTGGTAGACTGTGAGCAGCGATGCGCAGTTGCATCCTTTGGGTGTAAGCGACAGAAGCTGACTCTGCCTTTTAGAGTCTGACTGGCAGGCATAGCTTTAAAAGGATGATCCCACTCCGGGTTTTTTGGGGTGGCTGTTTGGGGTGGGGCGCATAGAGGGCACAGAGAATTTGGCTTCGTCAACCAGCATCTTACCTCTAAGGCTCTTTTTTTTTTTTTTAATTTGCAAAGCTTCCATAAGACCTTCCTCCAGTGGCGTGACCTATCCAAGGTAATTCAAAGAAACCACCCAGACTGACTGTCATAGTGGCCACTCAGCGAATGCCAGCACTGGAGACATCAATGCTATACAAAACATTGCCTTCTTACAGCATTAGGTCTTAGGGCACACAAACTTCTGGGCATTCACACATGATTGCCAACTGTCCAACTCAGGACAATTTAAAACAGAAAGAACGCCCACCCCCTACCAACTACAACAGGGCTATTAAAATACTTGCTAATCCTCCTCCCGAGGAAGATGGACAGAATGTTAGAACCGAGAAATAGATTTTGAGTAGAGCACTTCTTTTAGCTTCATGAAAACAATGACTTTATCTTTACTTAGGTGGTTTTGCTACAGAATGGAAACTTGATTCTAGGTCAGCCCAGGAACAAACGGTACTTGGGGACCAGGGTTCCAAACAAGTCACGGTCCCTCACAGCTCTGGGTTTCACTCACCACTTGACCTCCTGCATGAAACTAGCCCTTCATGGAGCAGAAGCAGCAGAATGCCCCTTATCAGCAAGAACATGTGTGCAGGGCAAAGCTAGGAGCCTGGTACACAGCAGTTGCTCACGACATGGGAATTGCCAGGGCCTCCCAAGTTGATCAAAGACTGGGTCACCACTGAGTTCTATGACTGTCATACAGATGTTTTGACTTAAAACAGGGTTTTGTTCTCATGAGCCTATCATGAGAACAAAAAAAAAAAAAAAAAAAAAAAAAAAAAAAAATGTCAAGGCAGTATTGCCAAAACCATTCACANTTAAAACAGGGTTTTGTTCTCATGAGCCTATCATAAGAACAAAAAAAAAAAAAAAAAAAGAAAAGAAAAGAAATGTCAAGGCAGTATTGCCAAAACCATTCACATAATTTCAAAATATTTGTACTGGGGAAAAAATTACTCAAAACTTTCCCATACAAATACAATGGCTGTATGCACACCCTCATAACGTCTACATTTGTGAGGATAGAACCTCGTAGCACCTTGGCCCCAGTGTAGGCCCTGGTTGACTCTGTTCTAAGCTATGGTCCTCAGAGATGATGTACTCAGAGATACCAATTTTGCCTACTTTTCTTCTTGATTGTTTTCCCCAGTCAGGGTTCCCAGGGAGCCTTGCTCCTCGCCCTCAGTGCATACTTCTGAGCATGCGGATTCGGGAGAACTAGCTGGTGTCTTCTTTGCATCACTAGCTCTCAATGGGTTTCTAAAGGACTAAAATGGAGGGTTAGAAGGGAAGATAAATGGCTGCTGAAGTGGATGATTTAACTAGAGGATTCCAAGGCAACAGAGGAAGAGCAGGAGACTGTGTTGGAGCCCCCCCCCCCCCCTGCAGGTGGTAAGGTCAGCATGCCAGCGCCAGGATCCTGGAGGGTTTCCTGGAAGGTGTGCATATGTGTGATACCTGTGTATGCAACAGTGTGGCACCTGCTTCTCTAGAGAAACTCAAAATCTCCCATCCACCTATTTCCAGTGCTGACTAGAGGGTTAGGCAGTCAGCAGGTGTTCAGTGAATGACTATGCAGCTGTACATGTCACAACTGGGTGTCTGCTCACCACTCCCTTTCAGATCTAGGTCTATAATCCCTCACGTGCGAGCCCCACCCTTCCCTTTTTGTAGCCACACAGTTCCTTCAACCCCCCAGACTAGGCACATGGCCAGTCAGTCTTTTTCTTGCAATTGGAGCTTTCTCACTGGTTTTCAGCCTGGGAGATTTATGCCCAGAATTACTGGCACTTTTGGTGCCAGACTCACAGAGAAAGATACTCTGAAATAATTAAGCTGACAGGCAAGGCATGGATACAGGGACAAGAGGCAGAAACACCAAGAGCCATCCTGGCCGTGGTTGGTATCTGGCTTCTGTCAGTCCTGATGTCCCCGTAATGTCCCTATGACTGCTTTCCCAGGCTAAGCTGATAAGTCTATGTTACATGAGCTGCCTCTGTACATCTTCAGAAGATCTGCTCTGCCTTTTAAAAAGGAAGGACAAGAAAACAAAAGGTTAGTTTTTTTTTTTTAACACAATTAAGAGATCCAACCAATTCCACTTACACAGGAGAAGAAACGACGAGAAAGCAGCAGTCGGTGTTGGCTCACAGGCCAGACTTAAAGAGCTCACGAGTGGATGTGTGGTGGAACAGTAGGCAACACATGCTGCTTATGTCGGAAGACTTTCCAGATGTTGGGCACAGAATCTAGGTGTGTGTGTGTGTGTGTGTGTGTGTGTGTGTGTGTGTGTGTGAGTATGCATGCATATAAAAGCTAGGGGACAATTCTGACTGTCATTCCTCAGCTGCCCACCTTGACTTTGAGGATAGCATCTCTCACTAGCCTGGAGCTTGTCAAGTAGGGTTAGGTTGGCTGGCCCGCAAGCCCCAGGGACCCACCTGTCTCTTCCTGCTCTGTGCTGGGCTTGCTAGCGAGTTCCACCATACCTGGCTTTTAAAGGGAGGTTCTAGGGATCAAATTCATGCTTGTATGACAAGCATTCAAGCACTTTTAGCAATTAAGCTAACCCCCAGTCTCTGCATGTATGTGTCTTGCTTGACTGCTGTGATGGATAATTTTATATGTCACCCTCGGTGGGCCATGGGGTATCAGGAAAAACACTGCCTCTGGTTGTGTCTGTGAAGTGCTTTCAAATAAAATTAGCATTTGAAATGTGTTCTTTCTCCCCCCCCCCCACTCCAATCTTAAGAATTGAACCCAGGGCCTTGTGCATAAAACCTAGGCAGAGGTTTTATGGCCCAGCTATTTCTGCAGCCTTCATTTTTATTTTACATTTATAGAAGGGTCTTATTATACTGGCCAGGCTGGTCTTTAACTTTAACGCGTGATCCTCCCTCTGCCTCCCAAGCAGCTGGGATTACAGGTATTAGCCATCACACTGCTGGCTGAAATTAGCATCACATCTGTAGATTGGATACAACAGAGAGCCCGCCCCAAAGCCCTCATCATCCAATGGACCGAGGGCTTAAACAGAATCTAACAGGGAAGGAGTAGTTTTATCCTGTCCTGCCTCCTCACTGGGCTGGGACACTGTCACAGCTCCCCCCCCACCCCCCAGCCTCAACTGATATCCACAGCATTGTTTCTCCTGGGTCTCAGGCCCAGACACCCACCAGCTTTCTGAGGGCTCCATCTTGCCCGTGGCAAACGGTGGGATTTCGTTCCATAATCTCCCTACTTCCTGTCCCCTCTTGCCTCTCATTTCCTTTCTCCTATTGGTAACCCCAGCGCAGCTGTCACCAACGGCTATGACATAAGCTACAAATTATTGTCTCTACAGATGAGGAAACAGAGACTCCGAGGAATTAAAGACCGCCATCTAAGGTCTCCCACTCGGAGGAGAAGCACTAGTTTAGGAGGTTCTGTGAGTCTCTAATTTCCATCCTTGGTCTTTGTCCATTTCCCTTTTTCTCCAGCTCCCAATCCTAGCTTCTCCCATCTTTTATGTCTTAGTCTCCCACTGTCTCTTCTGACAGTGGCCTTTCCCTGGCTGCTCTTGATCCCATTTTCATGACAGCCCATAAGTGTGTATTTCAAGACTGGTTTTTCAACTCTTTTCAAGTATGGAGATACTTTCTGATATTTTTTTTTAAACCCTCTCTATAGTGTGGTAGCCGTATGCTTAGGTATTGATAAAGTGCCCACACATAGATGAATCCTCAGATGCCTTATAATAACTCGGTGACCTCTGGGTTCGCATTCATTTCTTTAAAATATCTGGGAGAATCTGTATAGCCTTCCCTCCCCCTGCTATCTGCTTAGCGTGTTACAATATAGAAAAAGGCTTACAAATGCCATCTTAGAGCTCCCTTTTGCTCATTGTCTGCCTTAAGGCTACTAATTTCTTCTGAAATGTGGTCTTTTTGTCCCTTCTTTAATATGCTTAATTATTTAAGAAGCCATGAACTATGATACTTACATTTTATATATCACCTCTTGATTATTCAGGGGCTGATTAATTCATGGGTTGCCCAAGCCATGTCCCCCTCCTTCATACCCCCATTTTGTTTTATCATTCCATTTCCTATTAGCGTTTTTAAAGTCAGAATGGACAGTGGGAGTGAGAAATGATTCTGGATACAAACGATGAATTCTGATGAAGGATTTGGTTGGAGGAAGGTGAAATTATTTCCGAAAGTAAGAATTTCTTTAATTCATCAGGCATATTGATTCTCTCTGAGCTCTGTGGAGGCAGGGGTTGCTCTCCTTCACTACTAACCCCGGGGGCTCAGCAAGGTGCCTGGCACACGGTAGCTTAATAAAAAAAAATTGTACAATGAATGAATACACGCTGACTAATATAACAGGGCCAAATAAACTTTCTCCCTCGTGAGACATTGATTTATAGGACACCAAGTAAAACACAAGATATCTTATTTTAGGCCTGTATGTCTGAAGACAACACGGAATAACAATGTTTAAATGACCGTGTTAAAAATTAACAACAGGGATGTGCGGTTCTAATTAAAATACACTGTAGTGATATCCTTCTGTTAACGGAAGGACAGACAGGCGTGGAGCTGCTGTGGTGAGGGCCAGACGAGCCAAACTCCTCCTGTTATATTGTTAGGCAGCAAGTAAACATGTACCCCCCCCCACACACACACAAAGTGCTAAGCACTGGGCACACCGTATGTTTCAGGTGCTGTGCTGGGCACTCTGTCCTTATCTCATCCGTCTGTCAGCACGATGTAGGAAGCAGTATTATCTATCTGATAGCCATCACCAAGTTCTCAGTATGCCTAAGCATTTTCTTAAGCTCGCCAACTTTTGGAAACAGGAATGAACTTGTCTTCTTCTCCCCTCCCCCCCCCTTTTTTTTTTGCTCCCAAGTTTTAAAATTAAAGATTTATTTTCTCATGGAACGTTAGATGTGTTTGAAGGATTAATTCAGATTTTAGATACGGCTTTGGAAGCTTAGACGTACCTGCTCTCTCACTAGCTCCGGCCTTTCGGTGCTACTGAATCTCCTCGAAAGGAAAGTTTTATAACAAGGTTTCTCAAACTTTCCAGTTTCCTCAAGTTGTCTGAGCAAAGGAATGCAGGCAGGGGCTTCAGTCCACCTGCCCGGCTCTGGTGCTGTCCAGGGCCCTGGTGCTGAAAGGCTTTAACCAAAGCCTTTTCAGGACAGCCATGAGAAGCAATGACTGATGGGAGTTGGAGGCATGCCACTTTGAAGGAAGCAACTTTGAAGGCTCCTAGAGGGAACTCAAAAAAGCTCATCTCATTTGGAGGAGTGGAGAAAAATGTTAGAGATCTCCTAGCCACTTCTCTCACACCTTGCTTTTTAAGAAAAGCAGAAAAGAGAAAGGTTACTTTAGTAGATCACTGATGGGAAATATCTGCTTTCCTGAAAAGGAAAAATACGCAAAAGTAATGATGAGAGTGAAGAGTATGGCCCAGCAACCGCACAGCTAGGTTTGCGTCCTAAGGAAGGACAGGTGTATGCTGAGGAGATTTCTCACACCCAAATTCACTCCCGCACCTCTCACAACAGCCAGGGTCTGGAACACACCCAAATCTAAGTGTCCATCAATGGATGGATAGATGTAGAAAATGTGAAATATACAACCAGTGAGATATTATTGGGCTTTAAGAAGAGGAGACAATCGTATAATTTGTGGCAACGTGGATGAGCCTGGAAGACATTATGCTAAGTGAAGAATGACAAGGTATGGAGACAAATGTCAGATAATCCCACTCACGTGTTGAATTTAAGGCTACAAATTCCTTAGCTCATAGAAGCAGGAAGCTGAGTGGTGCTTACTGAGACCCAGGGCAGAGGCAGCGGGAACTGGGCCCATGATGGAGAAAGGACACAGGATCTCAGTTAGGAGAGGTTAGTTTAAGAAGTCTGTTATATGGCATGGGCTTACATCTAAATAAAAAAAAATGTATTATGTTCCTGAAATTTTGCCAGAAGAGCCCTGACTGTAGCTGGTCTCACTACAGAGAGTAAGTGTGTGAGGTGAAGCACACGTTAGCAAGCTCAACCTCGTCATCCCACAATGAGGGAGGACTTGCTCTTGTTCCCTAACCCCGGGATTCAGCAAGCATGACGGAGCTTTGAGCTGTGCACCACGGACACATGCCAAGTTAATTTTTCAATTCTGCCCATGCCCAACCTGGAAGTGTTTCATTCTGGGGAATTTCACTGCAAAGAATGGAACCAGAAGCAACCAGCACTAAAGGTTCCATGATGCTGCCAGTCCCTTGGGACTACCCAGTCACCAAGTCATTATTGTTGTTTAATGAAAAGGAAACGAATTCAGAGACCCTGGCTGCAATTGTAAAAGACCAAACCCCAAACATCACAGAGAAATTCCACAGAGGGGGCAAAAAGGCCATATTACAACTTCAAGTGGAACTCTGTATTTCCAGGAAACTGGACCATCCCCCGGGGACACAACCCTCCTCAGTGTATCGAGCACGGGTGAGTATTTTCTCTCATGCACATGACTTCTGTTATTTTCAGACACAACTTGTCTCTCCAGTGGCCATGACGATTTCTGGGACGGGATCATATTCTTGTATTTGCCAAAGAACCAGGCACACGGTTATGCACACAATAGGTAGGCAGAGAATTTGTTTACTGGATTGATTGATGTTGCTCTCAAGGCGAAGGCCCTTGAATCAATCACTTCTGAGTGTAGCTAATGTTTATTATTTTCATTAGTTCCATTACTCAAGAGCCTCCATCCATCCCCAAGACCCCTGCCTACTTCATTTCACTGAACACCGACTATGTGCTAGGCGCTGTAGGTGCACAGATGAAAAAACATGAAGTTCCTGCCTTTTAGAGAGAATTATTGATCACGTTTTATAATACATACAGAATGTTTACTGCTTAATTAAATTACATTGCATTTTGTTTTAGTGTCTTTTAAAATCTTATCCTACTAGCAAGAACCCATGTTTCATAAATGCAAGTTAACATTAACCTATTGTATAGCATGGTACATAGAGTTAAAAACAACGCTTTGTGTTCCTGAAATACATATACATGCACACACACATATGCATACAGACATATGAAGACAGACAGGTTCCCTCTGATTAAACTTCTTTTGGAGCTTGGCCAATCTGGTTTGCAGTAGCACCTGCTAAGGGGCTTGCTCTGGCTTGAAAGGAGGCTTCTCTGTGTCTGATTTGTATCATGGACTTGGTATTAGATGATAAGAACAGCATTAGAATAAACGGAAGAAGAGGAGGATTTCCTGAGGGTGTGCAAGCAAAGGTGTTTCAAAGATGAGGTGGAGTCATGGGAAACACATATGTCTGGACACCCTGGGGACAGGAACGGTGGCCTTGATGGCCACAGGAGTCTCTCTGGGTGTTCTCATTCTTTCAGGCTCTTCTACAAGTGGAGGAGCAGGGCAGGTGGTCGTTGTGACATGCATTTATAACTCATGACCTATGAACAAAAGGAGAGTCAAGAGGGGGAGACCGGGTGGAAACACTGATTGGGCAGCCGTAGGTCATAGGGAGCTCTAGACTACTCCTAGTGGATAACAGGTTGCTTTAACTGGCAGCCCCACAGGATCATTTTTCTAAGTGATGAGGACTTTTCCTCACAGAAGCTATAAAGGTGTTGTGGAGGACACGCATTAGATCCTGCCACCCTACTCTGAGCAAGGTGCACTCCCTGACCAAAGCAATGCTGCTCTCAAATATCACTTCCAACAAGTGGGATTCATCAGCCTGCTTGTCTTTCCACTCATGGACAGCATCCAGAATGACTACAGCATCAGCACATGTCAGAGAGCTGAGTCTGTGACTCTATAGGCTATGCACAATCTATAAACGGCATGGGAAGATGGCTGCTGGGGGTGGGCCTTGCCGTGCACAGTCACAGGCTTTGTTCTTTCCTTGCAAAGTCAACAGCAATGACACAGGCTGGCATCATCTGTCCTAGGAATAGATTCTGATCGTGACTGTTCCATTTTCTTTCAGAGAAGTGCAGCCTAAGGATCTGGTCTGGTTGCATGAATGCACAGTCTCAGTAGCCATGCCAAAACACACATTCACACACACACACACACACACACACACACACACACACACACACACACACACACTCTTCCTTGTCTGACTGCTGTGTGAGGAAGGTGTCCAAGTATCTCTCAAGAGCTAAAGGAGACAATACCTTAAATGTGACCTCCTTATCTGCACATGCATCTCCTATACCTTCTGGATATTATAAGGAGCCTTGGAGACCCCAAGTCTGTTGGGAGCCCCCAGACTCCTGTTTACATTTGTATTTAGATTTATAAAGAATCCTTCCACAACATAACAAGAAGTCCCAGATAAAAATATTTTTTAGGGGGCCGGAGTGATGGCTCAGCGGTTAAGAGCACTGACTGATCTTCCAGAGGTCCTGAGTTCAATTCCCAGCAACCACATGGTGGCTCACAACCATCTGTAATTAGATTTCATGCCCTCTTCTGGTGTGTCTCTCTGAAGAGAGCAACAGTGTACTCACATATGTAAAATAAATAAGTCTTTAACAAAAAAATTTAAAAAGAGTATATTTTAATAGATTCAAAAATGAAAGGGGAGTCTCTAAAAGCCACCCCACTCTCAGAATGGGAACAGGTAAAGATGTTGGGAAGGGAACCCAAAAGCACCGTGAAGAAGGTTACCAGTCCTTGATCTGGCTGCAAAGTTTCCAGGAAGGTAGAACTTCAGAATCCTACATTAAGCCAGGGTCTTTGGAAAGAACCACTGTTCTCAGGTCAGTAGAGGTGAACAGAAAGCATCTCTGGTGAAAGGTATGTTTAGATAAGGCCCACATAGCTCCCACATTCTAAGATCAAGAGAACAGAATTAGAAGGCAAGCTGCCAAGAGTAGGCAGAAATAAAACACACACGTGCGCGCGTGTACACACACACACACACACACACACACACACACACACACACACACACACATTTAATCCATAACCACTAGAGATAACAGAATTGTCAAATATAGAATATAACCATGTGGAAAATATTCCAAAGGAAAAGGGCAAAAACTCACACAAGCTGGAGAGCAGTAAAACACTATTAGGAGCATGAGGGAGATTTGAAACAAGAGTATAAAACTCTTAGAAACAACAAGAAAAAAAGTGCATTTGAAAGTAAAACTCAGTAGTGGCTCAGATGTAGCTGGACGAGGAATCAGTGAATTGGAAGATACTCTTGGGAAATCACCCAGTGCAGCAGCACAGAGAGACGGCAGAGGAAATGCTATGAGAAAGGTTAAAGTTTTGGAAGGTGGATGGGAAGCCTAACACGACTAAGTGGAGTTCCAGAGAGAGCGGACTGAGAGAAGAGCATGGGGACTTTTTCTAAGATGAAGGTTGAGAACTATTATGGAATGAACTAGAATCTTCATATTCAAAAAGCACAAACTTTTTTTTTCTTAAAGTTTCCAAAAGAGGCTTTGGCTATAGGGATGGTTCCGTGGATAAAAGTGCCTTCTGTGGAAACATGAAGGCCTGGGTTTGGATTTTTAGCACCTGTGTAAAAGTTGGGTATGGTGGCATCTGTCTGTAATCCCGTCATGGGGCCAGTGGCATGCAGATCTCAAGTTTAGTAGCTAACTAGTCTAGCCAAACCTGTGAAATTCAGGTTCAATAAGAGATGCTGTCTGATGATGGTGATGGTGGTGGTGGAGGTGGTGGTGGTGGAAGAGGAGGAGGGGGAGGAGGAAGATGAAGGCATTTCATGGTGCTTCTATCCTCCATACACATGTATGAGTCACATTCATATAAATATGCACACACTACACACCCTCAAAAAGATTCCTATTTCTACACGTGGCTGTGGAGCTATAAAATACAAAGTGGGCAGGGATAGAGAAGTAGAAGAAGGCAAGAGGCAGATCACCTATGAAGAAACGGCATTACTAGAAATAGGCATCCGAAGCAGGACACAGCAGCTGGAAGACACAAGAAAATAACCTTCGGTCTGAAAAACATCTTTCCAGAACAGAGACACAATAAAGATATTTTTAGAGTAAGCAAAACCTGGGAGTGTACCAGCATCTGGCATCCAGTGAAGAACATCCAAACGGGGGGATGCCAGGAGAAGGGGGAAATAATCCCAGAAGGAATAAAACGTGAAAATGGCTGCAACTAAAACACGGCTTTATGTAATAATAACAACATTAATAATCACTGTACTGGGCAGGGTTAATAAGGAGCAAGACTAAAACACTCTCCCATGCTCAGAGGGCACAGGCACTGTCAGAGCGCACCAAGGGCCCTGCCTTGTTCCAGAAGGAGGCTAGGATAATTTTAGACTTTGCACAGTTAAAATGTATCATAAAATCGCAAACAAAACCACAAATAAAACAGAAGTAGAGGGTATTAACCCCAAATCAATAGGCAAAAATAAAAGATTAAAAAAAACCACACATCAAGAACCTTTCTTATCTTCAATTTTTAAAAGCCCTTTAACGGATAAAACTTTTTTTTTTTCATGACAAAGTTTTACTATGTAGCTCAGGGTGTCCTCAAACTCAGGCCAATCCTCCTGCCTCAGCTTCCTGGGTGCTGAGATTGCAGGAATGCAAGCACCACCTCATCTAACTATAGTGGTTCAAAAAAAAAAAAAAGGAAAACAGCTTTAAACAAACAAACAAACAAACATGGAAATGAACAAATATGAGAAACCAGCTGGCAGCCTAAACAGCTTCAGGTTCCCATTACACAGAGGTGGGCCGACTTTGTTAGAGACAATCAGGCTCAGACAGTTTTAAAACCCAAGTCAGAGGTATCTGCCGCAGAAACACACACTCCCACGTACATAAAGACTACAAAAAGTGTAAAGCAAAGTGTGAAAAAAAAGTGTGTTTTGTGTGGTAGTTTTCTCTCGCCACAGAGGCAGGCCTGAGCAACTGCGAAGGGTGCCACTCTGACTCACGGCTTCAGAGGTTTCGCTGCTTGGCCTGTTGCTCCTGGGCATGCAGGAAGGAAGCCCATCATGGCAGCAGCACAAAATAGACCCAAACCATTCACTTATGGCTAAGACATGAAGAAGAGGGAGGAAGGGGAGGAGACTGGGCATCCTCCATCCGCTTTGGGGACAAGCCCTGGGTGACTGGATGGCCTTCCGAAGGGTACACATCTCCAAGTTGCCATTCTCTCCCAACAGTGCCGAGCGGGTAACGAAGCCCTTAACACTGGGGCTTTAAGGGGGGTTGGACAACCACACTAGGTAACCTGGTGTACTCTAACCAAAGGAAAATTCACCAGCTATACTATTCGGCTGAGTGTGTAATTAGGAGGAATGATAGGTGCACTCACCAAGAAAACATGAGAACTGTGAAGTTGCACCTAATAAATTCGCCCCGGCATATATCATACAAAGTTTGACAAACACTGAGAAGAAAATGGACTACCACAGTAGGGCATTGCAAAGTGAGTGTCTTGGTTACTACTCAGCAAAGCAGGGACAGGCTTCCCAAAAATTATGATTCGAACCACGCACTAACAGGCTTGATTCGATGGACTTATAGAGAAGAGGGGTAGCACCTTTTACCCATGACCTATGACCCTGAGCAGATCTCTGGCCCTCGGTTTCCTCATCTGCACAGTGGGGACAGCTCTGCACTGTGTTTAAATCCAGTCTGAGGCCTCACTGGCGATAAGGCTCACTGTTATTTCACGCATCTTTAGAAAAGGAAGCACTGCCAATTCGGCGCAAGCTGCCAACTGGAAATCACATGTCGGTTTTTGGCGATACTAAAATGTACCAAAAAATTGTGACTTGGTGCCGATGGCGTGCTGTTCCTTGTGTGGGCCGCTGTGATGGCTAAAATGAGAAGCAGCTCCCTGCTGCGATGGCTTTTACCCTCAGAACTGGTTTACAAGCAGGTGAGGGCAAAGCCAGGGAGCTCTTGCTGGAAACCGAGAGCACACTTGGCGGCTTCAAATCCTCACGTATTTAGAAAGCAGTAAGGCTGCCTGCTTCCAGGTCAGCAGGTCTTCAGAGGAGAAAGGATTTGTGAAGAAAACCCAAGAGAGGAAGGCTGAGCCAGAGGCCTCCAGAGCCCACGCTGGAGGGCTGCCACGGGTCACTAAGGCTCTCCTTCGCCTTGCAGAGGAGTTGGGGGACTGAGTAGGACCCGGCCAGCCCATCCCTTGAAAAGTGGGGAGGAGAGACCTTCAAGGAAAGTGATGGGAGACAAGAACACAGGCTGACTTTCTGAATGGATGAAAAATTCAGGTTACTAAAAGTAGCCTTGCCGTTTGCAGCAGAGGCAATTTTAGTGTCTTAATTATATTACTATTTTTGANTGGCTTTTTATAAAAAAAAAACAAACTCTTCATTTCTTTGCAAAGATCAGGGTTTTTGTTGTAGTAGCTGTTGTTGTTAACATGCCTCTTAAAAATAAATTTTAAAACAAATAAAACGACAAGTAATTGTCAATAGCTTTGACCCCGAGAGTCCGGTGGCATCCTCTCATTAGAGAGACCCTCGAGGTGCCTGTCCTCTGCCCAACCCTGGGACCTCTGTGCATCTCTGGATAACCTCTGACCTCCAGGGGTGCCTGCTTGTCTCATGAATGACACCGTCTACTTGGGACATTCCCAGTTTGGGTATGTTTGTCCCTTTGAGGACAGTGAGTTGTTACAAACCCTAAAGCCCTCCTGCCTCCAGCCAGTGGCAGCCCCGGGAGCTCCACAGTGAGCTACAGGGTGACTTTAGGGTGGTGTTGAGAAGATGGCCCCACAAATAGGACCGGCAACCTTAGTGTAACTCCAGAATCCACGGAAAGGTAGGAGAGAAACAACTCCTGAAAACTGACCTCTGACCTCCATGGTAATGTGTGGTGGCATGCCCTGACCACCATAATAATAAATAGTTGAATTTTTTTAAAAAATCATTTTGAAAACTACACATGTTCCCATGACAGGAAGCTGACACTGATTCTGAGAGACGCATTTGTTGGAGGGATACATTTCATTGTTGCGCAATTATAAAAACAACCCTGTTAAAATCCTCTGAGGTAATGGCCGTCACCTCTCTGAAAAATGGTACCAACCACTTGACCTTTTACCCACTGTATTCGGTTCCTGTGGTTGCCGAGACAAATCACCCCGAACCTAATGGCTTAAAGCAGAACAAATTGATTATCTTACCATCGTGTGTATTAGACAGCTGATGTTGGTCTCACTGGGCCAAAATGAAGTGTTGGCAAGGTTGCTGCCTTCCAGGGATGCTAGGCAACGCTCCTTCGTGTCCTGTTCATCGGTAACACCTACATCATTGCCAGTGCCAAGAAGGGAGGGCGAATCTTTCCTGCGTGGGACTACTCCCCCCCCCTCTTCTACCACCTGTTCTCCAGGTTAATTGTGTGGGAGTGACCTCCCCATCAAAAGGTATTAACACGTTCACATCTGCAAAGTGCCTTCTCCCAGGGAAGAAAACATTCGTGGTTTCTGGGGACCAGGGCACAGGCCTCTTTGAATGAGTGTTGTTCTCCCTTTCTGTGTGTGTGACTGAGGGCATAGAGGCCTGGGTCTTTTGAGCTGGTTAGCAAAGTCTGTCGCCTGCCCTTGTTTGTGGCTGCCCGGGGCTGCAGAGCCGGAAGCATGCATGCAGCAAGGAGATATTTCTGGAAAGCCTGCCACACACTGCTGAGAGCTCTTCTTAGGGAAGTTTAAGAATGGGATAGAAAGGCCTGGCTCCAGCTCCAACAGGATCTTACAGTATTCAGCGTCAGGGGCAGAGCATGCTGTACCACAGCTGAAGATTCAGCATCTTTGGTCATTCTTCCGTGATACTGTTGACAATAAGTCTCAGGGTTAAAGGTGACCCATTTAAGAAATACATTTTTTTTCCCAGAGAAGCCTTTAGAGGAAGTCCTTTTTGCTGTTTGAATTAGAAAGTATTGAAGTTCCTCTACCTGGGTTTTAACAGCAGCAGCAGCAGGCTCTGCTGATGGAGAATAGCCCTTTCTTCCTTGGAACTGTTAAATCTAAATTGGTAAAGTTCAGATCCTGGGATGTGGGTGGCTGCTGTACATGGAGTAGGGGCTCAGACGGCTGTTGAACTAAATAATCCCCAAGCTCGCTTTTTGCTTACAGCCTATGAATAAATAGAAAAAGATCGAAACGAGAAGCAATTTAGTGATAGCCATTAAAACTTCAGGCATCCATTTCCTTAAGCCAGCATCTCCACTTCTTGGGGGCCATCCTAGAGAAAAGTTTGCGTGTGTCTGTGAGGATAACATGTAGTGTGTCAACGCCTGCAACGGGTGGAGACGAGAAACAATGTCAAGGCCACTCGAAAAATAAGTGGTATGGTATGTCTGCACCAAACAACTGCTTTTAAAGAGATACATGCTACACTGCGGAAATCAAGCCCCAAAATTGTGTGTTTTGATATATATAGAGAGTTTATATAATATAGAATATCTATCATCTATTATCTATTCACCTATCATCTATCTATCTATCTATCTATCTATCTATCTATCTATCTATCTATCTATCTATCATTGATGCATCTACCTAAGTATCATCTATGTATCATCTATCCATCTATTCATCTGTCTGTCTACCAATCTATCTATCTATCATCTACCTATCTATAACACATTGATTACTATCAGGAAACAAACACCAAACTGGAAACAATTGTTATTCTGAGAGTGACTAAGGCAAGCTTGCGGTGGTGAGCCGAGGTTGGGAAAGGTGGATTTTTACCTTCATTTATATTGTCTGACTCCCCCCCCCCCGAATGAAACACATTTAATTATAATTAAGTGAGAAATATCCTTAGCAGAAAATGAAGCTGGGCCTGGGCAGGTAGCTCAGTTGATAAAGTACTTGCCACACAAGCATGGGGGTCTGGGTTTGGTTCAGAACCCACAGCAATGAGGTCTGTAGTACTAGTTTTTGAGGTGGGGGCAGGGAACAGGTAGATCCTTGGAGTTTATTGACCAGAGAGCCTCACCAAACCAGTGAGTTCCGGGCTCAGTAAGAGGCCCTTTCTCAAAACTGAGTGAATACGGCGGAGAGCAAACAAAGAAGACACTTCGTATTGACCCTCTGACCCCTACATGCTCAGTCAGACATGTGTGAGGACACCTGAACACACACATGTACACATACAAACCGGTACGTCACTCACACACACATACAGAGAAACCAATGTGACAGTTTAAGATAATATCAAAACAGTTGACCGAATCTATTAAAGTATTAGTACCACTCGTGTGTGTGTGTGTGTGTGTGTGTGTGTGTGTGTGTGTGTGTGTGTACTAGTGCTCATGTGTGTGGAGGGCCACATGTGTATGTACGTACACATGTGAGCATGCGAGTGGACATCAAAACAATCTCCAGGACACCAAAACTACTCCTCAGACACCGGGCAGCCTGTGGTTGAGACCGAGTCTCTCAATGGCCCCGAACTCAAAAAGTAGGCTAGGTCAGTCGGTCAGAGAGCCCCGGTCAGAGAGCCCGAAGGACCTGCCTGTCTCTGCCTACCCAGCTCTGGGCAGACAAGCATGTCTGTGTGCCAGAACTCTTTGCCTGAGTTCTGGGGATCAGGGTCAGAGCCTCATGCTTTCAAGGTAAGGGCTTCACCAACTGGACTATGTCCCAGCCCTAATATAGTGTTATCAAAACAACAACAACAACAACAACACAGGACTGAAAGTTCAAACATATTTATTCCTGTTGTGTTTAAGGAATGTGTACATCTGTATACATTTAGACACGAGTTTTAATATAGCACATAAATCTAATGTATTCATGCTCACACGGAACCTATTATTTATGACACCTGTCTACTCATAGCATGCATATGCATGCACGGAAACCACACATATCTGCCTACGGTTATAATACCACGGTAAGTGCTGATTTAGTTAAATCATACATAAATATCCTATTCTTCTTCATTGCTCTTATTATTTTTAATGGTATCTCCTACGTGATCATGATTAATCAGGTAATTGAATACGGTTTGCCTTTTAAATAATTCAATTAGCTTTAGTAAATTAAAAAAGTTTCCTGACATAGTTGCAAAATTAAGAGAGAAAAAAAAAAAACCAACAAAACACAAAACACAAAAAACAAGCAAAAAACATTGCTCTACAATCTACAACTTCCTTTAAACGAAGCCCTCCGGAGTGTGAAGAGCCTGCTAAGGTTTTACCAAATGAATGCTCTTTGTGTAGAAAAACTGATCTAAATCGTGGTTTAAACTTTACAACCACTACAGTTTCTCCACTGGAGCCAACTCCTGCTGGAAACAAAGAGGGCAGAAGGGTTATCTTAGACCTAAGGGGATAGCCCTTAGACCGCTGCTGTAAAGGATTGTGCCAGATTGGCACCAACAGGAATCCCTCTCCAGACTCTATGAGACTGGAGATTGGGTGTTTAGTTCCACTGAGAAAAGGGGAAGCCACCGGGCTTTCCATTTGCCCAGGGAACAGTCCTGAAGACCCTCAATGGTCTGTGCGTGCACAGCCTTCTCTGGGGGCGATCAAGTCCTCCCCTCTCCCTGCAGGGAGGCAGCTATCCACAGACCTCAATCACGCACCTGCGGGTTAGCAGATAAGCCCTCCATATGCGCAGGCACTCGCCCAGCTGTGGCGGAGGAGCTGTGAGCCGCCCCTTCCCTCCCCCATCCCCGCAGAACAAAGGGCGGTCATTTTCTGCTCCTCCCAGAGTCAGAAGCACGCACACGCCTTCCATCACAATTAACTCCAGAATCCGAAACACAACACAGACCCACCCGCAACATGTGCAAAATCAATGCTGTCGATAGCCAGACCGAGGATACTGAAGAAGCAAAGCCAAACAAACCTATTCAAAGAGTAAATACTCCAGGTAACAGGGTTCCGGTCAGACACACCACAAGGTCAACAAATCCAAGGCGATTTCAAGTACTAGATGCCTTATAAACCAAAGAGCTGGTGATTATCCTAGGGGTTGCAAAAGTAAACACATTCTGGGATGGGCTAATAGAAAGATCTGTAGGATAATGGGTGGGCCTGCCCCTACCAGGACACTGATGCTACAGGTAAAGACAGTCCTATTCAATTTTTAAAAATATCAACTCCTGAGACATGCTTCTCAGAGAGTCTACAATCAGACAGAGAAAAAAAAAGCAGAATTTAATATGGATACAGGGCAGATGAAAGAGTAAGAGGTCTAAATCAGAGATGCTGCCAAGGAGTTGGTAGGATGAGGCAGGGCAGGGATCCTGGCTGTCTTTCTGTAAAACCAGACGGTGGCTTTACATCTTCAAGGCAGCCACAAAACAAAAGCTAAAGGAAATGGCCTATTAAGCTCCCACACAAGGGGTTCAGATTAGTCAAATGAGTGTTGACCTGAGTAACTGAGCTGTATTGCGGAATGATCACCACGGTACTTCAGATGATGCTCAGTGAATAGCACATCCGCACACTACAGGACTGGCCTTGTCCGGAGGCAAGAGGAGGTGGACCAGCCGACCTCTCAAGGTCCTGATTTAAATACATCTGTATAGTCAGCTCTTGGTTATCCGGCCCAAAGGAGAAGACAGTGATAAATCTTCCTAAGCTGAAGATAATAAAAGTAGTGTTTGCCTTTGGAATGTACGTTGGTACTTAAATTGGACCGTGCCTTTCTGATGCTCCAGGAATTCACAATGCCCTACAACAGCCACTGAGAAACCCTGACCTGGAGGCTGCCCAATTTCTCCATGTTCACTTATCCCAGTTCCTCCCATAACTCTTCTTCCGTCGCGTGAGCAACAGATGTGACGTGCAGAATGACACATAGCAGCAGCAGCTACTTCAGCAGCTGCCTGGAGAGAAATGGGTCAAGACCATGTATGATCTAGGCCTTGTTTGCAAAGGAAATTCCAATCACTTAGGGACCCAGGCCTGTGGCAAGCTGGACATGGTGTAGTCACCCACTCTACAATGACTATGAATGACAGTCTAGTCTCTCAACCATAGAGGACGCAAAAGTTCTTGTAGCTCAAGAGATGAGATCTTGGGGGAGCGGGGGTGAAGTGCACAGCCATTGCTCAGGAAGAACAGGGGCAACTCCCCCGCACTCCAAAGGATGTGTGAGATGGAGACACACAGAAGCCAAGTTTAATCTGGGGCTTGGGGAACCAGCCTGAACAATGGGTCTGTTAGTCACAAGCACCTTTTGACCTGGTAAAGACAAAGCGACCCTGAGACACCCCCCCACACACACACACAGACACAGACACCAAACTTGTTTTATTTCTTTTCAAACAGGTCAGGACAAGCCTTAGGGGAGTGTGTGTGTGTGTGTGTGTGTGTGTGTGTGTGTGTGTGTGCCTTAGGGGAGGGTGTGTGTGTGCCTTGTGTGGGGAAAGAGAGAGAGAGAGAGAGAGAGAGAGAGAGAGAGAGAGAGAGAGAGAGAGATTGAGATTCTTTCTGTAACCTGCTGGTTTGCAGCTGGGTGATGAATCACGAGGCGGGTGATACAGCCTAGTACTACTGTGTCAGCATGCCAAGGCCTTTTCACCCCTGTGGGGACCTCAGGGGAAAGTATGAGTAACCACAGGGCAGCAACCAGGTCTCCTGAAGTGACCATGCAGAGGCAATAGAGGCCAGAGGACACAGCAGATGTGGAATGGGAGCAGAAGATAAGAGTTCAGGAGACAACCTCCCTGTGGAGACAGAGAGATTGTCCGTGGGGGCGAGGGGAGGGGTCCTGACAGCACCTGCCAGGTGTCCCATGAGAGGAAAGAAGGGTGAGGGGACTTTCTGTTCACAAGCCTTAGTTTTTCCATAGTAACTTGTGAGGGAATGAGCTCATACCAGTGTCTTAGGTGAACAGAAAGCATATAAATCCCTGATGCTTAGGGGTGGGAATGGAAAGGAGGGAGGTTTACCCCATTTCCTCTGTCCTCAGCCCCCAGGGCCCATCTGGGAAGACTGGTGTCACCCATCAGGAGACAGGACCAACCACAACATCTCAGAGATGGAGGGCTGGCGACACGTGGTGCTGGGCATGGGTCAGCTTCTCCCTGCTTCCAGGGACAGCTGAACATTACAGGCTGAACACAGGTAAGCTGCCCCGCTCACCCTCGGGAGAAACGGATCCCTGCTACCACCTGTATCTGCACTGTTTTATCATTTTCTGCCCTTTAAGCAGAACCGAACTGCCAGCTTGAGATGTGGCTATTTGATTAGAATTAGAAATTCAGTTCCTTGAGCTGGGCATGGTGAGGTATGTCTGCAAAACCAGGACCAAGGTGTCACAAGCTTCAGGCCAGCCAGAGTACATAGCAAAACAAAAAGCTGTGTCCAAAAAATGAAGGGAAGAAGGAATTCAACTCCTTGACCATATCAGCCATACTTAAAATCTTAATCGTCACATGTGCCTAATGAGTACCACACAGGAAAATACTACCTAGCTTCTAGAAGGTCTAGCACTTAGTGGCTCTCATCTTCTCAGGGTAGAATAAATAATTAAATAGAGAAAATTCCCTTTAAAAATATCTTTTCTATGTAGCATCGCCATGGACCTTGAGTTCAGCCCTGGGAAGTGGGTAGGTAGGGCAGATCCAGTTAGTTCAATGCACCCATTTTACAGATGAGGAAAATAAAGCTGGAGCACAAAGGTTGGCCTCGATTAGGCTAAATATAGTTAAACTTAAAACCAATGCTTCACTGTGAGTTGTGACACAGGCCTGTAATCCCAGCACTTGGGATGTGGAGGTAAGAGGAGTTAAAAAACTATCCTCAGCTACATAGCAAGTTCAAGACTAACTTGGGATAGATGAGACCCTTTCACAAGGTGCTTAAAACCAATTCTTCCATTTCTAAGGCCAATGCTTTTACTGTTGCATATGACTGCTACAAATAATGTTACCTGTTAGGTATTTTGTTCTACATTACCAAAGAAAGAAAGAAAGAAAGAAAGAAAGAAAGAAAGAAAGAAAGAAAGAAAGAAAGAAAGAAAGAAAGAAAGAAAGAAAGGAAGGAAGGAA
>NC_034590.1:153828759-153908073 GCF_900095145.1 Mus pahari
AGGAAGGAAGGAAGGAAGGAAGGAAGGAAGGAAGGAAGGAAGAAAGAAAGAAAGAAAGAAAGAAAGAAAGAAAGAAAGAAAGAAAGAAAGGAAGAAAGCAGGCCCCTAGAACTAGGCAGATGGCCCCTGCTTTGTTCTTATCACTGGCTTTTGAAGTGGTGGCGAGACTTTGTGTAGTAAATATGGTGACTCTAGGATGGCCCATCCATTTACTGTGTATTTATGAAAGCCCGTTGCTATCTTTTGTTTGGTTTTCCAAGACAGTCTCACAGTGCTCCATCTCCAAGTGCTGGAATCCTAGGTGTGTCCCACAACACGCGTGGTGCTTGGGACTGAACCCAGAGCTTCATGCATGTTGGACAATCAGTCTACCAACTAAGCTACATTCCTTATCACCACCACCACCCTGCCCCGCCCCGCTTTTGAGTTTCGTTTCTTCATCTCTAAATGGGGTGCTGGGATGTCAGAGGGATTAAGAAGGTGATACGTGTGAAATATGACCGTAGAGCCCGGCACTCAGTGGTGCTCAATAAATAACAGTTCTCCGTGGTGATGGGCAGAACTCTCCGTGTGCTACCATGTGCAATAGCCAAGTGAGGCTTCAGGCTTCAGTGTTACAGTGATCCCTTTCTTCCAGAGGGTGTATGTGGATCTCAGGGTCACACAACTGGGAAGCTGCGCACCCGGGCGCCATCTCAAGCCATCTGAACTCCGAGTCTCTGCTTTTCCAGCTATGCAATAGTGTTCTTTTTGGGAGGAGGAGTAGCAGGCTATATGCCTAGCCAGGAGAGGCTTAACTATCCCTCTTGATTTCCATCTTCGCTCTTCTTTGAAATGGGTAATTAACGTTTTCTTAGCCTTATGTAAAGTGTCGTGGGAATCAGTGAGCACATAGCAACCCCTTCTACGAACTAACACTTTTATGTCCTGCCCGTGTAGAACCTCCCTGGGAAGAAAGTGATACCTGCATGGCCAAGGGAGCTGATGTGTGACAAGAGGTAGCTCTGAGAAGCCTGCATGCAGATAGCTTTCCTCTAAGCTGCCGTTTGCACAGGGCCCCTGCTTTGCAGAGGGCAAAGCGATGGCATCCCAGAACCACAGCTCTGCCAGCCGGGCTGGTGCTGGCCACAGAGGACTGCAGAACCAAGCGAGAACAAGCAGTGGCCGCTGCGTTGTGGTTTGGAGTTAATGTCACACAACCGTATCGCTGCAAAGGCTGATTAATACGTCTGTCAGACTCAGGGTGGGAGGCACTTACCCCGCCACAACGATCTCGAAGTCCCCATCGTGGTCTACATCCGTCACTGCCACTCCATAGTTGAGCTGGGTGGGGTTGCTGTCATAGTCAGGGGGCAGGACTGAATTGGTGACCGCAGTGAACATGGGCTCAGCCCTCTGGGATCCCCCAGTCAGAGGCAGAAGCCACAGGGGCGGCAGGAGGAGCAAAGCCATCCGGACCATCTGAAAGCAAAAGTTACAGGCTTTACTGAAAGGTCCCAGAGCTGGGCAGATCCAGTCCCTGGAGGCCGTGTGGGCATTCTCCCCTGTCTCAGCGATTACAGGACCACTGCTTTGTAAGTGCCCCATCTCTGCTATCCTAAATCTACAACCTGCCTCCATCCTGGTGGGCCACTGGTTCTGGTCTTTCCTCCCTCTTCTGCAGCACCCATCATTGCACCTCTTGCAATGGGATTTACTGCACCTCACACTCAGTTACTGGGCTGTCACCCTCTGCTAGAGTACAAGATCCACTTCGCCATGGATATTTGTCTGGTTTGCTTACTTGATATGCACCAGGCTAAGAATATGTTATGCAAAGAGCAGTCAAGACGTATTTGAGGAAGGAAGGGAGGAAGGAAGGGAGGAAGGAAGGGAGGAAGGATGTCCTATACTCTGGAAGAATGAGGCAAATAACAGATTTCAGTGCAGAGGTGGTGGTGGTGGGATGAAACCCTCCCCCACCCACAGGCCACTGGGTCCAGAGCAACAGCAAAGGTAGTCGGGGGTTGATCTCCTGTGAGGCACATCCTAGAGGTGGTCTGGCAGGTTCTCCAAGACAAGATCGCTCCCAAGGGCTGTTGGTCATTGCTTCCAGACTAAGAGGCAGTCAGTCAAGGGATGCATTCCAGCGAGGTCTGGCGGCTAGCACATCATTCACTTGGAGAAATTAAACCATTGTGTGTGTGTGTGTGTTTTATTATAAATTAATTATGTATAATGCATTGTATAATTCATTATTATATCTTTAACATAACTCAGGGTGTTGCCAAACAGCCTAAGACCCTGGGAGCCAATGGCACTCGCCCAGGAGACAGCTGAGGATGGCTGGGGAGGTGGCACTCCACCTGCTCGAAGTGAGAGCAAGAGAGCCTGGGAATGCCGGAGCTAGCTCCACTCTAAGACTCTGCCATAGTCAGAGAGAACTGGACCTCACGGAATGTCCCCGAGACTCGTGGAATTCCAGGAAGCCTGCGCAGGTCCAATCCGGCAGCAAAGTGCTACCCTCCTGCCTTCAGAAGGCAGCAGGCCTCCTCCTGCCAGAGCTTGGCTGCTTGCTTGTCAGCGCATCTGGCAGCAGAGAACAAGGCTGAGCCGGACTGACATCTTAATGAGGGAAGAGCAAAGGAGATCTGAAGACTGTCTCCCCATATGGAGACAGATGCTCCTGCCAGAAAATGAGCTTGTGCTCCAGGTCAAGGACCCAGAGGCCAAAACGGGGGGTCCAGGCACTGCCTTTAGATCTAGACAGAATCTGAAGCCTCCTTGATGTCTCGCTGTAGAGAAATGCAGGGGCAGAGCTCCATCGGAGGGTAGCGACCATGTAGGATCCATTGTTAAAGGAGGTTCTTGTCGTGTGCTCAAAGCACACATGTTGGGAGCCCATGTGCTCCCGTGATACCATGATACCAAAAAAGGTCATTCCAAATTAAGAGTCCCCTGGCTAAGCCAAGCACATGCTCTCAGAGTTCTGCAGCTGAGCAGGACATTTCTCTGGCTAAGGAAACCCAGAACCATCTTTACAAGCAGGTGTGGGTAGATAAAGAGTATTTAATAGGCAGGGTGGACATGTTGAAGTGTAGCAGGGATCTGAAGGTCACGAAGCTTTTTATTTTGTTTTACTTTATTGATAGCGTGACTTCCATTGAAGGGACAACAGTGAACTCCTACTTGAGAGCCAAATCCAATTGATTGGCAGTGGCTGGGATATGTGATCAGCTTACAGCACCAGCCATGAGAGCCGCCTCCTCGAAGCTCCTCGGTCCCTTTACAGACTCAGTTTGGGTCACCGAGACAGGGGTCAGATCCTAGTAGGGTGACAGATGCCTACCTGGAAGAAGTTCTAAGAAGGGCAAAGTCATGTGACCTGGCCTCTTGATTTTTGCCTTTCCTCTGGTGGGGGGAGGGGGGGAAAGCGTACCTGTGGGTTGACCTCAACTTTGTTTTGGTGATCTTAACAAATTCGAATACCACTGGGTTCCTGCTCTCTCCTCTGAAACAAAGGTTTGGGAAGAGACCTCTGAAGGGCCTTTCTAGCTCCAAGACTCTACGGTGGATGAAAGGAAGTTTTTAAAGGAGATATTCAGAAGTCTCCACCACGTGTCCACAAACAGCTTCTGCAAACCTCATACCAACCTGTATGGTTTTTTTTCCCTTTTGAGGATATTAAACCCATTTAAAAGAAAACGACTTTCCAGAAGGGTCCTCTATAGTATCTCCCTTTAAAGGGCTAGGGATGGAGGGGAGCAGACTATTTATGTGTTTACATAAACTCCCAAATTCTTGGGGTAGGCTGGGGATCAGGCTTAGGGTTTGTATTCCTCATGTCTAATTGTTCTGCCATGCCAAAGGTAACCCAAACACCCCGTCTTGGGGTGCTCAGGACCAGCTTTAGGAAGTGAGGTGATTAGTACTGGGTTATCTTGATGCCAGGTTAGGAAACGGTAATAGTGGGGAATCTTATGAGAAGCTATGATAACTGCATCTGCTCCTCTCAGAATGGAAGCTACCACTGGCATGCTCCTCCGCATCCTGGCTACTCGGAGTGGTCCACACATAGAGCATCAGAAGCATCATTTAGCAGCCTATTAGAGATGCAGACTGTTGGGTCTCACCCAAGACCCACTAAATTAGAACATCCATTCTAACACGATGCAGGCTAATTTGTATATACGTTAAAATTTAAGAAGCAGTGCACAGTCCTGGCTGAACACTGAAAGCACATGAGGAGCATCACAAAATTCTCATGCCTCACAACAATCTCTTAGAGAAGTCACCAAGAGCACAGATGACAAAGGAAAGTCGGACAGAATGGGCTATATCAAAATTAGAAACTTTGGTGCATCAAAGAGCACTCGTCGAAGGACGAAAGTCAACCACAGAATGAGTATAAGCGTTTGCCAACTATGCATCTGATAGGGTATTGCCATCCAAAGTGTATCAATAAAACACTCCTGCAGCAGAGCAGAGGAGGAGGAGGAGAGGAAGAGGAAGAAGAGGAGAAGAAGGAAGAGGAGGAAGAAGAAGAGGAAGAGGAGGAGAAGAAAAGGGAAGAAAGAAAAGAGAAAAAGAAAAAAAGAAAGAAGCCGATTCTAAGTGGGCAAAAGACCTGAATAGACATCCTCCAGAGATATGCAAATGGCCCATGAGAGCATGAAACCCCACTGATTATAAACAAATGCAGATCAAAACCACAATGACATATTCCACTCGCACTGGTTGACTACAACAACAATAATAAAAACCCAGAGAATAACAGATGCTGGGGAGAGTGGGGAGGGCCTGCACACTGCTAGAGGGAGGGAAAATGGTACCGCGGTGTGAGAAGACACGGCAGCTGGCGGTTCTTCAAAAACCTCGCACTAGAACTACCGTGTGGTCTAGAAAGTCCACTTCTGAGTGGGCACCCCCAAAACTGAAATAATAAGTAGATTTTTAAAAACTTGATTGCATTCATTGTATGCTGGGGCGTCTTTTTCTTCTGTGCTACCCCCTCTCCTGGCTTAGGAATAGTTGGCTCCTTTGCTGTGAGGATGGTCTCCATGTGACAAAGGGTTAATGATCTCTGAAGGTTTGGTCGCTCACCTTGGGTGTTTTGTTCAACCCAGATGTGTTGAGTGGCTAGAGGATCTCCATCTACACTCTTAGGTTTGGTGCAGGAAAACTCAGTACTCTTTTGGGAGGCCATCAGACCCACCCTTAAGCCATTGCCTGCCCAGCACACACCAACTTCAGCACAGAAACGCAGGATGACCTTCATGGTTTGTTTAAAGAGTGGTCTTTCAGACAGTTGGTGAATTTGGAATACACACGCCCCCGATGGTCTGGGCAGTTTGCCGGGCCTTCCTAAATGGAACACAAAGACGTGGGCTTCTTGACATGTATAACTTTGTCGAGTTTTTCTGCCTTAAGAGAGTAATGAATTCCTCTCACAGTTCACCCTAGGCCTCTTGATGGAAGAGCAAGAGCAAGGGCTTCTGAGAGAATCCAGGAGAAACAGATATCTCCACACCTATGCACAGGGCAGCAGTAGTAAACAAGCTGGCCAAAAGATGAAAGTCACCCAAGTGTCTGTGGATATATAAACAGAGCATGGCATGCATGAACCATACTGTGGATGTATAAACAGAGCATGGCATGCATGAACCATATTCAGCCATGGCAAGAACAGAAATTCTGGCCAACACCACAATGTGGACAAATCCTGAAGACACTTTAGCAGGTAACATAAGGTAGTTAGTCACAGGAGAACAGACGCTCTGCAACTCTATCTGTATGAAGTCCTGGGAGTAGCCTGTATGCATACAGATGGGAAATAGAATGTGTTTTCCAGAGGCTGTGGAGAACCGCTGTGGGAACTAGTACTTGACGACTGTAGTTTCAGATGGAAAGATGAATTAACTTCTACAAATGGATGGGGTGGATGTTTGGCTTTGGACCACTGCAGTGGACTTTTGGTTGTGATTAAATAGTAAATTTTATGCCGTGGGTATTTGACCACAATTTAAAATGTGCAGACTCATGACTCTCATCTGAAGACCATCGGACTTCACTGGCCCAGGCTGGAACCTGGGCATTGAGGTGTTCAAAGTTACTGTGTGATTTCCATATGCTGTAAAGCTTGGGAAACACTGCTCCACACCAGTGCTTCAGCCTCTCAGGCTTTAACGTGCCCATGAATCATCTGGTGGTCTTGTTTAAATGCAGATTCTGGTTCAATAACTCTGCCAGGGCGCCCACGACTCTGTATTTCTAACAGGCTCCCTGGCGGCATAGAACCTTGCTCTCCGACGACATGTAGTTTATAGAGCAGCACCATGGCTGCCGCTCCCAGAGTCGTGAAACCAAGCAATATACTCCACTGAAGGTCTGGGCTTGATTCAAGAACCTTCCCCTTTGCCTCTAGATCTGAGGAGTGGAATCAGCCACAGGGAGGGGCAGTCTCCAGGACTGCGCCGGCTTGGTTCCTCTTTAGACACTCGAAGCACCAGCTGTCTTCAGCCCACGGTAAATTACCACAACTGGTAGGGACTGAGAAGAGTCCCAGCTCTGCATAGAGGTAAGAAGAGGTGAAGGGGTCCGATCAAGGAAGTGGGAGTCAGATCAAGGAGACCCAAGGAAGATGCCATCAAAGGGCAGGACCCACAGAAAATGGAGGTAGGTGAAGGCAGAGATACATGCCAGTTGTGTTCCCAGAATCCATCACTGGAGATATGCTATTAATATTATTAAGTGGAAGAAAGGCGGAAGGAATATGTCCAAGTGGTAATATGAATCAGCAGAAACGGCTTGCAGCTTGTCATAGGTGTCTAAAAGCTGTTCTTTCTCTAAAGCAACACTTCTCAAACTGCAATGTGCTTGACAATCCCCCGAGGGTCTGTGCTAATGCAGGCTCTAATCCAGGTGGTCTGCATGTCTGACAAACTGTCAGGCAATGGCCAGGCCACTGCTCTACAGACCTCACCTCCAGCAAGAGGGTTGCCAGCTAGTGATGTCCAACCCCTGCTGCCCAGAGGAATCACCTCTGTCCCTGGGAGCACTGTGGCGAAGCCCGGGCTTCTCGGTGTGATTTCACTGGTCCTGGGTCATGATGCTGTATCTTTTTAGGAGCTGTCCAGCTGATGTTGATGGGAAGTTCAGGATAAAAAAACACTGCCCCAGACTCACGGTCCCCTGATGAGAGCGTTCACTGCGATCTGATTTGAAGTGAAAAATGTTTCTCCTCCTGAAATTCATCATTGACTTGTTGAAGTCTATGAAGAAAATCCATTTAGCTGAAGAGTGTCAACGGAGGCAGAAGATATGAAGTTTGGGGAAGAAAGCAGAGCAGGCTTCTACTGCCTGAGCCAGAAGGGTAGGGGTGTCCAGAGTGACCTCACATTTGATACGACTTGCTCAGGAGTCTCCTTTCACATCTGAATCCTTGGGGGAAAGGTTAAAAATCAAAACTAGATTGGGATGAGGGATAGGAAGGGCGTCTTTTTTCTTGGGTACTTGGATGTCAATCATTTGCTAGGCGTTATTACAGTACTGTGCCTGGCAGTCACTAGCAGCAATATTTACATGGTGCAGAGAGTAATACAGAGTGTGTAATGTATACAGCACTAGACCTCTGGTACGGAGCAAGAAGAACATCTGCTAGAGATGTATGAGTTCCACAAACTAAAGATGAACCAAGCCCAGCATTTGCCCCCATGGAGCAAACCAGCAGTGACTGAAGTATGACACCCTGTGTCAAGGCCATGTGAAACTCTGCAGGGGCAGAGCACACCAGAGGAGAAAGATGAGCTGAAAGCCAAGGTCCAGTCCCCTTGGCAGAGGGGCACTGTGCCAGAGTGCATGACATCTCCGTAAGGAGTGAAGAGCTCCGCAGGGAAGTTGTGGGGCCAAGGATAAGAAAGGTCTCTCTGAAGACTGTGTGGTGGCTGGACTTGTGTTCCTGGGAAGAACTGCAGCGCCATAATAACTTCCTTAAAATGCTCCATAAGCGAACTTTTCAACAATCCTCAGCGAGAAGTAGAGAGGGAGCCTGAAGCCTGGCGTCAGCGACCTGCATCTGGACCCGAAGGCCCAGCGCAGACCGGCACGCGACCTTGGTGTGTTCTTCCACCTTGCTGATCTTGAATGTCCTTGTCTGTAACGTGGGATCACCTGAGCCACGGTGAGGTAGGTTAATCGAGCTCTAGGGAAGGGCTGGCAGGGGGCCAGGTGGAAAGCAGCTTGGTGGCCCATAGCAAAGGTGGAGTCAGTCTTCAGATACTGGCTCCCGGTCACACACAGGAACAACAACAACAAAAAAATCAGTTTTCTCAGTTTTCTGTGGCCTCCAGACTTTCCTGAATTGGGTCTGAGCACTGGTATCCAAGCAACCTGGCTTCTCTGCCGTGGGGTCAGGCAGCTGTGGGAGAGGCTTCCAAGGGCAATTTCCAGGGCACTCAGTTCTTCTGCAATTATCCAAAGTGCAAGGACACACCCCACACCCACACAAAAGCAAGAGGACCAAATGTTGGAAATAGGCAGAGAAAACAGACCCTCTCAGACCCTCGTCAGACAGCTGAGATGAAGAGGAGGGAGGCACAGAAGCTGCAGGAACATTCTGCCCCTCACGGCCTGGGCCATCAGATCCTCAGAGACCCAGAAAAGAGCTGTGGGAATGCAAGCACCGCTGAAGAAGAGCTGACGGAGCAGCCCTGGCTCAGTCACCCCAGCAACACTTCCTTCAGACCTAAAATGAACCTGGCCTTGAGCGACAGTCCTGGCCTGGACTGCGGACAGAGGGTCCCGAGGACAAGGTCATTCACTGTTTGCTGTGTGGGGTGCCGTGGGGTGTGGGGTGCTGTGGAGGGGAACCACAAAGAGACCTGAGGGCTTCCCTGGGGGAGCTGGGATCACTTCCCAGAGAGGGGCTGCTGGGGCTGGGTTTCAGAGGGTGGAAGAAGTGAGCCGAACGGGGAGAGGCTGAGGAGGAGGGAAGGACACGAAGTGCAGAGCGCAGACATCTGCAAAGGTCAGGGGGACCCAGCTGTCACCCTGACCTGCCCTCGGCTTCCTGGATCACAGTGTGAGAGGCGGTACTCAATCTCTACTCCTGGACCTCATCTGGAGGATCTGTCCTTAGAGACCCGGTCTTCAAGTGGAATGGCACTGTCTAGGAACATTCTGGGTTGTCAGACCAGGGAAGAGGTTGCTAAGGGCATCCTGTGGGTAGAGGCCAGAGATGCAGCTGAATGTCCTTCAGAGCACAGGATAGACCCCAGGACAGTAGCATGTATAAATGCCAATTGCAGTGAGGCTGAGAAAGGCCACATTACAACAGTGCCCCATCCCCCATCACACTGGGAACTTTGGAAGACTCTGCCTGGGGACTCCTCTGGACAACTTGGTCCCTGTAGAGACAACTTGCCCTATACGGAGCGTAAACAAGCAAGATAGCCTTTTCTACCTGCAGTAGACCGGGACAGGGCACTAACAAGGTACCACCTGCCAACGAGCTGCCTAGGTAACCACAGGGGCATTTCATTCTATCTGCTGGACTCCTGCCTCTAGCCTCCACTGGTCCCCAGCTGAGTAAGGCGTTTTTCACTGATATCCTCCAAAACCAACATGACCATTCAGTTCTGGTGTCCCGGTTTTTCTTGTTTCATCATTCTTCATGACCCCTAGGTCTTGGGTCAAGGGTCAAATCCTTTGTGGATCCCTCCAGTGTCCTCAGCATCTCCATCCTGTCTGATGGGTGTTTCTCCCCTGCATCCTCCATTCCTGCTAACTCCTCTCCTCTTACTCACCCCCTGCTTCCCTCTCTGTCTCAGAGCTGATAGCAGACTGTCCAGTATCAAAGCAAACAGAGTTAGCACAAAGCTGCAATTCCAGGGAGCAAAAGTGGGCAGCAATATGATGGCATTATATACCTAACTCTGGCCATATTGGTGTTATGGACCTCCACATGGGTGACTCATTTAATCCCCACTAGAAGTCTGGGAGTTGGTGCTCCCATCTTACAGATGCAGAAGCTTAAGCACAGAGGGCTTAAGTAACCTGACCAAGGTTATGTACTCCTATACAGTGAACCCACCATTTCTGTTTAAGCAAACTAGCGCCAGGATCAATACTCCTAGACACCTCAGTACATTGTTTCCTTCACCCCACCAAGTTTGTCTTGATTCAAGTAAGATAGGGACAGAAGAGAAGGAGAACAGCAGTGAGCTAGCCACAGGGACAGGGGCGGACAGAGGGGTGCATCTCAGGCCAGGGAGATAGCATGTGCACTGTGGAGATGCAGCGTTTTGTAGCACAATGAGGCTCTGCATGGTAGGTGCAGTGCATGTGGCAGGAAGGATGCTGCGAAGCAGGTCTCACGGGGATCAGGTCCAAAGGATGAAGGCTGACAAGGTGACAGTATGGCAAAAAAGAACACAGTAGGGCTGGAGGTGTGGCTCAATGGATAGTGCTTGACTGAGTTCATGGCAACCCGTCTCCCCTTCCTAACACTGGAAGAAAAAACAATAGAGCAAGAAAATAATTACATTGAAGTATGCAGGGGACCAAGAGAGGGCAAGATGCAGAGAATAATGAATAGGGGAGTACTGGAGGTAACATTTACTCATTCATTCATTCAGGATTGTTTATAACCTGCTGTATGCCAGGCTCTGCGCTGGTCACCAGGAAAATACTGAGAACAAGAGAAAAACCCCGTGTCATGGAATGCTTGTTCTAATTCCTTAGCTCTGTTTTCTTCACCCTGCTCCCTCTGCCGGTCCCCCGCATGGCCAGCCTGGAAAAACTCCAGACCTCTACACCCCACCCACCCACCCACCAACCCAGGAGGCACTGAGCCTATATAACTTTCCTCCCTCTGTGGTGCTAGAGACGGAGCCTAAAGCCTTGTGCATGCTAGGCAAACACTACCACTGAGCTACATCCCCAGTGGCTCTGTCCATCGTATTATCCCCAGCTCCAGGAAAATGTACTGCTTCCTCCCATGAAGAGAGAACTCTAGATGGTACAAGAGAGGAAAGATGGATCTTTTCCAGAAAAAGGCAAAAGAGAGCCTGAGAGACCCAGGCCAGGATGTGTCACAGAGAGCACTCTGCTAATGAGACCGTTTTTTTGTGAACAAGAGAGATGGCTGGAGACTGCTAGTCTTATACCCCAGGCAAGCAAGCATCTTACTAAATATGACCAGCGGCTCAGCCTTCCTGGCCTGTAAAATGGGAAGACAGGCTTGCACACTGTGGTGAGAGTGGACTGATATGAATGTGCCTTACCTTCTGAGCACAGTCCTGGGCATAGCAAACGCCCACACAGGGTAGGTAATGGTAACAGTAATCACACTATTACTGCTAGTAATAGATGCTTGCCGCCTGAACAAATGCATCTCTGGAGAAGGGGCCAGGCGCGCAGGTGCCCCTTCCAGGAGCAGCTGTCAAATGTTGAGTGGAATGCTCTGGACTGTAAGACTTTGAGGAATAGACTTGCTTCTGCTACTAATTTGTCTAGGGACCCCAGAGGAGTTCTTTGGCTCCTTAAACACTGCTTTCAAAACGCAGAAGCCCTCAATACACTTAGATACACACACTCATTCTTCAAACACGTAGGAGAAGCCTAGCCACCAGGTTAGAAATGACAAGCCAGGCATGGTCCCCAGACTCAAGGAGCTAGGTTTGCACATAACCTCCTGAGCGGAAGTTCAGAACAGCAACAGGTACAGACTAGATGAAGCCAGTGGGAGGGAGGGATTAACCACTGAGGTGGGTGGAGAAGCCAGACAGGAGAGCGTCCCTGGAGCTGGTGAATTGGGATTCTAAGTGGCAGAGACCAATGGATCAGAAGCACGCATGTGAGGCAGATCAGTGCATGCTGCGAATGCAAGTGCTGCTTCCAGAAACGCAGAGTCTGGACACGGGGTGGGGGAGAGGGAGTGGAGAGGAGAGTGGAAAGCATTGTGCAGAGGCTGCAGCTGGGGTCTGTCAGAGCCTGCAATACCAAGGGAAGGAGCCGGAGTCACACCATGGGGAGGTTTTGAAGTAAGGCCGAGACATGATCAGACTTGCATTTTTTCAAAAGGGCATTTAGCTTTGGGGCAGCCGTGTGCAAGGCATCAAGTGTGTTTCTGAGCAGTGCCCCAGAGGAGATGTGAACAGCCTGGTGGTGGGGGTGGTAGTGGGGGCCACTGGATGACCTCCAAAGTTCTTTTCAGACCTAAGAGTCTGTGGGTCAGGTTTTTTTTTCTTTTTTCTTTTTCTCCCTGAAATCATTTAAAATGCATTAGTGGGCCTTGCTATTTAAGAGCCTCCTCTCGGGAATAGTTGTGTGAGACGAAGATTCCGTTCCTGGTTTGTCTTCAGCGGGGATCCAAATTTCCCTCTGTTCTGTGGGCCGAGGCAGGGAAAGGCTGCTCGAAGGGGTCACCAGAGAAGCTGCTTGGGGTGAGGGAGGGGAGAGGAGAAGCAGTTGTGGATGGTGAAGAGAAAAGGAAACCCAGCCTTGCTTCAGGCTCACAGCTGACCATCGTCCGACTGAGTGGCCCTTGCACAGGATTCACCAGCCCTGCTAATTAGCAGGGTCCTGGAGAGATAGATACATGGCTCTGACACCAAAGGCTAGCTTTCAGAAGGCGCTGGAAGAGAAGCAGGCCTCCCCAAGTGAGGCCAGTTTGGAGATCCACCATAATGCCAGAGGCCAGCTTAGCCCCAGAAAGGCCACCTCTAATCCGTGCCCCCTCCACACACACACACACACACACACACAGACACACANCCACACACACACACACACACACACACAGACACACACACACACACACACACACACAGACACACAGACACACACACAACACACACACACTTATTAGCACCCTTTGAGCTCCCCAACGGCCTCGGGTGCTGTCCTGGGTGCTGAATCTGTGCATGCTTGCCACTTGTGCTGTGCCTCCAACACCAACACCATTGGTAGGGCAGCATCTCCTTGGAGACTCTTGTTTTTACCCTTGCAAAGGCCTGTTTGGGTGAGAGGTACAGGGCTGTGAAGTGTAACAGAAGCTGCTCTTAGAGGCCAGGGCAGAAGATGAGCTGACTTCAAAGAGAAGGGGTCCCACTATACGCAGTGGAAAGAGCCCAGCCAGCTTAGGTGTCTGCTTCCCTGAGACCTGGGGCTTGGGGGCCCCCAGTGCATCCAGGCAGGGGTCTAGGTAGTAAAGCCTCCTTCTCCAATGCAGGTAACCTTAGTTCTCCGAGGGAGCCTTAAGTGATTTCCTTCTCTAAGCCTGACCACAAGGAGAGAACCACTCTCTCCAGCTGTGTGCGGAGAACGGCAAGTGGGGCTGTGACCGCCGAGCCTAGAGCCTACGGGAGCTTTGCAGCTGAGCTAGGAGGGAAAATCCAAGCGCTCAGGCCTGTGCCTTCCCTGGGAGCTTCAGTAGGATTTGCAGGACAAGGTGGCTCATTTTAGACAGGTGTGACAAAAGGAGCCAGGAGGCTCAGGCCAGAAACCCCGCTGAAATCAATGCTCTAGCCAGAAGGAACCTGGCCTAGGCAAGGAAAAAGACATCTTTATGGTCCCTCCTCTGGTCACCAGGATGGTCCCTTAGCTCAGCAGTGATTCCATGACCTTGTCAGAGTACTTGTGAGGTGCAAACAAAGATAAGAGTAACTGGAAACATCAGCGAGGGTCATTTTACACTCTCTGCACTCTCCATTCTTCTGTGGCTAATTAAAGCAATATGTCAAAACGTCCCTTGGAAGAGATCTTTAAGAGTATGTCTGTTAAGTAAACAAGGTTTTACTAATTAGTACCCAGCCTTCAGATCCCTCCCAGAACTTCCCTGTAGAACTTCCCGGTGCAGGCTGCCCCCTCCTGTCCTGCCCCCAGCAGAAAGGGTGGCAGAGAAGTCACAGTCTCCCCTGACTCAGAGAATGGGGACAAATCCAGTCGCCTGTCATTTGTGCAGCTATCACTTTCGCCTCCGGATGTTGATCAGATTTCCTGGGCTGGAACCAACGCACGCAGGGGCCAGGGGACTGGAATGTTTCCAAGAAGGGAGTGTTTGGTTTTGCACAAAGTCCATCCGATTTCTTTCAAGGAAAAATTTTTTCCTTTTTCTTTTTTCTTTCTTGCTTTCTAGGTGTCTAGCGTTTTTGAAAGGCAAATCTTTGGACTTTCCTCTATTGATAAAGATTCTGATCCTTATCTTCTATTAAGACCACCCCCTTCCACAAGCACACGCAAAGCAGCATAGGACCTGGGGAGTGACTGATCTAATGTTACTGTGAGTCAGCACCAGAGAAACAGAACTTTTCAAACCCCCAAATCTTTAATAATAGCAGCATTAATAATAGTCTCCTTGTAATTTTCTAAGTGTTTCCACAGCTCATAATTATTCTTCACAACAACTTTGGGGGAGTTTGAGTAAACCAGCCTCAGAGGAGCAGATGTGAGTTCCAGACTAGCTCCGCTGTCCACTTGCTGTTGGGCTCTGCTGGTCCTCTCTCCACTTTGGATCTCAGGGTCCTCATCTATGAAACAGAGCTGATTGGAACATTTCCCAAATCTCTACCATCTGGAAAGCATTGCTGGGCCCCGATCCTGGTACCGTAGAGCTTTGGGGCCAGCTAATCAGTAGTGTTGGGACTTCCCTGTGCACTAAAAGAAGTTCAGCAACAACCTGGCCTCTCTCCCATCAGTTGATGCTTGTAGTATCCTTTATTCCAATTGTGGCAATATATTATCTCTAGTCACTGCCAAAAGTCTGGGTGGTTTGAGTTCAGTAATCTCTCCAGTCACTGTCTAGGGACTGCAGTGTGGTCAGGAACATAAGGAGCATGGGGGAACAAAGGTCTTTCCATCCATCCTTTACTCTTTTTCTCTAGCCCTTCACACCTTCTTGTACATGTTTCAAACCCAATCTCACAGTCCTCTGCTACTCCTTATTTCTTAAACGCCCTAAGTGGTCCAGAGTGTGTTTGGTGTGATAATGAACCAATTGATTTCATACTTTCTCCTAAGGAGAGTTCACAGGTTTATGTCCCCTAAGCAACCAGCCAGACTCTTCAGAAATCCAGAGCAGAGTCCAGGCTGGCCTGGGAGCCTATCTGCAGCCTGCAGGAGGCTCGGTGAGCACGGATTTGTCAGCACTCTTAAATCACTGGGCTCTGAGGAAGGCTTCTCCCAGCAGAAAGATCCTTCCTCAGGAATCAATAGCTCAGGGCCTTCCATCACATTCAGAATTATCCTGGGACCTGTAAAATTTCTTTTCCCCAAGCATGGCAGAACCCCAAAGTGAAAATCCAGCAGTGGGCCAGAGAGAGACCTGCCAGTCAGACTTTGCTCATCAGTCCTGTCGCCACCATGACCAGAAGCTGATGTGCAAACCTCAACACTTGGCCTTAGCTGCAGAGGAAAAGATCCCATAGTGTTCCCAGTGATCCAGCACTAATAGCTCCTTCCGAATGACTAGCTCTTCACATCACACCTAAAGAGATGATGCATCCCAAAGACCATCTTCCCCTATCTTTGCTTACCTACCCTCACAGGAAGATCCTATACTCTTCCTATACTGAATGTAATTATACTCCTCTGATCTTACATAGAATCAGATCAAGACTGAGAAGAAGTTAAATAGGCTGATGAGGATCTCAAACACAGTTCTTGGAATCGCATTTAAGGAAAGGAGCTATGGCTCTCTGGTGGCCTACATCCTCACCGCCCTTCTTTCTTATGGATGACGACCCATCTTGTCAGTGAGACTGAAGAGCTGAACAATCTTAAGCATTTTCCTTGGCAACAAGCACCCATTGGGTGAGCTTCAAGGGCAGGGGAGGATTTTGCTTCTCAGAATTCCGGATTGGCACCAGGGTTCCTAATGAAAAGAGGCCACCAAATCTGCTAAAGCTCCGAGAAAACCAGCCCCACGGAAGTTCATACGGTACATAAAGAAACTGGGTGATAATGGAAAACAGAGAGTTAGCCACGGACCCACAAGACCAGCAGAACAGAAGGACATCAGAAATGGGAGCATCTTCTAGGTGCCCCAGATGCCAGAAGAGGAGGGATCGTCTGAGACCACAGCCTCTACTACGGTGACCTTGAGCTGAGAGCGGCAAGGATGAAGGACCTGGGGAAACACTCTTTGGGAATTCTTTAGTTCACCTGGGATCTGAGTTTGAGAGGTTCCACCAGTAGAGGTGTGACGGCAGGACAGAGAGACGGTTCCAGCCTTAGACAATGTCTAGGCCTCGCCTTAGGTTCTAAGACTATCTGGTGAGGGCCTGCGCATTTCTGATTCCATTGCACCGAGTTGCACAGCTTTTGCCTGAAGATCATTTAGAGCAATAAGACAAGACAGTGGAGGGAGGAGAGAAGATAACTTGGAATTTTACAGCCTGTGTAGGTTCATTATGAGAGCTTTATCTGCCCTTGCCATCCTTGCAAAGAAAATTTCCCTAAATTTACTAAAGCTATTAGTATACTCAAGTCTGGCCAGTCAGTAATTACCAGTGCCTACTGTGTAGAAACATATGTCCATTTTCACAGCACAGAAGAAGAAGGTCACTGGAGTGGAGAAAGCTCCAAACAGGGAACTGGGAATCCTGGGGCTTGGCCCCATCTCTTCTAAAACAGCCATATGACCTTGGGCAAGACACTAGTTCTACTTCAACTGAATTTTTTGGTAAATACATTGTACAGGGGAATGTTGGGAGCAGGGTGAGGTGGGCTAGATGCTCCCCAGAGCTCCTCTTCTTTTCTGGTCTTAAATATTCTTAGGTTCCCAGAATTCAAAGAATACACAGATACCAAGCAGAAAACAATGATCTCAGAGCACAAGCGGAGCTATGTATCTGCTCTGCCTCCCTGGAATATTCTGCCACCCCACTGCATCTGAGGTCCCAGGACCACCTGAAGTCACAGGACACATGGTGGAAGGGCCCCAATCACAATGTCCTCAATCACAATGAATGACTGTTGGGGGGGTTGTAGCCTGAGCTTGCTTTCTTTCTTTCTTTCTTTCTTTCTTTCTTTCTTTCTTTCTTTCTTTCTTTCTTTCTTTCTTTCTTTTTTTTGTTGTTGTTTTTCAAGACAGGGTTTCTCTGTATAGCCCTGGCTGTCCTGGAGCTAACTTTGTAGATCAGGCTGGCCTCGAACTCAGAAATCTGCCTGCCTCTGCCTCCCAAGTGCTGGGATTAAAGGCCTGGCTAGCCTGAGCTTTCTTAAAGCATTAAGTTACTATGGCCAGTGAAAGGTAAGAAACAAGTCACTAGTCCTGAGCCAGGTGGTTTTGGTGCCCCCTACTGGTCACCAAGGAGTCAGTTCCACCTCCAAGCTTCCTCTGACTTGGAAGGAGGCAAGGAAGCTTGAGGACCAACTCAGGTGGTCACAACCCGTTTAACAGGAAGAATTTCCTGGTTGGTGGTCTAGTCCCTCTATAAGAATCTGTGTTTCAGACTCGGCATTACACAGGCCATTGGTCTACTCATCCACAAGGCTCCTCCGTGCAACCACAGGCATCCCACAATTAACCAAACACCCTGGTGCCAAAGAATAAACACCAGGGTTCAGAATGCCAGGTGCAGTCCAGATGGAGAAAGGAAGAAAGAGCAACAAGCAGGTCTATCACTGCACACATCCCTAATGGAAAGGTGGACTTGGGAAATGCAGCAGAGAAATGTTGACTGCAGGCAAACAGGGAATGGGGTGGGGGTGGATTGGTAACCCCCACATAAGATCATTAGCTTAATGCAGGTATCCAAGGAGTTTGAACACATCCCCACTGATAGGGTTGGAGTACGTTGAATGGCCCAACCACAACCCATCACCTAAAGACCTGAAGCATTAAAGTTACTATGGCCAGTGAAGGGTAAGCCTTCAACCTTCTCCAGGGTTTATCAGCGCCAACTGGAGACCAAAGTGTTCTAATCTAGTCCAGCACCAAGAACTAAACTCCCTTTCTTGCCTACTAAATTGACTTTAGAACCTCCCTCCAGAAGAGGCTTTTTAATCAAGACAGAAAGAGAGAGGGGGAAAAATAGCCCCCCTTGAAGACAATATTGGGGCAACTGTCCATATTCTCATTTTTCCACCCTCCACGTCTCTGTCTCGATGCCCAAGAGTGAGGAACTGTTCAAGTCTCTGGATCTGCTTTAATTCAACGAGGGTATTTCCTGTCCCAAGTTATCATGGTTTCAAATCTCCCCTGATAGCTTTTCCCCAGGAGTTCTTCCCAGGTTCAACACAGCATCAAACCGCTGTTCTCTACTCTGGGAACCTTCTTGCTTTCTTTCCCAACTGGCTTCATTTTCGAAGTCTTGCACCCATCCCAGAAGATACCTCAAGTGCAACTCATGAACGCTTCCAGGAGAACGAATGCCACGGTAGGTGAACCCACCCAATAGCAATAGCAATCATTAGTCATTCAAGAAGGAACCCCCACCCCCACCCCTAGGGAGGCTCCCATCCCAGCTGGGATGACTTTGGATTCTTTAGTTGGTTTCTGCAGAAGCGGGACTAACCAGGGCTCCCAACTACTGTACTGCAAAAGAATCACGCTGCATTGCTGGGCATGCCCCCAAGCCTGCCTGCTGCCCCACCAAAACCTTTATGTGATTTCATAAGATCAAGGGGGGCGACACCATGGTTCCCCTAGAATGCCAGAAAAGAGCTTGCCTGAAACATCCTTAGCTAGAAAGCCAGACCACACCTCGGTCCAGCAAAAGGCGGCTGGCAGCTACGCTGTGCACCGGGCTGGCTCCGGGAGCACTCTGCCACTCAGCGCTGTGCAGGGGAGACAGCTCGGCTTCCCGGGAGAAGAGCTATGCCCCGGGGGATCTTCCCCAACCTGGAAGCGTTGGCAATCGGCCGAGGCTGGTAGCTTAGTCGTCCCCAAACTAAGCCCGCCAGCTGGGTGACTCCCCCGGTATCCTCAGCACAGCCTTCACCTGCTCCGCCCCCTACTAGCCCCATTGCCCCCTTCTCAAACCGCTGACCTCCATCCTCTGTGCCCCTAACACGTTCTCTGCCAACTGTGGGCTGTCACCCCCACACCTCGGCTCCCATCTCTTCCACCACCTCCAGCCCGGCGCCCGCCTTGCCCCCAGCCCGCGGGGAGGATCTGCGCGCCAATCGAGTCTAGAGCCTCTTGGCAAGTTGGGAGCAGCGTCACCGCCTTCGCAGTCCCGATCTTCCCAGGTCCCCAGCTGCATCCCCGCCACCCCTGGGGGGCGTGCGGGGAGGGGTGCGCTGGGCTGGAGAAACTTTCTCCGCCGGAAGGGGTGGGGGCTCCAGGAGCGGATACTCACGCCCGGGTCAGCGCTCGGAGCCATCCTCTGGCTCTCTCAGCCCCACCGCTTGGGGGCGTCGGAGCGCGGGCGCTCGCTGCCGCCTCTGCCGCCGGCGCCGCCGCCTTGCAGCGCCCAGCCTTGGTCCCGGACTGGCCTCGAGCCTCCCGCCCCGACGCCGCGCGCTCGCTTTATACAACTCCACTCGAGCGCGCCCGGGCTTATGTAAAGGCTGGCGGAGGCCCGCAGCCAATGGCGCGGCAGCTGGAGCCGGGGCCCAAGCTTGGGGGGCGCACGCGCGGCCAATCGCGGCCCGGGGAGCCCGAGGAGCCGGGTGGGGGAAGGGGCGCCTCCCCGCGCTGATTTAGGAGCCGGGATTGCGGTGGCAGCAGCCGGCAGCCAGGCTGGCCCGGCGCGGCGGGCATTGGGGTGGGCGGCGGCGCGGGCGGCGGCGAGGGCGGGTGCCCCCCGTGCTCTGCCGCGCCCCGCCGCCGCGCCGTGTAACCTTCAGGAGGCAGCGGGCCCTGGCGAGTGGGGAGAGGGCGCCTTGGAGGGACACTAGGGACTCGGCAGGCGGGAAGCGGATGTCCCCGGGGTGGGGGAGTGTGGGGAAGGTAGTGCAAGGGGGGGAGGGGAGGCCGGCGAACCCCAGGACCCCGCAGCCAAGCTGAGCTCAGGGTGGGGGGTGGCGGCGGTGCTGCTGTCTTTCTGCCTCCCAGATAGCGATCTGGCGTCTCCCGGGCCGGGCCGGAGCGGCCGCGCGAGCCACGCCGATGGCGAGATTTCTCGCTGGGGAGCGAGCTCCGAGTCGATCTTTATCCAGCCTAGGGACGTGTCCGAGCGCCTCCGGGGGACTGCTCAGTATGGGGAGCAGAGCTTCACCACGGTCCCAGAGGGCGGGGAGCAGGCGAGCGCAGCTCGGCGGTCAGGCGCGGCGGCCCAGGCAACTGCCGGCAGAGTCTGCTTCCCCACATCCGCCCCCCACCCACACCCCGTCCCCGCAGGCAGAGTCCTCATCGTATATAGCCCCCTCTCCAGCAGCACCCACCAGGGCTGAGCCTGGCCCACCTGCTCAGGGCGTCTGCATCTTTTGCCCACAGGGAGTGCCTCCACTTGCTCTTTCTCTGTTGTCACCAGCTGGCACAGCTGGGTGCAATGGCTTTGGTCTTTCTGGCCCAAAGGTAGTGGTGGGAGAGCAACTACCATGGAGAAGATAACTTGGTTAGCAGGGCTCCATATACCAGTGTTTGAGGCTGGTAACTTGCTAAGGTCCACGACAATGACGGGCCCTTTCTTTTGCATCTACAATAGAACCAGGTATATAATAGGTGTTCAGCAAGTAGTTAGTGAATTTTGACCTTTCATGAATAAGACCGGTGGATTTCTGAAAGCCAGACGCGGGGCCTCAGAGAAGGATATGGGACTCTTTGCTCGGCTCCAAAGGCTGTTGCGATCACTACTCACTAACTAGCTCAGCGGCGTCTGTATGCTTGACGCTTAAAAAAAGACTTGGATGAGGGCTCTGCAATAGAGTTCCCTGTCAACCAGTTCCTGGCTGGACCTGGTTATCTCCAATACTGATTAGAACTGTCAGCTCTGTTTGTGCTCTTCTCTTAAAAAGCAGAAGCTAAGCGTAGGCAGAGTCCGTCTCTTGGGCCTCCAAGGAGCTCCTCGGCGGTGAGGAACCTTTGAGAATCTGGCGAAAGTCATTGGCATCTCTTTCTGGAAAAAAACTGGCCAACGTTTACACATAAGTGACTTTCGAGTATAATTTCAGGATCATTAGGAATCCCGAGTCTCTGGGTGCTCGACCCAATATCAACCTGTTTCTTCAGGGTTCCAGGCCAGTGGTTTGTAATCAACCTCTCTCTAGGGGTCGGAGGCTGTTCTGTACCCTGTGAGACTCTGAATGGATGTGTGGATGTGCTTCTCTGAAAGATGCTCTCTCTCTCTCTCTCTCTCTCCCTCTCTCTCTCTCTCTCTCTCTCTCTCTCTCTCTCTCTGGGGGGGAGGCAAGGGCAGAGGGTGTTGCTATAACGTAATCCAAGGTTCTGCATTCATACACTTCATCCAGCCCCAAATACACTTGGTCCCAAGCCCACCCCTGGTCCCCAGTTCCCTCCAAAGGCACATCAATAGGCTCAGCATCCTGGTGGCTCACACAACCGCCCTGTGCTGAGGACGTCTGCATCATGCGGCTGTGGTCCTGGCACCTGAGAGACTGTCTCCACACTTGTCCTCCGCATCTTAGTCCCTGCCACTTTCTTTATGGGGAAATAAATAGCAAGTTGTCGGATTCTGTCTGATCCACGCATGTTCCTTAGCCAGAAGCTCCAACTCGGGGAGACAGCAAGTGGCTGGTAATTAACCAGTCTCACTGGAGCCCAAGCATCCGAACACACCTTTCTTGGATTTGTTCTCACCTCTCTCTCTCTCTCTCTCTCTCTCTCTCTCTCTCTCTCTCTCTCTTTCTTTCTTTCTCTCTGGGAAGCTGTAAGCAGCAGCCCCAGCTGCCGAGCCTCACCTCACCTAAACCTGACAGATTTAGTAACCAGCTCAGTAATTATCAACATTAGCCACCCAGATGTGAATAGGTTGTCGGTGCAAAACAACCCTGTAATGATCTCACTCTCTCTAGTCAGGTAAGGGGATGACAGGGCGGAGGTGCCAGGAAAGGACAGAGAAATGCAAAGTGACAGGTGTTCCACTCGGGGAGTCCTTGGAGGGATAAGAGATGGGATGGGATGGGCAGATCTGGTCCTAGAATTTCTAATTCTCCTAATGTTGCCCGTGTCTAGAAACCCTTGAAGCCAGGGTGTTTTAGAATTCAGAGAGGTGCCAAATATGTTGCACCATCCTGTGAGGTCTGGAGTCGCATCTGAAAATCAGACACATTCATATTTCCGCAGTGAAACGTCAGGATTTCTAGAGTCAGCGTTGAGGGAGAAGTGGTTTCGTGTCAGTTTAAGGTCAGGATTTGTCTCCAGGTGAGTTGAAGTAGAGAACCAGCAAAACCCCAAACAAATCCCAAATATTTTCCCTCTCGGGGATTTGGACATTTGAAACTGAAGACAAAGACTGTGTTTTAGGCTGGCTGTCCCTGAAGAAATGAATTCTTTGTGAGAGTTGCAGAAGCAGCAGCAGCAGTGGATGGAAAACCACAAATGGTGATCGGCACTCTAAGGATGTGAAAAAGTAACCCCTTTTCCACACCAAGCCATTTCTCTCTGTGGCCCTCTTTTTCTCAGGGAGCACGTATGCATCGCGTATCAACGGTGACAGGTATCAATGAGTGACAGGTGGTCAGGATGGGCTTTTTGTCTAGGGTGAAAATAGACAGGAACTCCTTCTTAAAGAGATGCTTCAACCCCCCACCCCCACCCCGGGGAACAGTTGGTTCCGGAGGTATAACTGTGGCAGACAGAGAGGAAGGAGCCTTCCATGTGGCCAGGGTTAGCTCAGAATGACTAGAGATGGGAGAACCCTCAGAGATAAACTATTCCAGGAAGGGTGCAGACCAGAAAGGCAGGCAAGAAGCAGGGAGAGGCTCCCGAGTCCTGGGACGGCTGGGTGTCGAAGTCAGAACTGTTTGGGCCTGGGGAGGACCACTAGAGGAGGGGAGGACCACTCGAGGAGGCACCTGTCATAGGGGTCATCTGGACTTAAGTGCTCGGTGCTCACCTGATTACCTGTGGAATATGCTTTAGGGGTTCCTTGGGCAGCAGAGTGTGCAGCCTGAGGGGCTGAGCGAGAGTCTGAGGTAGGGAGCAAGATGGAGATGAGGAAAGCTTGGGGAACCTCTGACTACGAAGCTCTCTGACCCTGTTTGAGTTGTTTAGCCACAAAGGTAACCCCACCCTGTTAAAAGGCTCTTTGGAGCTCAAGGTCAACAGTAAATAAGTTTACACTTGAAGGTTAGTCTGCTGGCCTTTGACTTAAGCCCTAGCACCTGACCAGCACCCCCTTTTCTCTGGCAGAGTTCTACCTGGTACCTGCAGGTTTAGTGACTGGGGCTCTATGCCATTCTCTCATGTTGATCCTCAGATTAAGGATTCTGAGATCTGGATGTTTTGGGTTCTTTCTTGTAACTGAGTCCTTGTCACCTACTGCTCCACATTGTTCACATCAGCTTCCTTCTCAGCATCTGCAAACTTCCCCATGCCCCTTCCTTTGACACCCTCTATCCTGGTCTCATCTACTCTTCTACCAGCTGCCAGGAAACCCTCTCTTTTGTGGTACTTTGGTGGTCAGTTCTTGCTCCAGGCCCCAGCCCCTCCCAGTCTGGCATCTCCAACTTCCAACCCTGCCAGATTTCTGACAGACATGAGCTCATGGTTCTGGTTTAAAGAAGAAAGGCATCCTTTGTGGAAGCCGGTCTCATCATGAGCAAATGCCAGGGAGAGCTCCCGGGTTGGGGGCACCTTGGTGAGTTTCGTCCTGTAGGAGGGGAGAAAAGGTGGGAAGTGAACAGGAGAGGAAGGTGGGGAAGGAGGAGAGAGAGGAGAAGAATCAGAAGAGAGGAAGGGAAGAGACTCCAGCCAAGGGGAGGAGAATGTTTGAAGTCTTTTTCCTGTATCTAAACTGAGTGAACCTTGTGAGCTGCAAAGGGTCAAGTGCTGAAGATGAAAAGGAGACCCAGTGTGTGTGCAAGTGAGGAGGGGAGCACAGGAAAAAGAGAGGGGGACGGCACAGCTGGATTCTGCATGAAGGGCTAAATGCAAGAGAACAAAGACTGATGTCACTCACAGAGGAATCAGGTTTGAAATTCACAAGGGTTACTTTCTGGTTACTCTGTCCTGGGCTCTCTAACCAGGGGTGTTGATCACCATTTAGTTCTTGTCTGGTTTGCCTTGAAACTCATCCTCTATGTGGCATAAGATAAGGTGGATTTTGCAGAAGTTCCAATATCTGGGATATTACATGCACACAGACACACACACAGGCACACACACACACATATGTATGTACATATATACATACATATATGTGTGTATGTATATCCATACATATCCATATATATATATAGTATATGTATGGGTATATACTATATACATATAGACACATATATACATATGTGTATACTACATACATATAGATACATATGTACATGTATATATACCATATACATATATACACATATATCCATATGTATATATACTATATACATATAGGTGTGTATGTATATTTACATATGTCTGTATATACGTATATGTGTGTATACTATACACACATAGATATATGTGTGCATATATGTGTATATATCATGCATATATATGTATACAGTACATATACATATATGTGTGTATACTATATATGCATATGTACATGTGTATATATACTATATACATACAGGTGTATGTGTATATACATATATGTCTGTATGTATATGTATATATATATATATGTGTGTGTGTGTGTGTATACTATAAATACATACACATAAGTGTGTGTTATAAGCTATAGCCTGCCAGATGCCAGGTCAAGTGCAGTAACTGAAACTCTGACAAGGGGCATGTCAGGTAGTGTGCACACAACATTTAGCAGAGCTCCTGGCACACAGTGGGTATGCCCTAAATGACAACAGTCATTTTTCCCTTTCTTTTCCTCTGCTCTCCATGCCCACGAGCTACTTCCTCTTGCCTTCTCTTCCTGGGAAAGGGCACTCGGTTTCATCCCTTCCTCCTTCTCAGCCTTTCTGCATATATTATTCATTTTTTCCAGGTCAGAGCACTAGGTCTTTCAGCCTTCATATAGTCCAGTCCTTCCCAGTCTACTATGACCCTTTAATTTACTCACAGCACTTTACAGAATAAGACGACACTCACTAATGCGCACCTATGATGTGGACACATGAACAAATGCCCAGAGAGGTGAAGTGCCTTACTCAGAAAAGCACAGTTAATGAAAGACAGCTGGAATGAAAATTTGGTCTCTTGGGTCCAAATCAGTACATCCCACACTGTCCAGAGTTGAGTAAGTAATTGATTATTTCATGGTGCTATTCTTGAGGGTAGAGACCTGGTTTTCTATTTCCTATAAACATCTCCAGGGCCTGGCCCACAATAAGCCCTCAATCAGTGTCAGTCAATTCACTTCTAGATACCCAAGGGAGTCCTGGCCACCCTTGCTTGGCCTTTCTACACATCACCACTTCTGCCTTGATGCTACCTGCTCAGGACTCAGAGCAGCAGCCCAGAATGAGCCAACCCTGTGCACACTGTAGATGTGAGCTGCCCAGGAGCCCAGCCGCTGGTCCACGTCCTGGAAGGCAGGAGAAAATCAGGGGAATTAGATTTGTTTATGTATAACTCAGACAGGTAGAAAATAAAAGCAACTCCACTTTCATGGCAACAGAAAGGAGCCGAGACTTCATGAAAAGAAGGCTTTCTTCTCCCTGAGAGTTGAGATGTTAGAACAAGATTTCCTGCAGAGGTTGTAAAAACGGCTCCCCTGGAGGTCTTTAAGAGCTGGAGAGCTACTGGCTTTCTAGCGGGATGTGGGCATGAAGGCAATCATGAGTGTGGGGCCATGTGGGGTGGGGACACGGGCACTTGGAGGAAGGCCCAGCATGCACTAGGCCTGACCCAGCATCTCCAGGGTAAGGTAACAATGAAAAGGTAGGAATGAGTGCCAGTGAGGCAGATCGGAAGCTCAGACGGTCAGAGCCCTCTAACAGGCTGCCAGCCTTCTGGTACATAGCCCGGGCTGTCAATTGGTGTTAGTGGGCTAGTGCACCGGGTGAGGCAGCATAGGGACAGAGCACACATTCTGGGTTCTCAGATTGACACGACCTTCAGGGACAAAGGTCGCATTTCTTCTATGAGCAGAGAAAATGCAGAGGTTAGCCTTTCAAAACGTTAAGCACAGACCACTGAACCTACAAAGTGAGCCAAGCAGTGGCGTACATGAGATTCTAGCACCATAGAAATGGGGTGGGAAGCCACGGAGTCCAAGGTTAGCCTGGGCTACACAGTGAGAGCCTGTCTCAAAAGCAAGCAAGCAAGGAATCCCACATAAACCACTGGATTGGTCTTACATGGTCTCCTGGAGCAGAATCCAAGAGCACACCGCAGGAGCACAAACAAGCTCAGAGGAAAGGTCTACAGATTCCCGGAGCCCCCATTTTCATCAAATTTACTTCCGGTGTGTGTGTGTGTGTGTGTGTGTGTGTGTGTGTGAGGGGAGGAAGTGTGATGGGTAAAAATGAAAAACATATAATTAATACATTTAGGCATACCGTGCAGGTCTAAGCAAAACTGTGCGAACATATATGGTAGACAAAGCATGGGCCTTGAACAGAGCTTTAAGGCTCTTTGTGGATTGATCCCCAGATCAAGGTGAGACGCCCTAGCCTTTGCAGTTCGGAGCACTTTTTGCAGGAAGCAGCCTCAGAGCTGCTCTCAGGGATACAGAGTCACATCCCAGGCATTGTGCTATACTCTCTCTTCGAGTATCTGCACACCTGTGCGTCAGGAACTATGGTTTACGACAAACTCGAGGGTGTTTATATTTTTTTTCTGTGGCTGAGATGAGGAAATGGGCTCTGAAGGACCGCCAAAATCCTCACGTGGCTAGGCCAGGCTCCCTTTGGGCAGGTGCTGTCCCTTCCCCCACAGGAGCTTTCTTCCCCACCATCACCACCCACACTTCGCCCCTCCCACCCCCAGGCTTGTTCCATCCATTCAGCAATTACCCAGCACTCCTGCCAAATTCCATCCCCACCCCCAACTCTCCCTCCTTTTCCCTCCCTCAGCTTCCCTAGCAGGAGGGACAGGTCACAGGCAAATGGGAAATCCAAGAACATCATCTGCGTCGGTGCCTTTCTGCCTCTTCTGGTGTCCACATTTACGGGTAAGGACATTAACACGGAGGAGTCACCAGCATCCCCAGGTCAGGAGTGGAGCATCCAATTCCAAAGCTGGTCAGTGGAGTTCCGGCTCAGTGCATAGCCCAGGGTCACCTGGAATGTAACCAATTCGGTGAATGGCCCAGGATGGATTGCTCGCCAGTAAGCATCTATCCAGGGCTTGTTAGGTGCAAGCTCTGTTAGGCCACGGGGGAACAAAGATAAATAAGACCTCTCTGCCTTCAAGGAGCTTACAGCACAGCAGAAAATTGATGCCCAAATCGTGCCGAGAAAGAGATGAAGACCAAGAATAGGCTGCAGAGACGGACTTCAACGCTCTCCTTTTGCGTCCTGCAACCTCCTGCCAGCAGGGGCGCTGTGAAGCTGGAAGCAGAGCTTCCAGTGACCTGATCCCTAGTCTCTAAGCAGGACTTTCCCTCTCAAACTGTCTCGTCCTCATTCTCAGCCAAACGTTCTTTCTCTGCAGTCACCTCAACCAAAAGCCAGTCCAGCCTGGGTCACCAGCTCTCTCCCTTTATAGAGGCTAGTAGCACTCTAGAAGATGCTGGACATGTACATGCCTGCTTTATTAACGTTTGAATTTGCTTCACGAAGCTATGACTCTGCTGTTGCACCCATTTCATAGTTAAACAAACACACACTGAGTCAAAGGAAGCCCCAGGTAAATAGGAGAGCCGGACATGGGTATCTACTGGGTACCTCGTGACCATCCTGGTGTGCTGGTTGATCCCGAAGTTGAGATCTGGGAAGGATGAGAGAGGGTAAACTTTGCTGGTCTACAGGGCAGCTGACGTTAGTGTCCAGGTCTGGCTCCTGGCTGGTGTTGGCCCTAGAGCGTTTGCTTTTGAAACTGCACTACAGACCTTGTATATTTCCAGTCACCCTATGTCCACCTGTTTTGGGGAAGCATTGACCCTGACTTGACAGGACAAAAAAAAAAAAAAAAAAAGCTAAAAAGACCGCCACCTGGTGGCTTTGGCTTTCTAGGTGGTGGTGAAGGACCTTGGCTGGTGCTGTGAGCTTCTGTATACAGAGCACCTATCATGCCTGGTGCTCTACTAAGCACTTTGCCTGGCTCCTCCCATTGGTTTTTCCACACTCACGGTGTGAACTTTGTCCTATTGTAGTGTCATTCCCATTTCAAAGGCAAGGGCTCTGGGGCTCAGAGGCTAAATGATGCCCTCAAGGTCATGCAGACTTCAGACCCCACGCTGGCATTCCAATTCAAGTTCTGATGCCTGGCCCTGCATCTCCTCACCCACTCTTCCTCTGCCTTACTCAGCAGGTCTCACAGCCTCAGGCCCTCACCCATCTCTTCTGCTTCTCCCAGCTGCAGGCATCTAGACCTCTTTCTCCTCAGCCAAGACCTTCGTATTCACTGGTCCCTCCATCTGCAACACACTCTTGGGTCTGTCTGTCAGCGGGATGGCACTTCTCATGCATCCCATCCAGGACAAGACTATCCTTGAAAGAGGATAGTTGCTCCATACATCCAAGTTGTCCACCGTCCAGTCAGCCAACCCCATGGACTCCTTAGGGTTTAATGCCCTCTGAAGTTGTGGATTTTGCCCTCTGTTATTCCTTGGGCAGGTCAGTTGAGGGTAGGGAACGTCCATCCATGATGGCTCCATTTTCTTTCTGCAGGTATGACTGAAAGGGAGAGACCAGGAGAGAAGAGGGCCCATGGCTGACCTTTTATCCATTGACTTCTAAGGGCTTTCTCACTCCTGGTGTGGTTTCCGGTTACTCTTGGTTTCCCATCTTGATGCCTCTTATTTCTATCTGCCTACCTGTCTATCTACCTGTCTGTCTGTCTTTCTATCTATCTATCTATCTATCTATCTATCTATCTATCTGTCTGTCTGTCTGTCTGTCTGTCTGTCTGTCTGTCTGTCTGTCTGTCTATCTATCTATCCATCATCCATGTATGTATCCATCTATATATGTATTATATATATGTTTGTATGTATGCCCATATCTATCTATCTATCTATCTATCTATCTATCTATCTATCTATCTATCATCCATGTATATATATATATGCATGTATCCATGTATGTATGTATGTATGTATGTATGTATGTATGTGTGTATGTATTATGTATCTGTCCATTTATCCATCATCCATCCATGTATGAATGTATCCATCCATCCATCCATGGATACATGTATAGATGTATGTATGCATGCATGTATGTATGTATGTATGTATGTATCTATCTATCTATCACCCATGTATGTATCCATCCATCTATATATGTATTATATATATATATATGTGTATGTATGCCCATATCTATCTATCTATCTATCTATCTATCTATCTATCTATCTATCATCCATGTATATATGTATGCATGTATCCATGTATGTATCCATGTATGTATCNTATGTATGCATGTATCCATGTATGTATCCATGTATGTATGTATGTATGTATGTATGTATCTGTCCATTTATCTATCATCCATCCATGTATGAATGTATCTATCTATCTATCTATCTATCTATCTATCTATCTATCTATCTATCTATCTACCTACCTACCTACCTACCTGTCTATCTATCCAGGACCAGTCATGAACTCCGATCAGAGCTGAGGCTTGGTTCACTGTAGTAGGAGTTTCACAGCAAAATATCAGAGTAGTGGATAAGGAAAGGCTCATATTTGGTCCCCCAGGTTCGATGTGGTTTTAGTGCCTGAGCTTTTTGGTGGAGTTTGTTGTTAATTCTTGTAATTAGCTTGTATCCTACCGATATTGCTCTTGGCCATTTAGAAAGGGGTTTAATTGGTCATTCAGGCCTGGACCCTGTTCTGTTCTCTGACTTTATTGCTTCCTTCACCACGTTCAGAACCTGAAAGGTAGATTAGCATCTTGGGATTATAAGCAGCCCGTTCTCACTCACCCACTCTTGGACAGGCTTCAGAAGGCAGACTCTGGCTCACCAATTTGAATTTAGAGACCTGCTCTTATACAGAGAAGGCAACCCCGGGCTTGGTGCCTGTGACCTGCTGGTAGGAGGGGCAGGCTACACACTTGCAGGGGTGAGTCTGTGGCTGTGACAGGAGTGGGTAATAGGCATCATTGCTAAGCTGATGCCATTTCAGAGAAGGGCTGTGAGGTGTCAGGGGGAGCCTCCAACCCTCTCATTAGACCTCCCATTGTGGCACTGCGTTTCCTTCCTGGTTCTGGAAAAATCAGCAGAGCTGGATGATCACAAACTGCCTACAGTGCTGATATCCTAGGCCTTTCTCTGGGAGTGTGTGTGAGAGAAATTACCAGAGGAAAAGAGGTTATTGTCCACTGAGCAGGATCCTGCTGGCCTCAGATGCTGAGCTGGGCACATGGCCGGCCCTAGAGGGAGAGGGTTAAACACACACAGCCAGAGAGCCTGGAGCAGGGGTGGCCCATGTGCTCTTACTTACCACAGACAGCTAGCACCTCACTCCTTCCCTACCCTCTGGTCCAGAAAGCTTTGTCTCTCAGAATGGCTGTCCCTTCCCATGGAGCCTGACGCTGAAGGAATGGCTCAGTTGGGGACCAGATTGGTTGGTTTAGTTCAGACTGCTCCTGGCTCCCAGCTCCTTGTTAGACAGCCCAGGGGTGAAAGCTGACCTTCACATAAGTAATGGGCAGTGGACCTGTGTCACAGACTGGCCCTACAGGACAGTGTAAATCTGTAATTACATCATCCAATGTCCACCTAGGGCTGCATATTTGCTGAGACCAACAGCAACAGCAACAATAACATCAGCAGCTACTGGCTGGGCTCCGAGCGTGGCGACACACTTATGCACATGGTGCCTACAAGGGGCCTGAAAAGAATCCTTTTATTTCCTGGCTGTGGAGGCTGGGTTCTCCAGCTTTGAAATATGAGACACATACCTTAAGGCTGAGTTACCAGAATGGACAGGCATCTTTATGTTGGGAAGATAGTAACTCACTGGACAAGACAAGAGGCTGTATTTTCACAATGAAAACTTGGAAAACATGACCTGGCACATCGTCTGGTGCCTGAGCAGAACCCTGCAGGACCAGGAGCAGCTGTCAGTTCTGTTCTCAGCACAGCCACCTGCTTCTTAGTAACCCTGGGTTCCACATTTCCTCTTTATCATGCTACCATCCGGTTATGCAGCTCCCAAAGGTTTGTAACTCTGACCTATCTCCCCCTGGAGTAGCCCACGCTTCAAATTTGTAACTATATCTATAACCAAACTGACCATTTTTAGACTAAAGCATCCTTTCCTTATTTATTTTGGTAGAAATGTTAGTAGCTGGTTGGTATAATTTGCACTAAGATGTGAATGACTGACAGCCACCTGCGCTGACAGATGTCTTTCTTTTTAAAGATGCTAGTTGGTGTCTTACTCACAGGATCCCAGCTGCCTGGCAATCCGGGCTCTGTGGGGCCGGGTGCCCAAGAAGCTAGATAGAGAGCCGGCGCCCTCCTCGAGGCGCTGCTTTCCTCTGGGAGAGGTTTTGTCTGGCCCTCCTGGTCTCTGAACAGTGCCCAGTGGGTATGGAGAGCCCTCCAGTACCTCTCCTGTTGGCAACACCTCACCTTTCAGAACCCCCTCTTCAGTGAGAAACCATTTTAATAAGGCTGTAATTTTGTTACAGAAGTTTGTAATTAAATATCCTTAAAAGAAATGAGGTTGTGGGTCCCTATCTCCCAATTTATCATAGACTTAATGCCCCAAGTTACACACTGTTTAATTAAGAATGTATCCCCGTTGTAACTGCACGCAGCTTCCTAGCCTTAGAGATAGGCAGTGCTCAGAATCTGTCATGAAGGGTGCTCTCTGTTCTTGTTGTCCTCTTTACCAAGAAATCCAAAGTGAAGGCAGCTTTCTTAGTTGGAAACAGTAGGCTCTCCCTCACCCAACCCTGCAGGGCTTCTTTCTCCCTCAGTAAACCCACCCTTCATTGCAATCCTCCTTAGACGCTGAAGCACAGTATCAGCTTCTTAATTGAAGGAACCAACATGCTCCCCCTGCTGGCTGAGGGCAGCCAATACACCTGTGTGCTGGAAAATCACAGCCCCATCTTTGGGTTCCTGGGAAGCCATGGTGAGAGCACCTTCTATGTGCTAGGAAACCATGGTACGTGTGCCTACTGTGTGCTAGGCGCAGTGCTAAGGGATGTAAAAGGACCAGAACCATGTTCCAAAAGAACTCAAATCTGATAGGAGAGACAGGATGTACATAAACATACACAGTTGGCTAATATCTATTGACTAAATCACAGAAGAGGGAAGAGCACTTCTTCCACACAGATGAGAGTCCACAGGGAGGCTAGCATTCGACTTGCATCTTGGAGAAGCAGCTAGGTTTTGGAAGGTTACCAGGGAGAGGATGGCCAGGATAGGAAGACACTGGGGACCAGGGACCTGAAGAAGCCTGCCCACAGGTGAGAAAAGAGCTTTGTCTGTGATGGGAGTAAGTGCTGAATCGGAACCCAGAACACATATTTTCTCAGTCTAACTCTTACAGAGAATCCCAGGCTGAGGGAGGGAAATGCAGATATGTCAGGGAAATGGAGGAAGGAGCTTGTGTTGCCACAAGAAATTCAATCCCACTTACTGAGGAAGCAAAATGGTCTGGTTAATTTAATTTCCTAATTAGATGGAAGTTCTGTAGAAAGCTTGCTTTGTTAGAAATGTGGATTTTTTTTTAAAAAAGCTTCCTAGAATGTGTTATGCCTCTTTCCTGCTTTAGCAAGCAAGCAGAGGCAACCCGTTCAGCCACTGATAACCCTGGACCTTGCCGTGTCTCACTGTGTAGCTGTGGAGAACAGAGCATACAGTCCATAATCCAGTGCCATAGCAGCTCTCACACTTGCCACCAGTAGTGGATTTACCTGCTGCAGATTTCTTTATCACCACCTACAATATTTAGGTTTCTTTATTAGCATGGATAACAGCATTCTGGTCAAGCCAAGATCTGACTCCCTGTGCCCCAGGTAATCGAGGCTTTTCAAGTTCTTTAGAGAAACGCTCCGGAGCCTCAGAAAGTGCTGCCCACACCCAGAACTCTGCTAGGCAAAAGGACTTCTCCAGAAACCTGCAGATATCTGGAGCTTTTTTGCAAAGGTGCAGGCAGGGCATTCTTCTGACACTGGCTGGTTCATGCACATGTCCCCACTGGGATGCCCCTCCCTGCAAATCATGAGAAAGTAGCAGAGTTGGTCTGGATTAGGTGTCATCTTGGCTGCTGAGGCTAACCTCCTGGATGGTTAGTAATTCCTGCTTTTGAGTCAAGTCCTGTGTAGACATATCCTATATTTTAACAGGGATGCTCTATGACCACTGCATACACCAGGCATGATGGGGCCTGCTCTTAGGTTTGTGTGGAGAATTCACCTTGTATATTTGGGTCTCTGCCTTACAGGTATCCTGGTCTGAAGGAAGCCTGCTACCACTTTGTGAGCATCACAATAGACAAGGGACAAGGACCGGGGGCCACCAGACATGGAAGTGAGCCTCAAAGCTGAGTCCCCAGTCTTTTCAGGTGACAGTGGCTCTGTGATATCTTGACTACCACTTCAAGGGAATCTGAACTGGAGCCACATGGCCCAGTTGTCCTCAGAGTCCTGACCCCCAGAACCCGGGGGGAAATAGAAATGGGAAGTGGATAAATGAGAGGAAATGAGATGTGCTGCCGTAGATAGCCATTGCCCTAACTCAGCCACTAGCATACTCTTGCATTCCAAGATTTTAAATCCAGACGTGACCATGACACTTAGCCAGCCCACTTCCCTCACTTATGAACAGGAAAGGCAGGACCAAAAGGGAATGGCCTTGTGTGTAGACATGTTGAGATAAGATTCAGCTCTCTCCTGATTTGGGGTTCAGCTTTGTCTCCCTATTTTATTCCCTGCCCTTACAAAGCTACCCAGTTTACTGCCGCTTCATTTATTAAATGACCAGAGAGTTCCTAGTATGTTCTAGTAGTTATACTAGGTCCAGAGCAATAAAGAAACTGAATATACTTGGGAACTATGGGAAAAAAATCTTTCATTGAAATAACACAAGAGATAGGGCTTGATCAATAAATGAATCAGGATATGCATTTCAGTGTCTGCTCTGCTACTGAAGTCTCAGATTCCTTGGTCATTTTTTTTAAAAAAATGAACCTTTCAGGCCAGTATTCATTAAGAAGACTGAGATTAAGGCACAAGTTAAGGGCTAGAGAGATGGCTCAGTGGCTGAAGGCACTTATTACCAAGCCTGGTGACATGAGTGGGACCCACATAGTGAAAGAAAGGACTGACTCCCACAAGTTGTCATCTGACTCTCCATATGCACTGTGGCACATTCAGGCAAACATACACACAAATAAACACATATAATAAAAAAGGAGAATAGAATAAAGGAAATAGAATCAGGGCTGTGGAGATTACTCACTGGGTAAAACGCATGCTGGACAGACACGAAGAGCTGAGTTCAGAAGACCCATGTCACCTCTGTACCCCAGCAGGGTTGTAACCATAGCAGGAGAGGGATTTGGAGCTGAAACAGTAAGTTCCAGGTTCAGTGAGAAAACTTGCTCCAAACTAAAGTGACAAGCAATAGAGGAAGGTGCTCAATATTGATCTCTGGCCTCAATAGGCAGAGATATGTACCCATATGCACACACACACACACACACACACACATGTACACACATGCACACACACATGTACACACATGCACACACACATGTACACACATGCACGTACACACACACATGCACACACATGCATGCACACTCGGGGAGACAAGGAAGAGGGATTATAGTGCAGTCTTGGAAAGCAAATGTTAAGGTATTGTACAGGAAATTGATCTCTTTGAAAATTAACCATGCTCTGTGTGCTCCCTTAAGGTATATGAAACACTTTACAGGGTTCCCTGATACGTTAGAAGCTCATCTGTGAGTGATCATGACTCCATAGGCTCAGCACTCTTATCTAGCCTGCTGTTTTAGATGGGAAAATGGGCAGTGGCTTGCCCTTCCTCGACGCAAGTTGCAGTAAGTGAGACCTGGTCCTGGCTCCCCACAGCAGAGCGCTGGCTTACAGGAAGTACACACACTTGAGGAAATGCAATGCTTCAGATAGTCCCATGCTGGCATTCATTTTCTTTTAATATCTCTCAGGGACAGACAGAGTGGCTCAGACAACAGCTCTGTCTCTAGAGCCAGGCTAACAGGCACCAAAGCATACCTCCTAGGATGGGGCAATTAGAGTAAGGGCCTGGCAGAGTCAACAGAGTGGAAGAGTCAGGCTATGCAGCAAAGCCCCCCAAACAGTTGGCTTCACAGTGGCTTTGGTTGGTCCTGAGGGCTCAGGTGGCTCTTCTGCCACATGGTGACAGTTTAGATGTGAATTGGCCTTGGGCTATCGTGTTACCACCTAGCTCATCAAAATGTGGAGGAGCTGAGTCTTAGTGCCAGCCACTGGTTTCAGTCATGTCTTGCCACGTACTAGTACACACCTTGGGCCAGCAGCCAGCCTCTTTTCTTGATCCATGGAATGGGGACCCTGATGGCCTTTCATACCACAGGCTTCCTGTGAAGACTGGACAAGTGAATTTTGCAGAGCATCCACACCAGAAGACAACAGCGTAATAAGTTCTGTATAAATATATGCCAACTAAGGACTAAAATTATATTCCTCCAGGTTTGGGTTTTGTCTACACTTTAAAAATGATTAGATTTTAGTTAGACATGGCAGCAGACATTTCTAATCAGTACCTGGGGGACAAAGGCAGGAAGATGGCTCCGAGTTCAAGGCTAGCCTGGCCTACAGGTTATCAGGTCAGCCAGAACTACAGAGTTAGATCCTGTCTTGAAAAAAGTTAAATCTTAAAAATCAGCTCTATTGAAAAATAAGCTTTCCACAGTTGTATGTACCACCTATTGTGAGAATGTGCTTAGCCATGGTCATACAGTGGGTAGTCCTATGCATGAAGGGCAAACGTACATTAGGATGGGTGACTTGTGGCAGATACACATGTTTTCTTTTTTTAGGAATTTCTCAATCAGGATGCAGAAGATCTCATCACCCCACAAAGCTTAAACGCCCTCATCCCAGGCAGCATCCTTCATTTCCAGCCCCAGCTCAGGTGACAATGATCTTTGTCACCAAAGGTAGGTAGGGTACAGCTCTATCAGTGAGCAGCTTTCAGGCTGCCAATGTATAGGTAAACGTGTTTTATATAATCTGACTGCTGTATCCCATAGATCCTCCCATCTCTGTCAGACACACCAGGAAAGATTATACATTGCAGATTAAAAACAAATGAAGGAAAATTATTAAGCAAAAGCATGACTCATAAATAATTGGTAAAGAGGATATGAAAATATTTGTACAATTCTTAAAGGTTTTTTTTTGTCAGTTTGGCATTATGCAAAAAAAAAAAAAAGATAAACATAAATATCGCAGACAGAGAGGTACCACGGAGCACGCCGAGCACGAGTCTTTCTCGGAATCTTCTGGAAAACCTTCAACCCTGCCTGTCACCGTCCAGGTCTGGCTACGCATCAGATGCAGAGCTCTGCGAGTGAGGCCTTGGGTACACAGCAAGGCAGTCAGAGCTCTCCAAGACCTGGGGCCTTGGAAGAAGAGGGCCCCTCCAGCTGGCTGAGCCCACACTGGCCTTTGGCATAGACAGGACCAAGCTTGAGTTTGGCGGACAAAGAACTGGCTCAGGTTAGCAGGCAGCTGTGTTTGCAAAAACGCTTTGTGTCCATAAAGCACTGTATGCATCTCAGGGCTTAGGGCATCCCACATCCCCAGAGAAGAAGCCTGCTTGAAAGTAAATTAAGTAACTACACCATAAAATACCAGCTAGTTATTAGGCTGCATCTACTGCTATTGCTACTACTGACTAAGGTAGGCAGCCATGTGGTTTCCCTGGGACACCACCAATCTTAGGCCTGATAGACCGGCTCCCTGCTCTTCTGGGCAAGCTGGAAGGCTGGTCCCCTAGAACCTATCACTAATCTTGAGGTTGCCAGGCTGGCTTCAGTTACCATAGTATTAGCCAGGACAGGATGCCATTTTAAAATAAATCATACATTGGTTATCTAAACAGCAGATACTAAGTTTCTCACAGCTCTGGTTGCAAAGATCTAGCAAGTTTCTTACTGACAGGTCCCCTGGTGAGGGCTTTCTTCTGGACCTTGTCAGTATGGCTTCCTTGCTCGGCCCCTTGCCTGGCCTTTCTTCTGTGTTCACAGGGAGAGGAGAGCAATTCCTGGGGATCTCCTCTTAAAAGGTGGAGTAGGCTCTACCTCTGTGACTTCATTTTAAGCCAATTTCTTCTGAAAAGGGTCCGATCTCCAAAATAATCACGTTGTGTAAATTTTGAGAGGTTACAGACATGTACTCGCACTCACTACCACCCATCACCACCATCGCCTTAGCTGTGGCTTTGGCCTTGGCTGTCCTTGCACTGTGTGGTTCCCACCCAGGCAGGTGACCCCTGCCATCATCTCCTGCCTCTGCCTTCCCCTGCCACTGCCTTTAGTTCTTAGCATTTGCTGCTCATGCGGAATGTTCTAGGTCTTTGAACACCCCGTTCCTGAAGCCACACTTTTATATGAGCCAGATCTACAACCCCAGAAAAGAACTCTCTGGTCCTCAGAGCCCAGCCTTCCCTTTTCCGGGCACCGCCCTGACCACGTCCATCTCATCAGCAGGAAGCCCACCAGCTGCATAGCACAGGGGCTTGTGAAGGTTAATGAGGCTCGGGCTGCTAGCCCTCCTGGAGGTCACTGTCACCAAGAGCCATGCCCCAGAGCCCCATGCTGGCCTCTTCCTGTCGCCGGGACATCATTAGAAATGTTAATTATTAATTATCGCTAAAAGCCCTTTTTGCTGCATTGCTGTTCTCCAGTGTTCTTGCTATCTCTCTTTTCCCCCTTTCTTTCCGTAACTGGATCCTGTTTTCTGGGTTTCCCAGTTTCCTTCTAGGCTTCCTCCTTGGCTGACCTCTCCTCTACAGCCTGGAGCCAGGGAGAGGCACTTGGATAATCTCTTGCCAGAACTCCTGCTTTCTTCTTTCAAAGTGTGGAGGACCCAAGGAGACACAAAGTGGGGAGGAGCTGGGCAGGAACCGGGTGCTATGCTCGGTAACTCCCATTCCTTCCAACATTTTTGTAGCTCAGATGGTAAGATGTCTTTGCGGAGCTATACACACACGCAGACAGAGAGAGAAAGAAAGACAGACAGACACATAGATACACACTGTCCCTTTTGGTGTGTGTGTGTGTGTGTGTGTGTATGTGTGTGTGTTGCTGTCCCTACATCCGTCACAGTACCTAATCTCCTTCCACCCAATCATGGCATCATACCTCCACTGTTGATGAGAAGAACGCAGAAATAGCTGACCACTTGAGACCTGATCACCCTGGTTTTCCTCAGGGCCACATAGGGCATTGGAATGGACGTGGCCTTGGAGCTGAGAGACCTGATTCGGATTGTTTTGCCGAGTGCTTCCTGTGTCAGTTCAGATAAATTAAAGGGCTCTCTGAACATCACTATTAAAATAGGGCAATAATTTTCCCTCTTGGGGACATCGGGAAAATTAACGAAATGATGGTCTAATCTGCCTCATAGTAGGTGTTTAATATATGTTTGAATTTTATCCATAAAAAAATGAAAATTTCTGTCTTTCTGTGTGACAGGGTTGAAGAGTTGAACTTCTAAGCAAGTTCTAAGTGCCAGACATTACTCCGCACATTTTATACGCACTACTCATTTAATCCTTGTGACAACTTTCAGCAGAGACCCTATTATCATTATTTATTAAGACCATTTAGTAATGAGTATTATAACAATTACTTCCGAGGCAGACAAGTCAAAGAACTAAATGTTAATAACTGGTCTGAGGCCACGTGACAGTAAAGGATGCTGGGGTGTTCTAGGATGGTTTGACTTCTAGAACTTTCATTTGATAATGTAGCTATTAGTCGGATGCAGGTGATGGTACCAAAGTGTCCTTCGGGTTAGAGAATTCCACGCCTGACTGTAACAACAGCAGCAACAACAACAACAACCACACCACCAACAACAGAGAGGCTGTAAAATGACTAACACTTTATACTGATGATGTATTTAAAGTGGTAATATTTTGGATATATGTCAAATTATAAAATTAATCTCACCCACTTCTTTAGTGTGATGTGTGTGTGTGTGTGTGTGTGTGTGAGTCTGTGTATGTATGTGTGTTGCTCTTGATCAAACCCAGGACTTTACACACTTGCTAGGCAAACACTGTTCTATTGAACTATACCCTCGTCCTTCTTTGTCCCATTTTCAATGTTGATTACTTGATATTTTGTTTTTTTTTTCTTTAGGGGTAGAGCATGTGCTTGGAATATACAAAATTCTGGCCCAGTCTTCAGCATTAAAAAAGGAAAGAAAGGAAAGGAAGTGGTTTGGGACTCACAGTGTATGTTCTCCAGATCGCAAGGTCTAGATACTTTCTTATGATTCCCCCACATTGCCACCAGCAGTGAGAGTGTGTTGGGGGATGTCTGATGATAAAATCACTGCTGTATCTGTAATGCTGCCTCCCAGGATTCTGCCATGACAGCCTGGAGGGCCCCTTCCTACCATATACACACCCCTGAGTAAATCAGGTTTTAGGCCTTTTCCAGGGCCATTCGAGAATGCCCTTGGGAGACCAAGGCTTTGACGTTGAGTGTTCGGCTCTCCCCACCACCCATCCTCGAGGAGGCATTGAAAGCAAAGGGGATTTGTCCCTGCAGAGTTCACTGCCCAGTCCCACCACCTCAGGCAGTGGGAGAGTTCCATCAGCATGAACTGGCATCCCAGCCAGTAGCAGCCAGGCCCGGCAGAGGGGGAGACAGGCAGGGGGAGAGCCTTGGGCTCCCTCTCTGGCCTCCCAAGACCACCTCTGCCTGGGCATCTGAGATCTTTGTTGTGGGTACTTCTAATGAGCAACACTCCTGCATGCCCGCTGTAAAACAGTTCCATTTTTATAAGGCTCTTTTTTTAACAAATTGAACCTCTTTATAGGGAGCTCAAATACCCAAAATAACTCCAAGTTCTATTTTCTAGAACTATGTTTCTCAGAGTTCCAGAAAATATGACAAGGAGTTCAATGTTTCTAAGACCTACTGAATCAGACCCTCAGGGGGATAGCCAGGAACTCCCCAGTCTTGATGCCCCTAATGCCCAACTGTGTTCAGGTGTGATTAGATATGGCATACACAGTAACTTTTCCTAAAAATAAGGTGGCCAATTTTTTGAATCATTTGCTTCTGAAATTAACACGTACAGATGCAATATTACACCTCCAGTGTGTGACTTGTTCCCATTTGCTTCCGGGGTGCCTTCTGAACTATTAGGGAAGGGAGGGTGTGGCCTTGCTGGCACATGATGACACCATGCATACCTGTGCTGTGCCTCATCTTGTCCCTGTCTAGAGACATCAGCAATTTAGTAATGCAGGAGAGCAAGGACTGAGTCACCCATTAACTAACACTGTGGCTTGCCGTGTGGTCAGCAGCGAGCTCAGGACCTTAGGGCTATTCTCCCGCTTCTGCGCCTCGCAGGAATCTGTGGGCTGTGGACTCATTACTGGCTTATTTTATTAATGAAGACACTGAGCAGAGAGGTTAGGTAACCTGCTCAAGGTCACCCTGTTGGCAAACAACCCGTCAGAAGAGGGCTGTGAGCAAGAAGGCAGCTCCGTTCTTAGTGGACAGCGAGAGGTGGCTGCGGGGACCTGGATGATCCTTGTCCAGGGACCTTGAAGACAATACGGCCTCCCTTGTAGAAAAGGAGTTCAGAGACACAGAATACTGGGAGTCAGTCAGGGCCAAGACTACCCTCTGAACTCATCCTCTGGAGAGAGTGCCAATGGCTATGGCGGACCCTTCGAGGAGTCCTACCTCCATCATGGATAGCCCAGAACAAAGCCTGCTTTGCTGACTTCTAGGCCAACACATCCAACCCGTTCTTAGCTTTGGACATTTCTGCTGGAGGGAAAGCCACACTCTCCAGTAAGAAGCATATGAGAACACAAAAGGCCAGAAACACGGGGCAGATGTGTGTTTCCCATCCCGGGCTCCAGCTCTGCTCAGATGCCAGCTGGACAAACAGGACAAGAAGCTGTGACACTTCTCCAGCCAGCAGTCTTCTACAGGAGGCCAAACCATCATGGCCAGTATGGCTTGGGTTGCCGTGACAATGACAAGCCATTGTTAGTTCTTAGCAAGAACAGGAGAGAGAGAGAGAGAGAGAGAGAGTCTGAGAGAGGGATTGTTGGTGGGAACATGCTGAGCATGTGAGCCTTATCTGTCACGTGGGTCCAGCTGAGGACCGCAGGTACAGATGCATGCGGAGATGTCCATAAGGAGGCTTTCTCTGGTTTCCATGTGGTGGCTCTTTATGTATTTGCAGCAAGCTTCATGGTCATTTTGTGCCGTCCTCTGGACCACAGTTCTCCTTCACTCTCTCCAGCTCTCTCCAGACTGCTTCAGGGGCACGGCTTAGCTCTGCACTGTCTGCCTGACATTCTCAAGGCATGCTTCTCTCCCTCTTCTTCTTCTGTGTGTTTGTGTGCATGTGTGTGTGTGTGTGTGTGTGTGTGTGTGTGTGTGGAGGGGCACATGTCCGTATGTGAGAGGTGCCTCTGGAGGTCATAAGGCAACCTTTATTTTCTTGAGACAGGGTTCCTCACTGGCCTGGAACACACCAAGGAGGCCAGGGTAGCTGCTCCAGCAAGCTCTAGAGCCCCCCCATCTGCGACTCCCCAGCACCGGATTACTATATGTGCATGTGCCTTCTTTCTGGTGGATGCCAGGGGTCAAGTCCTCCTACAGCAAAGCAAGTGCGTGGCCAACTGAGCTGCTTCCCCAGTCCCAATATTCTCCCAATAATCTTCTCCCTCTGTCATACTGAAGGTGAGCACGGCACTCCAGACAGGTCTGACCAGTTCTGAGCGCACAGACCATGTGATGGTCCAGACCAGAGACGCTCTACTTCCCCTAATGCAGCCTAGATGCTGTTCACTTTACGTATCGTGTGTCAACCACATAACACAGTTGGACCAGGCTGAGCTCGTGGCCGACTTACAAATAATAAACAAATAGGTCATTTTCGCGTGGATTGCTGCCAAACCAGGTCTACCCCATCCGGTACTCATGCAATTAATTTTTAACCTAAATGCAGGACTTTGCATTTCTCTCTGTTCCTTCCCAGCACGTTGGTTTCATCCTCTTGTTCCTTCCTGCTGAGGTCATTTCTTATTTCCATCCTGACGTCTGTAGCGGTAACTCTGTTTCCCAGCTCTGTGTCTGTTGTAAACGTGACCAGAACACCTTGTAGGCTGTCTTCAGAGTCACAGGTAACAATGCCAATGAGGACATCGCCAGGGACGGAGCTCTATGGCACGCCACTAGGGACCTCCCTTGGGTTGACCCAGAAAAACTCATCAACATTCTTTGACTGTAGTTGCTCATCTGGCTATGACTCTGTTTCCTGTCCTCTGACCTTGTTCGCACACCTCCCGCATGTCCTCAAGGGCACTTTGTCAAACGCCACGTGTAGTCAGTACACGCTGGGCCCTGGCTTTGATCTTCTGCTTGAGTGACTTGCTGCTGACAACAGTGTGAGGAGCAAGATAGTTACTTGTGCGGGGTGGAGGGGAGGGATGGAGAAAAGAAAATAATTGTGTGATGGACTAAGGGAGAAGCCCATTTGAAATCAAAAGTTTATCTCTTCTTCTAGAAAGTATCATCTCCCTCCCTCAGGCATTCATACTGTTTCCTTAAAATAGTCCCTTGTATATCATGGTTGTTACATGTGGTTTTTTTTTTTTCCTCCACTATAAACTTCGGAAATGCTTTTTTCCTCTCTTTAGCAACATTGTTATCTTTTATCACTGTGTGGCCATGGTAATGGCTCAGCAGGTAAAGTTGTCTGTTGCCAAGTCTGATTAACTGAGTTTGATCTCTGGGCCTTACCTAGTGGAAGGAGAGAACCAACTCCTGTGGGTGTTCTCTGACCTTTGTGTGTGTGCCTTGGGCAAGCACACACACACACACACACACACACACACACACACACAACATTAGAAGAAAAAGGAAATGTCTTCTGTGAGCTACACAGAGCACTTGTCTACTATTGTCAGTCCCTTGGATTCTGTCCTTAGCTTCAAAAACAAAAATGTCTTAAATCATCGGGGATTATCTAAATCACTAAATTCAAATGTATACAAAATTATGAAGCCTAGAGCTTGCATTGATGTCAAAACTTTAAAATGGTTCTCTTTCTGTACCCACAACATCTAGCTCAAAGCACTCAGGCACTCAGTTGGTGCCTGATAGATGTGTGAACAGTGCACACTTGCACAGCTGACGCCGGCGGTGGTGGATGCCGTACTTCCCTTGTATTCACACTGGTGCAGATACCAAAGTGATTGTGCCAGGAGTCCTAGAACCCAGATTATGGTGGAGCACACATAATCTGTAAAGACTCAACCAGCTGCCCAAGAGACCGGGTGTTAAACCAGAGCACAGGATGCCTGCAGGGAACAGATAAAATCCTCAGTGAATGTGTACTGTTGACAAGGGCACAGCCATGTCAGGGACCCCAGTGGCTCAGACCCATGGGAATTGGCAAGGTTTCCCAAGGCCAGGCTCAGAAAACTGGCAAAGCCTTCATTATGGTTTATATATGCTCGGCCCGGGGAGTGGCACTGTTAGGTATAACTTTGTTGGAGTAGGTATGGCCTTGTTGGAGTAGGGATGTCACTGTGGTTGTGGGCTTTAAGACCCTCATTCTAACTGCCTGGAAGTCAGTATTCTGCTAGCAGCCTTCAGATGAAGATGTAGAACTCTCAGCTCCTCCTGCACCGTGCCTGCCTGGATGCACCATGCCTGCCTGCACCATGCCTACCTGGATGCTGCCATGTTCCCACCTTGATGATAATGCACTGAACTTCTGAACCTGTAAGCCAGCCCCAATGAAATGTTGTCCTTATAAGAGTTTCCTTTGTCATGGTGTTTGTTCACAGCGGTAAAACCCTAAGACAGCCTTCCTTGGATCCATGTATGAATGTTTACAGAGCATATAGAAAGCAACTTTTCCTCAACCTGTGGGTCGTGACCCCCTTTGTAGGTAAATAACCCTTTCACAGGGGTCATCTTAGATCCTCAGAAAAAAACACATTTACATTATGATTCATAACACTAGCAACATTCTAGTTATGAAGTAGCAATGAAAATAACTATGGTTGGGGTCACCACAGTATGAGGAACTGTATAAAGGGCCCCATCATCAGGAAGGGTGAGCTGCTTACAGCTTGAGACTGCTCCCCTACAGAGGCCTCCTGCTCAGACTGGCTAACCCCTCCTCTTGTGCTACCATAAATGTGCTGAGGTTCTGGGTCCTTGCTAAGCTCGTTCATTTCCATCAGCACACTCATGGCCCACCTGGCCCCAGCTTTTCTGTCCGTATGTCTGTCCTTTCTTCATTCCCTGGTATCCCTAGTCAAGGAACAAACCTTGGCTTGATGCACCGCATACTAGTGTGTATTGGCAAGTTCTCTCTCACTAGAGAACTGGCTAGAGGATGTAAACCAAAGAGGCTTCATTAAGCATGGGGAGAGGCAAGAGATCCCCTAGAGAGAAACCAAGAGCAAGGGTAAATGGTAGACCCCAAGAGAAGCCTTTCTCTCCCCACCCCCCAAGAAATTAAGTCCATGGATTATGGTAATTGAGTGGTGGATACAGGCCTCAGAATGGCCGAAAAACCAAGAGTGTAGGTGGCAAGAGAATGTTAGAAAGAGTAAGGTGCCAAAGTAGGCATGTGTGACTACCTCTATGTGACCTCAGAGCTTTTACTGTTTACTAGGGCAAGGCACAGCCCCTGAGGCACCTGGCTCTTCAGGCAACCCAGAGCTGGACAAACTGCTAAGGGATTTAACTCAGGGCATTGTAAACTTTCCCACTCGTGCCTCCTCTTCATCCAAGGAATTCTGACATGACATTCTTGAGGATATTAATTATTTGCTGATAGTCAATCATAAAGGAATTTATTTTAGAATAATTCTTTGGAATGCATACAGTTTTGCCATTTATTAAGGCTTAAAGCAAATCTGTACATTCGTGAAATTGATCTGTTTGTTTTTACATAAAGAACTGACTCTTGGCTGAACATCTGATCCTGCAGGAAGTGAAGAACCTTCAGTTCCTTTTTTTTTTTTTTTTTTTTTTTTTAAACAGAAGATACTTTGATTTTTGTGATGATCAATACTGAGCACATAAATATGTAACGAGAAATGGCGCTAGTATAGTATGTTTAGGGTTGTTTCAGAGAGTAAAGCTCTGATCTAATCCCAATTCAAATTTATCTATGAAAATTATCAGGTTCATCTGTGAAACAAAAATTAGCGATTTAAACTGAAACTTTCATTATATCTATTTTATTGGGGGGGGGGCTACAGATGCCAAGGTGTGGCATCCTTATGGGGGTCAAAGGACAGCTTTCAGGAGACGGTTCTCTCCCTCCACCATGAGGGTCTCAAGAATGGAACTCAGGTCACCGTGCTCGGCAGCAAGAGCCTTTGCTTGCTGAGCCACCTCACCAACCCAAACAGTAATTTTGAAAGTGAATATTCGGACACAAAGGAATCGGAAGGCATACTCCGAGGCTTACGTGCTGTGGAAGGATGGTAGAAAGGTTATTTCTTTGTTTTCTGTTATCAGAACCATCTGTTTCTGTAAGAGCAAAAACTGTATTTCAATAAAAACCACTGCGATGCAAACTTAACAATATTCTTGAATATGAGACAAGGCATTTTGGGCAGCCTTTGTTGATGGTGCACGGTGTGACATTCGTGGTGTGGTATGCATGGTGTAACGGTGCTTGCAGAATGGACTATGGATGTTATGTGTTCAGTATGAAGTGAAATTACAGGATAAATACAGGTGAGCCTGTCCAGAAGCACCTCAAATTCACCTAAAGAGATGCTTCAAGTTAGGGATCTGGGGACAATCCTCTGAGAAACATGTCTGTGAGACTTTCACGACTGTCTGCAAAGCATGTTCCACACACAAGGTCTGTATTTTTAATTGCATCTTCAAAAGAACCCACAACTCCCTGAATATTAAGGCAATATTATTATCCTAGGCGAAATGTTAAACTAATAGTTCCCTAATGTTGCTGCTCTTTCTGGGGTGTTGGGATCCTTTGGGTATAGAAAGATAATAGGGTCAGCATCGTGCACATCTGGGGCACGTCTCAGTTTGGGTCCATTTCCTCTGGATCTTTCTCCAGTATCAGGGAATCAATCCCAGGTCAGAGCTTCCAGACCCCACTTGCTTCTGGGAACATAGACTGTGAGCCTCTACACAGGCTTGCCCATTTGCAAAGGGTTTCCATCTCCTGTCCAGGATAATCCCAAGCAGGCCCGCAAGCCCACTGAGCACAAGGGCCCACACTATTCACTGTGATACTTAAAGAAGCTGCCCCACCCGGGGGTCCATCCCATAATCAGCCACCAAATGCAGACACTATTGCATATACCAGCAAGATCTTGTTGAAAGGACACTGATATAGCTATCTCTGTGAGGTTATGCCAGTGCCTGGCAAATATAGAAGTGGATGCCCACAGTCATCTATAGGATAGAACACAGAGACCCCAATGGAGGAGCTAGAGAAATTACCCAAGGAACTGAAGGGGTCTGCAACCCTATAGGTGAAACAATAATATGAACTAATCAGTACATCGTTGGGAAGAAAGGCCCCTTGGTCTTGCAAACTTTATATGCCCCATACAGGGGAACGCCAGGGCCAAGAAGTGGGAGTGGGTGGGCAGGGGAGCAGGGTGGGGGGAGGGTATAGGGGACATTCGGGATAGCATTTGAAATGTAAACGAAGAAAATATCTAATAAAATAAGTTAAAAAAAAAAAAAAAGCTCAGAAGGATGCTCCCCAGGGATTCTGTGCACAGTGGGACATCATGGCGAGCCTTCAGGAACAAAAAGGCAATAGTCCAGGGTCAGGGACTGTTTGATTACCACAGGGAAAGGCAGAGGGATCTTGGGGAACTTCTAGTCAGTGCTTTCACCAACTGCTGAGGATGGGAAAGTTGGGTGTGGTCCAGCACCTGTAATTCTCACGTGAGAAGCTGTCCCACCCCATGCCCCAGCGACTCCTTCTCAGCGCCTAGCTTTGCCCCGGGCAACGGGATAAACACTCCTCTTGCTTCTTCACTTTTTCTTTGCTGTGGGACATTCTTGTTTTAGATCCAAATTTGGTAGGACATTCCTGATTTAGATCCAAATTCAGATGCCGAGGAGAGTAGGCGGTCTCTTTTGGTCTAAGGAACGAGTGTCCAGCACAGTCTATCCACGTTGAGAGAGCTTTAAAACCCAAAGTCACGGCAAAAGGACTAATGTATGTATGGTTAGGCAGTACGGTTTTGCCAGAATCAAATGCATTTATCACTTCCTCCCACCCCCAGCCAACCTGCTATGAGACGGTCCCTCGCTAAGACAGAAGGGAACTGAGGCATATAGAAGGGACAACGCTCACGACCTGCTTAAGGTCACACAGTAAGTCAATGGTGGTGACAGGACCCAGCCCCTGTGAATCCAGCTTGGTAAACACCTATGCTTAACTACTGTGACATATTGCCTCTTTAGGAGGAGAGCACTGTGTCCCAGCCCTGCTGCCACCTCTCTGCACACAGATACACCAGGGCCTTGCTGGGACAGAGGCCTCTGAGCCAAGGCTCTATTTCTGCACTCCTGCTTTGAATGATGTGTCTGACCCATTTCTTAATCCATAAAGTGGAGACTCGTGTCCAAGCTCCTTACAGAGGCTTTGTGGGTCCGACGAGCCCCTGCTCTGAAGTCTCTGTATCGGGCATTGCCAATCAAGTATGTAACCGCTGTTACTGGGTGAGCACACCAGCCCTGCGGCCTTGGGGAGCACACCAGCCCTGTGGCCTTGGGGAGCACACTCAGTCCCGCGGTCTTGGGGAGCACACCCAGCCCTGTGGTCTTGGGGAGCACACCAGCCCTGTGGCCTTGGGGAGCACACCCAGCCCCGCGGTCTTGGGGAGCACACCTAGTCCCGCGGTCTTGGGGAGCACACCAGCCCTGTGGCCTTGGGGAGCACATCCAGCCCCGCGGTCTTGGGGAGCATGCCCAGCCCCGTGGTCTTGGGGAGCACATCCCTTGACTCTGCTATAGCTGATGATTTAGGACCTTTCTATCCGTGTCTTCCAGACCCAGACACCCTACCCGCCCCAGCTTTTCCTTCAGAGATGTTGACAGGAGACATTTTGTCCTCCAGCCTAGAACTCGACCTAAATCTCAGGAGGAGATGTGCCAAGACACCGACCTGTTTGCCAACCCCTTTGCCCAGGTGCCCTGGCCGGCTCCCAACACTGTAATCAATCACGGCCAGCTTCTTCCAGCCACTTGATGCATTCCATCAGCACGGCGCTCGTCTGTCCTTGTTCTCATCCGGTGCGTGGCACCAGCCCTCATTCGCACAAGCGGTGCTGGGCTGCATCGCTTACCAGGGTGAACTCGGGGGAGTGACAAAAATAATAAGTAAAGCGGTAAAGAAAGAAAACGGTAGCCATCTGCTCCCTATTTCTAAGGTTTTCTTTTTTTCCTGTGCCCACCTGTCATAGTGTGAAGGGTGAAGAGTCTGATGGAAGGGCCACACTCTAGGAGTCAGGCCGTCTGCCACTGGGGAAAGCCCACGTGGGACTGCTGAGTTTCCTGATTGGCTTATGAGGATCTAACTTCTAGAGAGCCAGGATACCCAGCAGGAAGGGCTGATGTAGGCCTCCATGGAAAGGCAGATCCCTCAAAGTAAGACTGTCCCAGGCAGGCATTTTGTGAGCTCCTTGCTTTACAGATGGGGAAACCGAGGCCAAGACTGCATGGGTAGTGATGGAACCAAAGCTAGAAGGGCCAGGGAGCTGACATGCCACCCTCCTCGTTCCCTCTGAGCATATCCACCTTCCAGGAGGGCGTCTCTGTCATGGGAAGGGTCTCAAAGCTGGAAAGAATACCAATGGTGTCGTTTTGAGGGGAGATTTTTGGCAGTGTTGAGGAGCCAAGCGGGGGCAGCAGATGGGGCACAGGGAGGGGTCGGAGAGTCTAGAGGGGAAGCGGACTATCCCTCACACTGGCACTCTGTTCTCCCCCATTCTCCGTCTCCTTCTGGCCGGCTTGATGACTTTCCCTCCTGTGTCTCCTCCCGTGACCACTCTTACTCAGCCATAAATAGAAGTACATTCATCATTACTTTCTGTTTTTAATGAATAATACACTATAGCCCCTGATCTGAATTTTAAGATCTCTCTCTCTCTCTCTCTCTCTCTCTCTCTCTCTCTCTCTCTCTCTCTCTCTCTGTGTGTGTGTGTGTGTCAACCTACAGCAGGCACTTGTCTGCTAAGTTCTGATTAGACACCTGGGAAGTGCCCAGCACTGGCCTAGGAGTTGAGATACAGCTGTGGACAAGGCAGCCTGCCCCCACACAGCTTCTCCTCTAGTGGGATATCACCTGCCTATGTCCTCATCCCTCATGAGAGAGAGAGAGAGAGAGAGAGAGAGAGAGAGAGAGAGAGAGAGAGAGAGAGAGATCCTTTTTGTAGAACAATTCCCACCCTGGTAAAAACCTGCTGTCTAGTGTCTAGTGTAGTCTGCATGAGGAACATAGTAGATGATCAAGACAATGGTCACTCCCTATGTCCTACATCCACTCTGCTGCTTCCCCAGGCTCGAGGGCTACCATCGTCTGGATAAATAGTGGTGGCAGCTGACTGTCTCCGGGAACCTCTCTAAGGGCAATTTGGGGAAGAGTGTGGACAGGAAGCATTGTGCTGGCCACGTAACAGAGGCCCAGAAAGATTTGCTGACTAAACTGGAGTAGGTGGGAGCTTGCCTGCAGGTGCTGGTGGTCTAGTGACCTGTGACCATCATGGAACTTAATCTGAGAGCCACCACATCCTGGGCCACCATAGCCCTTTAATTCTTGTGTGTCTCTCACTCCTAGGAACCTTGTTTCTGGCTCGCCTGCAGTTGCTGAGGTTTGCAAATGTCTCGGGGAATGTCTGTAAGGGAGGGAGGGTCCTGTTTATCCCAGAAATGCTCTTCTCCAGAGCAGACAGAGCTGGGGAGAAAGAAGAAGGCTGGCTGGTGCTTGCACAGTAAGTGCCTATAATCTGCTCAGGGAGGCGAACCCAGAGCCTTATCCCTCTGAGCCAGAGATTAAAGGCCTGGACTTATGATTGCAGCTCGGCTGGGGATCTCTGCCACACACCCACAGGGAGCCCCAAGAGCACAGCTGCTGCTGGAGGAAGCCAGCGTGGGGGACCGCCAGTGGCAGGCTGTTGAAAACAAATGGGGCAAAGAAATGATTCTGATGCTATCGATTGGCGCTGATGTTTGCAGAACAGCCGGAAATGACTTACTTGGCTTCTAAACCAATAGGGAAACTGAAGTCAATGAGCCTAGGGCGTGTCTTGCTGAACCTTGTGAAGGAGTTTTGATGCCCCTAGCCCATCCCCCAACACTCTCCCTAACCACTCTCCCACCACTGAAACCCTGTAAAGGGGTGGGGGTGACACAAGCCTGCACAGTCGGCCCAGCTCTGTCTTTTCCCCCCCCTTACCTCAGATGGCCTCCAGCCTTAATGCCTTCCTCAGCCTCCTGAGAGCTGGCTGGCTGCCTCACCACCACATCTGGCCTCTGGTCTCCCCTGGCTACTGTCATCAAGGCTCCACAGCGTGAGGAGATGTGGATGAGCGCTCTCACCCCTCAGGTTCGACAGACAAACGGAGGTTTTGTTAAGAGGAACTCCACTAGTAAGCTATAAAAACCAACCAGAGAAGAGAATTTTCAGAGGCCTAGGGATGATGGGTTTACGGAGCAGGGATGCCCGAGTCTTCAGAGCTGCTTTTGGTCTCTATCTTTCCCTTGCCTTCTTCCGCCCTGTTTGCCACCACCTCGTGTTAGTTTGAGGTGTCGAGGTAGCACATGACAAGATGGGATCAAAGGAGTGCAGACTGTGGTCGGAGAAAACACCTCCGAGAAGGCTCAGTCTAACGGGAAGAAGCACCGCAGGTTTGCCCTCTAAGTGTATGAGAGGAGCTGGGAAGATGAGAGCCGTTTGGCTCTTCTGACAAACTCTGCGAAGCTGTGGAGGAGTGCTGGCACCACCGTGGGCTGCCTGAAGAAACTGGTGTCCAAGAATGGGCCTGCGTTTCACCAGCTCAGCTCCATGCTGGGCTAAGAGCAGGCCTTGGGAAGCACGGCCTTGGCGATGGGAGTCTAGCATGAGCAATATGCAATTCTGCTCTGAGCCTCAGGAGCCAGCCTGGTGTGTCCTGTGGGGCCAGGCAAGCCGGAAGCCAGCCGAGAGCCAGCCGAGAGCCAGCCGAGAGCCAGCCGAGAGCCAGCCGGAAGCCAGCGCACAGGCTGAGTGTGGACGTCAATGGACCCTGGCTCTATCTCATTCCTTTCTGCATCCATGTCTTTTGTTTCCTTTATCCCTTCTCTACGAGGCGTTCATGATCAGATCTCAGGCTGCTTATTTCTCTCCCACATCCCTTCCCAGCCATTTCTCTCTTACTCTTCCCGTCATTCTGCTCTCTATTTTCTTATTTATTGGGTTTACTGTCCCCACTTACTAGGATAAGGTTGTTTTACAAAATAATTAACTTTATTATTTTTAATTGTTGTGTGTATACACACATAACACGCACACACTCACGTGAGTGCACGCATGAACAATGTACATGTACATATGTGCACATGAGGGCAGATGCCTACCAAGGCCCGAGGTATCAGATCCCCTTGGAGCTACTGAGTTGCAGGCAGTTGTGAGCCACCAGGGACGGGTTCTGGAAATCAAACTCAGGTCCTTTGCAAGAACAGCAAGTGCTCATAACCATTGGCCTGTCCTTCCAGCTCCACAGGGGTAGGAGCTTTTGTCTGTTTCATTGTCAAATCCCCAGAGTTGAGAGAATGCCTGGAATTTAGTAACAAATTTCAAAAGAATGGAAGAATGGCTACTCTGAGCAACCTTGGGCTGAGTGTCCCTATAGCCAGCTGAACCTCAGAAAGAGGGCACTTCCTCTGGAAACTGATAGTGTTACATCCCTTCCTGGGAGTGGCAGAGGTAGGCCATTATGTCCGTCCCGTCTTGTAATCAGAATGTTGCGAGGATTGAAGGCATTGGACATACTCATGTCCTGGCTCCATATCTGACCAACTGTGTGCCCCTAGCACGGCATTTCCCCTCTCTGACACATAGCTTCCTCATCAGTGCTACAAGGACAAAAATCTGCCATTATCAAGATGGCTACAAGGCTTGGGGGAAGGAGGCCGATTAACTCAACTAAACCTTGATGAAGTTCTTCCTATTGAAGAGGCAATGCTCACTAATGGCTATTCCGTAGAGGGAGAACTTCAGGTTAACCCTGTTGCCCAGGGGCTGGTGTTAAGAAAGTACTCATTGAGTACTGCTAAGTCATCCTAGCCAATCAGGAGGTTGTTATTGTCATTGCTGGTTTACAAATACGGGATCTTGGTCTTTTCATAGGCACAGAGCAAATGGTAGATCCAGGACCTTTGGATGAAAAGGAAAGTGTTTCTATTCTATGGATCTCCCCCAAGGATGGCGAGTCTTTTCTATCATCTCACCCAGAGGGAGAGCCTGGGCTGCAGGCTCAGACTCACGATGGTCCTCTAGCTTGTGGTTATAGGATAGATGGGTTACTTCAGTTCATGTAGCGGGACAGCTTGGCCTCACAACATCGTGCCCACTGACTTTATTGCGAGCACATTCTTTTCCAGGTTCAGTGAATCATCCTTGGTTGGCAGGTAGGCCACTCTTAATTTTTTTTTAGCTGCTCCTGAATTCTTGACAATGTTGAGTCAGTCCTTGGCAGGACATTGCCAATGTTGTGGCAGTTGGGACAATTGATGTCGGCCAAGTGGCTTAGTTAGCTAACCTATCTGCTTTCTTTATACATGGCCGAGTTTGCCCCCGTTCTGGGGAGTCATTGAAAGATCAATGGTAGTCCTTTGGTCCCTGCAGGATGCGTTTGCAATTTCAAGGGCGGGTGGAGGTAAATGGAAGATGGAGGGGTATATTTGTAAACTGTAAGTGACGGAGCCTTTTAACAATGCAGGCTAGGTTATTTGTGTTTAAAAAAAGACCCGGGCATGCACACAAATACACAAACGCTCTGTGATGAAAAGCTTTGGTGTTTATTGTACAAACAGCTGTGTTTGCCTGTAAATGGTGCAATTAGAGCGGTGTTAGGGATAATAAGTAGATTGTGGCCTTAACTAGGGTCATCGCTTTGAGCATCCCAGGAAGAGCTGCTGAAGGGGAATGGCTTGAGAGAGGGACCCCAAAGGCAGTTCTTTCCCTAATTCACCCAGATTCTTTCTGTTTTCAGAGTTGTGGCTTTTGATCATTGGTCACTGGCAAATGGTTGTTTGGGTCTTTTATCAAAGATCAAGAGTACAAACACATGATGGCAAGTGTTTGTATATTATTAGTGCACTCAGAACAGTAGCATATGAGGCATGCTATCATCACTCCAGAAAGCCAATGACCTGGAAGAGCAGAGAGGACACAGGTTAAAGGTATGGTTTGGCTCTGGACTATATACTTATCTCTGCTGACCACCCCTCACTGGAGCAAGATCTCAATTTTTCTTGGAGGAAACTATCCTTTGTCTGAACTTTCTTATTTCGTTATATTTCAGTGGGAAGTGACTGAAATGATGAAAGTGGGTATGTAACCTAGGATTAGCCAATCAGAGCAGTCATTGAAATCTTTTGGCCTCTATGATTGGTTCATGAGTAGGCAAGTGACTTGAATCAAGCCAGCGGTGGAGTATCTTAGACTGGTGCTGTTCCTGAAGGGATGGAGTTACAGTCTTCAATGTTGCTAAGCTGGTAGAATATAAATCTGGGGCATCTAGTTTTCAGTGAGAGAAGGAGGAACAGCCTGCCTGAGAGTCAAGAAAGACAGAGAAATAGAATAGAGGAAGGAGAGGGACATATCCCTCAGGACATCATTAGAAGCCCTGGATCATGTCATGCCTGCAGCCAATTTATCCATCAACTTTTAAGTTACATGATATGGTGAGCTAATAAATTTTCTCTCCGTCCTTCTCTCTCTCTCTCCCTCCCACCCCCCACCCCAAGGTTGTCATCGGAAACCAAATCCTGGCTAATATATTTTGCTTGCTTACTCTTCTTTCAGTCCACAAGACCATAGGTTTCCGAAAGCAGACATTTTTTTGCCTTATTCATCTCCGTAACCTCGGTGTCTAGCACAGTACAGCTTCAGGACTGAACAGAGGCAGTCAAAGAAGAAAGGTACCAAGAAAGTTCACACTGAGAACATGGTACAGTTTGTTCACCTAGGGCAGAAGCAAACTGAAAAGATGGACCTTTTTTTGAACCATAGTATAAGGAGCCTGGGCACATGTAAAACAAACAAACAACCAACAAATCAGACTGTGGGAGACAGGGGTAGAGCTGGATTTCCATAGTGACTATCAATGGAGAGTGGTGTGGGTATCCAGAGACAAGACACAGAGACAAATGAGAAACTCTGCAGCTGGAGGATGTATATCCAGACAGAAACTAGCAGAGATGACTGGATGGATTTTGGAAAACAAGGTCAGTGTTTGTGGTTTAGCATTTTATACAGAACTTGGGACCGTTCAAAGGAGACAAGACAGGGCTCCAGGAAAATGCTAGCATGATTGCTCAGTATACATCAGGTCCTGGATCTAACCCTCAGCACCACAAAGGAAAAAGAAAGCAAACAAAGTTAAAATGATCAAAGGGTGGACAGCCTGTGATAAATGGGGATAAGAATATTGGGTGCTTTTCCAGGAGGCTTACGATAAACAGCACTGTGATTGATCAACTTGACAAAATTGAGAGTCACCTAAGGTAAACCTTTGTGCATACCTGTGAGAGTTTAGCTAGATTGTGTTAGCCTCTGGTTATGTCTATGAGGGATTATCTTGAATAATTTAGATGAGATGGGAAGACACATCTTAAAAATGGGCGGCACCATTCCCTAGGTTTTGGCTTTGGGACTGCACCAAAAAAGGATCCCAGCCATCTTTGCCCTCTGACTTCTGACTATGGATGAGCAATGTGACTGCATTCTCCAATACAGGCTCAGTTCATTGAGCCATTGTGTCTGTCCCATCTTGTAACCAGAACAAACTGTTGCATTTCACTTTAGGACCCTGAATCTGTGAATACTTCTGAATAAGAGCCACTTGGACTACCAGAACCCTTTGATTTGTTCACAGCTTTATCTCTATAGACAGTGATTGCTCCTGAACAGGGAAGGGTGTCTCCATGGCTTAAGTGAGCCAAACATTTAATAAGCTTGAGCAGTAAACATTGCTAGGAGTGAAGGAGGGGCTCAGCAGTTGGGAGTCACCCTCTTTAGAACCCTTAACCCCATCATCCCATAGAAAAGTATGGTCAGTATCCTTTCTTCTCCACCCTCTGGCTCCTCTAAATCCTTCTACCCACAACAGTCAAGAGCTACCCAGAGGGCGTGTCAGCATGGCTCTCCTTCTCCTGCACTCTCTCATAGAGTTCATAACTGAGGAACCAAGAGATTCAGAGTCTGATTTCAGCTCTTCAGGGCCTCATCTGTTGGCCCTTGAAAAAGCCTTCCCTCCCTGAGCATCTGCAGCCAGAGTATGGTACAATTCTGGGAACTCGCAATGAAGCGAAGCCTCGAATTCTTCCCACCCCTGCGAATGGGACGCAGCGCAGCTCAGAATGCAGGCCAAGCATTTGGCCTCCATGTCCGTCTGGGTTGTGCCTCTGTGGGCTAGCTGCACTCTCTCCAGGCTGACCCTGCTTTCTGTACATGCCCTCTTAGCCATACCTCCCAGAAGGTGCCTGGGGTTTAGTTGGGAAATCTAAAATTGGCAGTAACTAAAAAAGGAGACAAAAATGTTGGGCCACCAGAGACCAAAAAGGGGTTCCAATAAATGAAACTTCAACATTTAAATGACTCAAGCTAAATTCCTTCAGAAAGTTCCTGAAAATAAAGATGATTCACTTAAACACCCAAAGATAGCATTTACGGAAAAGGCACTCTGTGAAGAATCAATCTCAGTGCTGCCTTCCATGATCCCAAACCCTCACGTTCTGTTAAGAAATGGCCCTTTAACCTTTCCCCGGGTCTCCATTATCAGGACCCTCCACAACTGGACCTTGTTCTGCCTCAGATGTGGGAAACCAGGAGGGGTGGCAGTGGTAGAGACAGTCACCCCACACTGAATGCTGAAGCCAGGGAGAGTTCTGGTTATTTCTTGCTGTCTGAGAGGGAAAAGCAGAGTCATTAGAAATCAGTGTCCAGAAAGTCCTGAACTTTGGAATTTTCTCTCAAAAGTCCTATGCTGAGAACAGCCTTTTGGGATCTCCTGCCGCCGCATGTACACGTCTCTGCTTTTCTTAAGAAGAGAAGCAAAACTTTCATCTGCCTTTGGATTAATTTTTTGGAAGCTTAGAAGCTGGGACAACGTCAAGAGGTAGTGTGAACAGCCGCTTTCTTTCCTTGTCTTAGAGCCTAGTCTTTCCATTACAGCTGCACTTGTACCTATTTGAAAAATAGCGAGACAGATGCGTCAATAACATATCATTTATTCGTTCTATGGATTTTTCTTTGTTGTCATGCAGAATTGGGAATCCTTTGTAATAATCTAGGGTCCTACTAGGTCTGTCATTCAGACTCTGTGAATTGCTTGCACACACATGCACATGTGCACACAAACATGGATAGCACACAGTTTCCTAGAAGTCTATCACTATGCTAAGTATTTGAAGTGTACAAGTCCACCTGAGTCTCATGACTTCCTTATGAAAAGAGGTATCTTATACTGTCTCCAGTTTAGAGAGGAGGAAACATGGGTTTAGGGATGTAAAGTAATTCTCTCAAGGCCACAAGAATAGTTAGTGGCAGAGTTAGAATTTAGGCACAGATATTTCTGGTTTCAAAACTCATGTTCTTAATTATGGCTTCAGCACAGGTGGTGATACATCCCCTGTCACCTTGTATCTTCAGGTTTGCCACAAAGAAGAAGCTCAACAGATGCCTTGTAAGTCATTGACTCATCATGGTGAGGAGTTTTGCCTCCGTAGCCTTCAGTCCTATGGTTTCGTTATCTTTTTTCCTTGTGTTGGATTTTTAACTTTCTTGCATCTACAACATTGAAGATCATAGATGGCCTTGATTGCCAGGGGTTGCTCTAAGTTCTGAATTTCCAATCTGGAATTAATAGATAGATGCCAGAGAAGTAAGTGAGCTAGAACTCCTAACTCTCAGTCTAATTAGGGAGCTTGATGATGATGATGTTGTTTACAAACTATGAGTCCTCCATCCCATTGCGCAGGGCATTCAGCTACATTTCTTCATTACCATCCCCACCATCACCATCATCATCATTAATCAGCAGACATTTACAGAGCCCTTTCTGCTTCCCAGGCACTTTTCTAGACTCTGTGGATAGATATAAAGAAGTGCAATATAAGTCATAGTGCGGAATCTCCTATCCAATGGGAAACCAGCAAGGGCCTCACTGTGGCGGTGAGGCCCCTTTAGGAGAGAGCTGTTTGTAAGAGAGAAGGAATCTTGTTAGCATTATATTATCCTACATGCAAGGGGAGAGTGGTATGGATGTATACATTTAAAGAAATGAAAGCAGACAGAAGATATTTAAAAGTTCTTACCCACCCATAACATAGTTTAGGTGGTGTGAGGCAGGGATCCAGCTGCTTTCCCCCATATGGGATGTTGAAAGCCCCAGTATGATTTAGCAAGTCAGCACTTCTTTCTTCCAGAATTGAAAACATTCCTTTCCACAACCAACTTCCTTCACAGGCTTACCTGTTTCTGAATCCCGTGCTGTTTCATTGTCTGCTTTGTCTACACCAGGGCCAGGGCCACATTATTTAGATTCATATAGCTTGCTAATGTGTCTTGACACTTGGTAGAACAAGACCCGTCTCTTTGTTCTATCTCAAGATAGTTATGGCCATTCTCGCCCATTGCCTTCTCCATACACATTTTAGAAATTGCTAATCAAATTCCCCGAGAAATCATGGAAGGCAGGAAGGGGGTGCTCTGAGGCGTGGAGCGAGTGTAATGGACCATGAGGCTGGCAAAGCAGTTTGAAGGTCAAATATTGGGGGCTTCCGTTGTCCAGCTAAGACAGGCAGAGCCGACAGCACTTCTGGGCACTTATAAAGATGTGGAGACAACTCACATCACCCAGACTCCTTCTCCCTTAAAGAGCTCTCCTGCAGTGCTTTGCACATAGATTGCTACAGACCCTGAAGGGTGGGCTGACGGAGAACTCAGCCTGTACCAGAGGAGCATAGAAGGGCTTGTCCACCTTGTGTATTCAGAGCTCAGACATGACCTGGTTCTGAAGCCCCGAGGCGGATCCTTTCTCTCTGCCTTGGTCTTTTCATTGCCTCTGCCCCTCTTCACATGCAGCCCTCTCTGGCTGCCATCTGTCACAGTTACAGATGATTGGACAAGGATAAGGAGAGAGAGTCGGATGCCCATTGTGTCTTCCTCTGAGAACTGATGTCAGCCCTGGATCAGAAATCACGGGAAGCAACCCTGGCCTTTGGGCAAAGAGAGGGAGCACAAGAGCCCCCCTAGGAGAAGCCTCTGAGGACCCCCTGCTCTCTCATCCATCCCATTCCATTAGCTACAAGACAAAGACATGCAGCAGAGACACTCTTCCACTCTACTTGCCTCTCCTGTCTCTCTCTTCAGTTTTCATTTATGTCTCCACTCCAAAAGGATGCTTTGAATACTTGTTATAAACCAGGTACTTAACAGGCAAATGTGGACAAAATGGACTTGGGTTCTGTCCTCAAGGAGCTAATAGTGTGGTGAAGGAGACAGCTAGCTCCAAGAAAGCCGACTACCAAACACACAGAGACGTGTCTTTCTCACCAAGCATAGCTCTCCCCCAGGAAACCTCTTGCAGAGTAGACGACAAAGACAAGATGGGAGGATGGACCAGCGTGAAAGTTCTCTAGAATGTCCAATGTTAGCATGGCTTCCCTCACTAAATGGCACCAACCATTGTAGACTGATGAGCTTTTGTATTGTAAGCAAAAAACAGGGATAGAATATTCTGGGATATCTTCAATTCCCAGAGACCAGAGGTAAAACACCCTTCTCAGAGGTGTTCCTGGGACCTGTAGTGACAATGTGATGTGTATGACTAAAATTCTGTGCCAGCTAGCTCTTCTGCTAGGCCAATCTGAGGGTTCAAAAGAGCAGGGGATGCTTAAACAAAGGAATAAGATGGTGGTATAGCCTTGGGCTCAAGACCCAGGTGTTCTCCTGCCTTGAGAAATGAATGGCGCACCAAGCAGTTTCTGCACTTCTCTATAAGTAAGGTATGGTGAGAAAGAAGTGCTGGAGTACTCAAGAATGGTATTTAAAATCTCTGACGGTTTTCTGCCTTCAATATTGTGTGGTTCTATTTAAATTTCTGTGTTAATAAAATAGGTGTGGTAGAATCTGTGATGGAAAGTTTTTGTTTCTTATTTATTTATTTATTTATTTATTTATTTATTTATTTATTTATTATTTATTTATCTATTTATTTATTGAATCTGTAAGCTCTTAGATGCTCTCCTGGTATAAGGTCACACACACAACATTTTATTGGTGACTAGCAGGAGGAATGAGGAATAGTAACTGATGAAAACAGTTCGTTTTACTTCCAGGTTGGAGAGACCAGATAATATACTCAAGAGAGTTGAAGATGTGAGCTTTGCCATCCATATTAACTTCTCAGCTCAGACTTCCGATTGCAGGCAGCACTGCGGACAGCTCCATAGTGCTGAAGGTAGAGGCATAATGAGGTTTATGCTCTTTCCAATTCAATGTTCACCAGTTCATCCATCCCACAAACATTTGCTCTGCGCTTTTTACACGCAGGCAGCATCCAGATACAGGAGGGAAGGGGAAGTCATTGAGCATTTTAAAGCTGAATATCACCTGGGAGGAAATGGCCAGAATCCATTACAACAAAGGTTTCAGAAAAGAAACAAACACAGGGAGCAGAGACAAGTTCAGGTTAGAAAATCAGGTTAAGAAAAATGAGGGCTAGCAGGCAAAGGGAGAGGATCAAAGAGAGAGACTGGGATAGTATGATCAAAGCACATTACAGATTCGATGGAACCAGTATTTTGTAGGGCTAATATATGATAATAAAAAATTTTAAATAGTAAACTAATGAAAGGAACAATTGGGGAAGCTTTCTTAACTGCTCTCATTAATCGACTATCTACTATAAACCAGGCTCCACATATACATTATTTCTAACCGTTCATAAGACCACCACCAAGAGAGGACATGAGTCTAAGATCACATGACATAAATAATGGCACAGTGTGGAGGTTCATGTTGTTTTCCTTCAAAGCCCAGGACCTTAATCCACCTTTACGATCCAATAGGAATGTCCTCTTCACCTTGGAGAGGAAAGAGAATGGCTATGTGCCTGTTGAGACTCTGAAGGGGACAACACCTGATAGAGGGTGGAGAGACTCTAGGACTGAGATGTGTGTTGAAAGCTCACCAGACATCTTTCACCAGGGAGTAACAGTTTCCCTGTCTCGATATGCCTAAGCAAAAATGTCATTAGGTCACGGGACCTGGAAGTCTGTTGTAGATGAGGCTTCAGGTTGGCTGGACCTTCTGGAGAAAGAGATGGCATTCTATTGTCAAGACTCTGTCCTTTTTCCCCATGAACATGGAAACAAGATGGCTTCTATGATTCCCAGAGTTACACCCTCCTTTGCTTCACAACACCAACACAAAAATAAATATCTTCTCTCTTCCATCTCTGAACACCAATCACAGGTGAAACTCTGAGTGGCCCCTCACAGGCTAAACGGTGCGCATGCTCCAGTGGGTCAGCCTGAACTGCATGGCTTCCCCTGTGGAGAGGGTCAGGTACATGGGGTATGTGGATGACACACTCGGGGGTCTCCTGAAGCAAGGAAGGAACTCCCTAAAGACCAGAAGAGAGACAACAAGGAATCAAGCAAGACAAAACCAAACCAAACCAAACCAAACCAAACCAAACCAAACCAAAACCAAAACCCCAGTGAGAATGGCAATGGCAAACACCCAGTGAGAATAGCCCAAGACAGTCATGTTAGGGCTTCCTGTGTAGTTCTCATCTTCTGAGGAGAAGCAGGGGGGCTATGGGAATCTAGGTATAGGAAAGCAAGGGTCCTTGCTCTGTAGATTTTTGGTCTGCCCAGTCACTGCAGAACTCGTTATTCTAACGTAGATGGTCAAGCATGTCCACTTCTCGGCCATTGACCAAAGGCTGTCTGACCATATCCCCTTCAGATCTTCAAAACAGCTTTGCAGAGAACAAGGGCAGGCATTGCTTTCCTGTTTTACAGGTGAAGAAACTGAGGCATTGGGATACTAAAGTGACCTTCCCAAGGTCACTCCACTGGTTAACTTGCCAGGCTGTAACCTAACCAGCTCTCCAGCATAAGAATTAATTAAAAAGCTAAGAAAAAAAATTTCCAACAGGAAACAAGATTGGTTAAGTGATAAAGGACAAATCTCATTGGCCAGGCAAAAAGCTGCAGAGGGAACAGCTCTGCCAGTTGGAAAGGCAAAATTAGGGAGCTTGGCCAGATCACCAAGAAGAGAACAAAGAAATTGCTAGAATTTATAGCAGAAGAAGAGAAAAATCAAAGAAAGAGATGAGATGTGACCTGCAAAACACACAAAAGGAAATAGAAAAAACATTCTTTAAAATACACTGGGAACAAGCAAAGATAAGGGGGAATGTTCCTTCCTAATAGATGATGGGGGGAAGCTGATAATAGATGACACCAGAAACGCATGGGTTTTTAATGCTCTATTTCTTGAGTAGCTGGAACCAACTGCATACAGACTAGAAAGCAAGGACAAGGGCCAGAGAGTGGAGGGCAAAGGACAGCACTTGCGAGGAACAAAAAACCTGGGGTTACACAGGGCCTGGGGGGACCTAGGTGTCGAACTCCCCAGCTCTTGCTTCACTGACGAAGGGATGGGGATAGTGCTGCCCAAGGTCACTCGGTTAGAGCTGGCAGGGCAGACCCAGACCCTGGGCTTCTGGCTTCAGTGCAGCATGTTTCTCTCCCTCCTGGGACATGGAGAGAAGAGAGACAGTGATGGATAAGCCAGGGCATATGCAATCTAGTGCCAGAGTCAGGCAGGTGCACAAGAACCGACTGGAGCCGCGGTGAAGGACAAAGCTTAGGAAGAGATGGAGACACAAGGCAGGGAAGAAGATGATGTGGGGTTGAAGCCTCTGACTAGTCTGGTTCATCAGGGTCTTAGTCTCCAAGTCCCTCACGTTCCAGAGCGTCTGAGGGACTGACTCTTGTCTGGGGTTTGGATTCTTCCTGTCTTGCCTTGTGTCCCACATCTGCTTCCTGTTGCCACAGAGAGGTAATACCAACTAGCAAAGTACCCCAGTACCCCAAAGCTTAACACTGGGCCAGTGATTAAAGCTGGATGGAGGGCCTGCAGTAGCTGAGGTTTTCCCCCCTTTCTGGGGAGGCTGGTCTGCTGTTGACCAGTCTAGGATAGCCTCAACCTGATGGCTTGGATGATTGGGACACAAGAGACAAAGGAGTTAATGAATGCCCAGCAGGCGAGGCCAGGTGCATCTCATGGCATGGCAGAGGCACATGGCTAACAAACGCAGGTGTACAAGACATTGGAACACATAGGCATGTTCTGTTAACAAATATACTTGCTTCGTCTCATTGGGCAAAGCAAATGACATAGCCAAGTCTGAGGGCAATTTGTTGGAGTCAGTTCTCTCCTTCCACCATGTGAGTTCCAGGGATTGAACTCAGGCCCTTAGGGTTTGTGGCAAGCTCCTGTACCTGCTGAGCCACCTTGCCAGTCCTAGATTGCTGCTTCTGGGCACCATCTGAAGCACCATATTATGGCAGCTCCAGTAGCCTAGTAAAGGATGACAATGATGACAGTGCAGTCTTAGAGGAAGTATGATGCCCATGTGTGTAGGTAACCATGTTAGGTTCTGAGGCACACAGTCTGCCAAGGATGCGCCAACTAGATGTTGAGCACAGTTCAGATGAAAAGGGCTAAGCGGAGGCTGGAGACGGGTCCGGCAGCCTACACACTGGCAGGTAGGTATAAAGAGCCTGGATCGGTGGTCAGGGGCCCCTGCTTAGAACCTGGTTCTGTCCACTATGCCCGTGCTTGTTAAGTGCCATGCCCTGTTCCACCACGAGAGGTACTACAAACAGAGTTACACATGGCAGGCGTCCCTGAAGTCTTGGAGTGTTAAATTTGTCAGCATAGCATTGAGGAATTAGTTCCCTCCTGAACCTCAGGTTCCCCACTTCTAACAGCAGAAGTTTAGATTATGATGTCTCATCTTCTTTCCTGTTCCAGAATCCTTGAGGGATGGCCCTGAACCAAGATGGGATGAGGACCTAGAACGCGCCCATGGCAACTCTGAACATGAAGTGGCAAGTGTGGTTCTGAAACACTCCCAGGAACCAACTGACTGATGGGTATGGAGAAAGGATATAGGAGGGGCATAAAGTGCTGAGTGGTTGGTTGGTTTGTTTAAGACTGGGTTTCTCTGTGTAACCTTAGCTACTGGCTGTCCTGAAACTCACTCAGAGATCTGCCTGCCTCTCCCTCCCATGTACCACCACCACCCAGCAAGTGCTGAGATTATTTTTTTTTTTTTAACTTTCAAGTGTCATTAGGACATTAACAAAGAAAAGTGGACATAGGAAATGGATGAACACCTCCCCACGGGAGATAACCTCTTGGTAACTACACATGAAAGTGAGGCAAACTGTGCATTTCTCTTTAAGTAGGAAGGAATAAACTATATGGATGAAGATATGTGCTTATACGCATCTGAGCATGCATTTGTGGGACAGGAGAGCACTCAGTGGGTACAGACTCATGGGGAGGAAAAAGATCCTACGGTCCTAGAAGATACCACACAAACCACAGGTACACAGGGAAACAGCCACCATGAGACACAGTGACAGGTGGGGATTGGTCATAAGGTGGATATGGCCCCTTCTGCATCTGAGACCCACAAGACTGGAGAAGAAAACAGCCAGATCATTGCTCCTTCCCGGGGGATTAGGCGCCTGAAACGCCATCTTTCTTAACCATAGGACTAGTCAGCTTCTAAGGGAGCAGGGTGGCTGGCAACCGGATGTGAGCAAGGAATCAGGGATGAGTAAGAGGGTCCCTGTCCTAAAATTAGTGTCAGGTGGGGTGGGCAGACAAGACACATGTCTGACTCATGCAGGAAGCCTAGGACTCTTTGAAGTGTTGTAAGCAAAGTGAGTTATTTTGAAAGTTGACTTCTGGGAAGGCCTCGTGGAGAAGGTGGCATCTGAGTGTCTATCCTTTTGTCCTATCTCTAAGGCAAGAGACAAAGAAATACAGGAAATTATAGTCGCATTATCTATCGGCTTTGGCAGGAGAAGAAGGGCACAGGGTGACAAGAGGAGTAGAGAATGTTCTGGTCCAAGGATGTGACTAAATTTAGAGGTAGCTTAGTGGGGCCAGTTTTCCACCCCAGGTGTCTCAGTGTCCAGAGAGTACAGAAGCCGATACTCTGATTTAATAAGTAGAACCACTACCCAGGAAACGGAAAGTTCCTTGTAGTGGTGGTGGGTTGGGCAGGGAGCGGGGCCAGGGAAGAGCCAGTAACAAGCAGGCAGGTGGATGGGGAAGGTTTCATGGGCTGTCTCAGAGGGTGAAGCAGGCCAAACCGCAAAGGCGTGGACGAGGACGGCTCCAAAGCCTGAGGGACAGCGAGCGCAGCAATGAGCTGCTTGGGCAGTGAAGCAAGGAGAGCAGCCGAGATGGCAGCTGAAAAGATGCACGGGGTCAGTGGAGGAGGGAGGCAGGGAACATCTGGGGGCCTTAGCTTCTACCTACACGGCCACCTGAGGCCTGGGGCTGCAGGGGAGGGGGCTCAGGGGCTTTGCCGGGGTCTGCACAGCTGAGCTTTTGGACCAGCTGAGATTCCCTGAGCATGGGGAGGATTGATTAGGTGAGAACACATGCAAACAGAGCAGAGCGGAATGCTCACCTGGTGGGTACCCCAGGCAGGGGGCAGGTGTGGGTCAGACCTAACCCTTCCCCCAACCCTTCCCCCAAGTAGCCCCTACTGGCGCCTCAGCTGTAGCACCCGCCTCTCTTTCTTCCTCTCCTCTAGGTTCTTCCAGCGCATCCTCGGAGCTTCTTTACTTCCAAGCAACAAAAACCGTATTAAGCATTTATTATGTGCATGCTAGGCTTCTGCACTGAGGTTTAAGAGATCCTCTGAGAGAGGAAAAGCCCAGGCCTCCTTTCTGTTTTTCTCTTCCTGACTCCCAGCTGGAATCTTTTGAAGACCCCATGAGTACCCAACCTGAGCTGGGCAAGATCAACCTTGGGGCTACTCCATCCTAATGCCCACCGACCTGGTTGATGGCATGCCAAAGGGGATATGAAGTAGGACTCTCAAGTTCTCACACAAGTCTACTCCTTGCGTGAGCACAGTTTCTTCTCAGCCGAAATTATCTTGCTAATGTCAGTCTCATGTTCTTTCTGTTTGCTTTGCTCTATTTCCTGGCCTTCCCACATGGTTTAGAGAGAAAGCAGGGAGCTTTGGCTGAGAGGATTATTATTATTATTAATAATAGCAGCTACCACTTAAGAAGCAGTCATAAAAATGCCAGGCACTGTGTTAAGCGAATAACGTTATCTAGTCCTTACAAGGAACTCTGTAAGCTATACATCATTCCCCTGGATTCTCAGAAGAGCACACTGTCGCCCAGAGAGATTAAGTTACTTTGCCCAAGGTCACACAGCAACCAAGCAGCAGAGCCCGTATTCAATGCTGGAACTACTGTATCCTGTATCTGTCCTAGTAAGTTCTCTAGATTGACACCTTTTAGTCTTCAAATATTCATGGGTACTTGTTTCTTGGTATGAGAGTTCAGAGGGGCCCCTTCCTTTCTAACCTATGTACCTCCCCTTTAATTCAGGCATCTTCAGTTCCAGTCCCCTCCCCTGTGATTCAGACCTCTTCAGTTCCAGCACCTTGCAGACCTTTAACACCCACTAAAGAGCAGCTACATTACCTACATGGGAGGAGTGCTTTGGGGTGGGCATTTCACCACCTAGGAGTGAGGGGCGGCCAAGGAAACTTGGCAGTGTAAAGGACAGAGCTCAGACACATAGAACACCCAAGGACAAGGACAAAGGAAGGAGCTGGTTCCATTTTTCAATCCTGGTGACTTTATTGGCAGGACAAGGTAACCAAGCGTTGCCAAAGCTAGTTCATCAACCTGCACTTTCCTCTGTAGCAGGAGCTGGTGCTCCATTCCTATCAAAGCAGCTTGGTCTCCCAGGGCAGCTACTGGCCCCTGCTGTGTATCTGTGTCTGCTACTGTCTCTCCCACCCAAGTCCCCAGTTTCCTTCCTGAACAGAAAGATCCCATGGTGCCTTTCCCTAAGTATCCTCATCCCTGGTGTGTTTACTCCACTCTGCATTGGCATCAAGTCTTTGTCCCAGTGCATGCTGGGTGGCTCCTGAAAAGCCTGGTCACATACTGAAAAGCTGTTCCCCATCTCTTTGTCTGGGTTCAACATCATCCGTTTCTTTAAGCTGGGTTAAGATAAAGAGATACTGCCCAGTATAGTGGTGCACAGGCCTGGGTTCTATAGTGAGACCATGCCTCAAAAACAAACAAATAAAATAGACATATGAATGCTTAGGGCTCTATGAGTATCTTGGGTGACATCAGATAGTTATTAAAAAGCCAAGACCCAGGCCTAGATCTCTCCATGCATAGTGTGCTGTTCCCTTCCCCATGAGAACCTAAAAGCTATGTCTGAGCTGGGGCACGATATTCCAACAGGATATGGACGCTGAGTGAAGAGCAAGGAAAGGCATGAAGACGGGACAGCCCAGAGTGAGTGAGTGATTCTGACAGAAAAGAAAGCAGAAGCTTCTTTTCAAAAAAACCGTGTCTGCTATGTTCCTGACTTTGAGCTACACCAGAGGCATGGCCCATGTGGAAGTGGTGTAGACAGCACACTTGTCTACTCACCCCAGGTAGGAATCCCATAACAGACCGAAGTACAGATACCACCAAGGTCCAATTTGGACAATCAGTGAGTTTTATTGGGGTTACTTACAGAAGCACTGGTGAGGGGTTACTTACAGGAGCAGAAATGACTCGAAGGCAGCTGCATCACCAAGGCCCATCCCAGCATGGGTGACAGCTCACAAAAGCTGGGAACCTGGGGCACACTGTGTAGCCTGCAGACAGCTCAACAGGTTGGAGAGTGTCCTTTCCAGTGACTCTGGTCTAAACCTCTTCTAGCTTGGTTTGTACTGCATCTGTCAGGCAATTGGTTTTGTCTCAGAGTCTACTTCAAAGCTCAGTTTCCTTCTGTCTGAGAGTGCGTGCTCAGCTTTTATTGCCTATTCTGGTAGGGAGGGGGCTAGTGAATCTAGTCAGTTTCAGGGACTTCCTAAAGCTACTTTGAGTTGTTTACCTTAGTGTTTGGGGAGCCCCCTGCAGGATAGAATGTTTCAATCTTGGGGAGACCTGTTACACAGCAAGAGGGAGTGGTCATCACCTAATTCAGTTTAAGGAAATGGGGATTCAGAGAGAAAGAGCTGATATCCTAGTATTTGGAGGTTCAAATGAAAGAATTCAAGTTGAATCTAGTGGTTTGGCTTAGTGAGAATATCCCTGGAGCTGAGACAAATCTGAGGCTTATTGTTCAATTTAAGAAAAACATCAAAAGACTGCCAATCTCAGCATGTTAGAATATGCCATGTACCCATAATCCCAGCTCTGAGAAGGCTGAGGCATAAGTATTTCAAACTCGAGGCCAGCCTGAACTACAATGAGTTCAAAATCAGCCAGGGATGCTTACTAAGACCTCTCAAAAAACAAACAAACAAACAACCCCCCACAAAACAAAACAAAAAACCCACACATGTTTGGATAGAGCAGTTACCTAACACCCTAGAATCACCAAGAAGAAGAAAGGCTCATGTCTTCCCAGAAGTTCTTGAAGCTGACTCTTGCCTGGGTCAATGCACATAGGGACCATACCACAGGATACAGGCAAAAAGGGTATCCGGAATTCAGGAAACAGCCTGGGGGTGCTGAGAACAGTTACACTCATATTGTAGGATAATCTCTGAGGGCTTAGTTCCACGGAAGTAGGGAAGAGTCTAGGGTTCTGGGGAGACTTTATGGGATGAAGAAAATCTGAGATCTGATCTTCACAATCATTCAGGGGGGCAAAGAGAAGGGGCTCTGTCTTTTAACATGAGTGCCCTTGGAGGAGAGTCACAGAAACTCGCCAGTTTAGAGCTTGTCCCCTGCCTGGGGGTCTTTACTTTCCATCCGTATTCCCTGCACAAGTTATTTTTCCCCAGTATTTTCAATTTAGAGACTGCTGTATATACTTTGTATCTGTCCCCTCCACTAGACCATACACTCTGCTTGAGTTGCTCTCCTCCTATACCGGGACTTGGGAGCAAGAGCATATAGCAAACGGCAGCCTCTGTGTGGTCAATACTTCCTGCCTGGCACTGAGCTGCATATGAGAGCTCCCTGTGCCCTTGTGCTTCAGATCTGTGAGGTTGCAGGGCCAGGACTCAGGTGTCAGTGGCCTGGCAGAGCTGCCACAGTCCTTGGGAAGTGTGAAGAATTCCCAGAGGGCTTTGGGGCCATTCCAAGGCATCCTAAGAGCATTTACTGGATCATTTAAGAGACTAATTCTTCTTAAGTGGATTCTTGTTGTGGTTGTCCTCCAAAAGCCTGAAGTGCTCGCTCATATTGCCTCCCACCCCGCCCATCTCTCTCCCTCCTCCTCTCTCCCTCCCTCCCTCCTCTCCTGCTCCTTCTCTCCCTCTCCCTCTCCCTCTCTCTCTCTCTCCATGCAATTATTCCTCCAACACAATGCAGTAAAAATTGTGCAATGTTGTCACGATCATTAAGACTTTCCTCCTTTCGCTCGCTACAGCAGACTGTGGGGTGACCGAGGGGACGATGACAATCCCTATTTGACTGGGGTGGGGTGGGGTGGGGCAGCAGTGAGGGAACAAGAGCAAGTTGACCCACGGGTTCTTAGGATGCAAGCTCTGTTTTTCCTCTTATGGGGAGAAGTGCCCTTTTTCCTGTACCCACGACACTTCACTGGGCATGCTGTCTTTGGGACACAGCCCTCCCTCTCCCCAGGACTCAAGCTCCCACATTCTCCTTTTAATCCAGGGCAACTCTGCTGTTTTATGGAGCACAAGAGTGACAGACAAGGAGAGCCATGTTCTTTCTCTCCATGGTCTCTCCTCCACCTGTGCGAAGCCAACACCCTGGGCACACCCTGTGTGTCTTGCACTGCTTTGAGGCTGATTCCTTACTGCTGTCTTGATTCTTCAGTGTGCAACGAGGTGGTGTTCATGCCAGGAACCCATTCTGTATAGAGAAACAGAGGTCTAAGAAATATCAGTGATAGTCCAGGGCCACACTTTTGGTAGTACAGTGAGGATCAACTTTTCCCTATTGACGTAGAGTGCATGAGCTGGTCACATCATCACCTTGCTTCTCACCCAGCTCTCTGAGAAGAGTGGGGACGAAGCAGCAGGGGGTGGTGGGTAATAATTGCCTTCAGCCATTCTGAGCAATATGATTCAACCCTTCATCCTCGAAAAGTTTGTGAATGAACCAAACCCTAGAGAATTCCTTCTCAGTCTGTCACTTCCCTGTCCCCACCCTAGGAATAATTGGAAAGTTTGTATAGAAGCTTCAAGTGTGTCTGACCCCCAGAAGAGATATGAGCATGAAGTGGGGACATTTGTCAAATGAGAAAAACAGGACAGAGGAAGAAACAGAAGTTAGAGGAACTAGGGAGAGGAACCAGGAATCAAGGGGACAGTCTGTGACAGAAAAAGACGGAATGACTCTGGAAGAGGGATGGGTGCCCTGGGGGGAGGGGTTGAGAACAGGACTGGATTGTGGAGCTGCAATTTGTGAAGTTTACAGATAAATCTTGGTCCTTTCAGCAAAGCTTATCTGTAATGGGCTCGGCTCGCTGAGGCCCCGTCTCCTGTAGACATAAATCATTTTCTAATTTATAACATGAATAATTGATTTTGCCTCTGTAGCCTCAACAATAAATCTCCCGATCACACATGCATAAGAAAATAATAATAATGAAAGCGATCAGGATATGCCGCCATCGATTAACTGTGAGAGGGGCCACTTGACTCGCAATTCATGTTTTAAGTATTCCAGGTGGCATTGTGCCCACTGGCCACTTCTACCCCTGGGCCCTAGGGCCTGCCTGTCACTGATGGGGTGCAAGGAAGAGGTGAGGGGGGTGCCAAGAGAGGAGGCAAATCGGTGTGGACAGGACTGGGATGGTTTCAAATGTTTTCTTGAGAGTTCATGCTTGTTCCCCTGGCAACTGTTCGCGGAGCATACTGTACCTGGAAGAGCTTGCCAGAGCAGCACAGACCTGGTCTTTGGCTTTGAGGTGTGTATGATCCTGAGAAAGGACTGACAAAGCTGAGATCATATGACTGGGTGTTCAGGAGATCCTGAAGGGGAAGGGAGCCTTCACGTTCCCGTTATGGCCGCCACCAAGGCAGGGGCTCTGGAATCCATTGACTTCTTCCTACAGATTCCATCTGCACAGGGGCCCTGTAATCCAGCTACTCTCCACCCCACCCTGCAGCCGAGCCCTGCTCTTGGAAGCTTTTCCACAACATGGTAATGACCTTCTGCATGGCCGCCCGCCCCGCTTCCTTTTCTATCCTAGCACCCATCCACTCTTTTAGAGAATGATCTTTAAAACTGTAGGTGGGTTTTCCCGCAGCTCCTGCCAGACAAGACTTCCCTGATAAGCATGGCCCCTTTCTGTCACTCACCTCATTAGCCATTTCCTGGGGGTGCCAAGGCTTGGAGTGTTTAGGACCCAGCACAGTGCCTGGCACACAGTAAGTGATTGACAAAGGCTTGTTAGATTTCTTCCCCTCACATTTGCTGTCTCCAGCCTCTTCTTTAGATCATCATCTATAAAGTAATATTAAATATTTATTTATTTATTTATTTATTTATTTATTTATTTGTTACTGTACGCATGCAAGTGTGGGCACATGTGCCATGGGCCACATGAAGAGGTCACGGGATAACTTCCAATAGTCAATTCTCTCCTTTCACAGTGAGTTATAGGGATCAAACTCAGGATTTCAGGCTGGTGTGTACAGCAAGCATTTTGATCCACTGAACATTAAAAAACCAAACCAACCAGCCAACCACATGGCCAGGTTATTTTGTTGTTGTTAAAAATGTATCATTATTTACTGTGGTCTCACATGAAATCTAAATATCTTAGCCTGGTCCCAACAGGAGGAATGTGGGCCTCTTAGTTTATTTGGGTTCCCACCTCAAGTGCTGGCGGTGGGTCCATTGGTTCCCCGTGAGCCTCCTTGCCTGGTCAGCTCTATCTGAACACTGACTGGTTCCCTCCCTCATATGTAACTTGCCCATGGCTCCCCCAAGCTTCCAGGTTAAAAGAGTTTGAAGTGAAGATCTGTGGCCAGCTCTGACTTGGTTTGAGCGCAGCTGATTCCTGCAGGTTGAGAGCATTTGGGGGGTGGGGGTGGGGGTGGGGTGGGGTGAGATGGACAGTGCCTTCGTACCCATGGAAGTGGGGCTCCCTCTGGCCACACTGATCCCGGCTGATGGCAAGGCTGCTACCATCTTACCCACTCAGTTAGGCTGTGATCTGGCCCCCGGGACTGTGGTTTCTTAGCTCCCTGGCCTGAATCCCAGGGTCTCTCTTACAAAGGAACCTAAAAATAGAAGCTGTGTTTATAGAGGAACAGAAAGGCAAGGGGCCTAGGTAATGTTTAAATAGACAGCCGTGGTCCCTGGAGGGCTCGCTGGGGAGTCCCATGAGACACCGAGCACAGCGGGCAGGCTTTCTGGCAGGAGACGGAGTGGCTCAGATTGCTTTGGGGAGGCCTTGCTTCCTTCTCCCTCACTAAGTCTCTGGCTACAGTCCTAGATATGAGCTCAGACCTAGGTCAGTGTCCTGGGTCCATCCCTAGGAAATACCTCTGTAGCCATCAACCCATTGAGGAGAGGGAAGGAGCTGTTAAGGCAAACCCAAGGTGCAGAGCTGAGGGTGGAGGCATGGAGGGGCTGGCAGAGCAAGGCTGCTGAAAACCAGGCTCTGGGTATCTGAAGTCACCCCAGACCACCAGGAGCAATACAGATTTCTCACTGACATTCTGCACAGTGCAGCTCCCACCCTGATTCACTGAAGACATCACTGGGCTTGAGGTACCAGGAGGACCATGTCACAGTCCTTGGAAGATTCCAGTCCTGACAGAATGATCTTAGACTGATTAATTTGCTGGTACAATGTCCTCACAATTGATTTTAATTAGTTGTGACTAGCCAGGTATGCTATAATTCTACCACTGGAAGGGCTGAGAAGTAGGAGGATGGATTTAAATTTGAGGCCAGCCTGGGCTACATAGTAAGTTCTAGGACAGTTTGAGCTATAGAGTGAGAGCTTTTCTCAATAACTATTTTAAATTGTGTGTGTGTGTGTGTGTGTGTGTGTGTGTTGGAGGGTCACATGCCACAGCTTGTGTGTATGAGTCTGTTCTCGCCTTCTACCACACGTGTGTCTTGGGGGTCAAATTCTGTTGTCAGACTTGGCAGCAAACACCTTTACCTGCTGAGCCATCTCACCAGTCCTGCAAAAAAAGCAAATTTTAATTGGGGAAAAAAGTAGAATTTGAAATTAAAACAAGCAAATTTAATAAATCAGGCGAGCATTCAAGGTGCAGCCTGGTGGCTTTCTAAATACTTGTGTGCACCTGTGTGATCTTCACCCAGACCAATACAAAACATTGCCTGCACATGAATCTTTCCCAGGAGAAAGTTCCGTGCACCTTAGCATGAAGGGTAGCTATTGTTTCTGACTCTCATCTCTGCGTATTTACAATAGGTTGATAGATACTGAGATGTATATAGATTCACACAGAATGTGCTTTTAGGTGTCTGGATTCTTCCCTTCCTAGATTTCTGCCAAGTCAAAATGATTTTGCAGTCCTCTAAGCATGGTAGCTAATACAGCACCTGCCGCATTGTGGGCACACCTCAAACCTCCAAGGAGGCATGTGGCCATTTGACGCCAGTTCTGTGTCTGCCAGCCACACACCATTCCCATCTCATTCTTCCCATCCCTGTACAAATGATAATAATTGTCATCTCATGGGCTGTCACGGGAGTTAAAGGAAACAATGAGTGCAGAGGATATGGCATTATGTGTTCATTAAGTGTCCGTCCTGTGTCCCTTATCACTGTGGCACGGAAGCCACAGACAGTCAGCACTGAGTGTAGAGAGACAGTTAGCTTGATATATCCTGCTGGTTTTCAATGTAGGCTTGCCAGAGACCCTGCAACAGACCCCGAGGGGAAGGGAGAAAGAGGACGAGGGTTCTCAGGACTGGGGTTTGGTTCTCCTACCTGCCCCAGGTCAGCCTGTTCAGAGCTGCTTTGATCTGATTGGCAGGGAGAGAAGAGGATGCCCTTTGAAAAGAGTTCTGTTTCCAAAATTGGCTTGTAACTCACTACACACACCACAGTCTTGCCCAACATACCAGTCAGATATTGTGTAAAAGGGAAAGCAGAGGAGAATGTACCCATGTTGATTGGCCAGAGCTTCCTCCAATCTCTCCAGATAAACTACACTTCAGGGCAGAGTGCAAGCCAAAGGGAAAAGGCAGTTTCTCTCTTTTCTCAGTTGGGTACAGCAGTATACACTGTGATCTCTGAACTCAGGAGGTTGGGCAAAAGGAACAAGAGTTTCAGGTCAACCTGAGCTACACAGCAAGTCACCGACCCAAAAGACAAAGAGCTGAGGGTGAGGCTCAGTGATAGCATGATTTTAACATGAATAAGGCCAAGGGTTCGATCCCCAGCACCCTGTCAAAGCCTTTTCTCAACCTATAAATTGTTTTTAAGAATGTGTGTGTGTGTGTGTGTGTGTATGGGTGTGTGTGGGTGTGTGTGTAAATATTATGAAGACTTACATTAAGGGTTCTAAGTTGTTAAGAGCATTTGTTGCTCTTACAGCCAATCCTGATCAGTTCTTAGTACCTTCGTGGGGACTCACAGCCATCTGTAACTCCAGTCCCAGGAATCTAATGTTCTCTTCTGGCCTCTGAAGGCACCAGCTATGGACTGCTGCAGCTACACACATACAAGCAGGAAAACATGGATACACATAAAGTATAAATAATAAGCAAGCAAACAAACAAATAAACAAATGAATAAATACTTTAAAAAAGAGTTAAGGTAAGCCAAGTATGGTAGGACATGCCTATAACCACTATGTGCTCCATCTCTAGGAAGGCTGAAGCACAGGTATTGTGAGTTCAAGGCCAGACTGAGCTATATAACAAGACATCTCACCAAAAAAAATGAAATGAAGGAAGGAAGGGAGAGAGGGATGAAGGCAGGGAGGGAAGGCAGGGGGAAGAAGGGAGGGAAGGAGGGAGGGAGGAAATCTATGATTCTATCACTTTACATTCATATAGGGTCAGTCTAGTTCCAAGAAAACAAATCTAAGCCAACAAATTCCATCTCCTTGACCATGATCATACACAGGGAGTCATGGCACCAGACAGACTACTGATGCTCTGAGGCTTTCGTTGAAACTTGTGATAAAGTGAAACTCTACCTCATTGGATTTTAAGATCGAGCTGCTGGAGGTCACCATAGTTAGGTCTGCCTGATGGAAACAAAACAAGTTAAGAAGCAGAGGTGTCTTTGTTTGTTTGTTTGTTTGTTGTTTTTTCAAGACAGGGTTTCTCTGTGTAGCCCTGGCTGTCCTGGAACTCACTTTGTAGACCAGGCCGGCCTCAAACTCAGAAATCTCCCTGCCTCTGCCTCCCGAGTGCTGAGATTAAAGGCGTGTGCCACCATACCTGACTCAGAGGTGTCTTAGTAAGGGTTTTACTGCTGTGAACAGACACCATGACCAAGGCAACTCTTATAAGGACAACATTCAATTGGGGCTGGCTTACAGATTTAGGGGTTCAGTCCATTATCATTAATGTGGAAACATGGCAGCATCCAGGCAGACATGGCGCAGGAGGAGCTGAGAGTTCTACATCCTCATCTGAAGGTTGCCAGCAGAATACAGGCTTCCAGTCAGCTGGGAGGAGGGTCTTAAAGCTCACACCCACAGTGACACACCTACTCCAATAAAGCCACACCTACTCCAACAGGGCCACATGTTCTAATAGTGCCACTCCCCGGGCCAAACATATACAAACCATAACAAGAGGGAAAGATCTGGGAGATGGCTTAGTTGGGAAAGCACTTGCCATACAAAGCAGGAGGACTTGAGTTCAGTCCCCAGGACCCAACATAAAAAGCCAGACCCTGGGTCGTGTGGAATGTGCTTATAACCTCAGCATCTGAAAAGTGGAGACAGGTGTTCCCCAGGGATCACTGGCTGACCCCGAGGAGCCTACGTGGAGAGCTGCAGACCAACAGGAGGAGGTGATAGCTCAGAACAATGGCTCCTAAGGAACAACAGCAAAGGTTGACCTTGTGTACACACAAGCACACGCACACTCACACACACAATCTGAGAGGACAAGCCGGGGTTCTGATTGTCCGATCATGCCATCTCTGCCCCTGGATCCAGCTGTGTCTGAAGTAAGATCTAATGGAAAGCATTTCTGTCCCTGAGCTGATAAATCATTTTTCCACTTAAGTCAGTTTGAGCAAGTCTCTTTCACCTTCCACCAATAAACTCCTGCTTAATACCTAATCAGATCAAAGCTCATTCCTGGAAGGGCATTTCCCTTTAAAGCCATGGCCTGGAGAAGCGACACTTACTGAAAAGTACTTTTGGAAACTTAGTGAGATAACCTGTAGCACCAATTTAACAACAAAGTCAGCTCCTTACTTTATTGTCTCCGGGAGGGGGAAGATTATTCTGTTTGATCCCTGGTGGTTCACCGGACTTGGCTTTGAGTGACTGTTTCCTAGACTCCAGCCCACCCCATCTCAGACGGTGAGGATTTACTGACGAGGACGCCAGCAGAGGGTGGGTGGCCGGCACATCTTTGAATCTGTGCTTTGCTTTTCAAGGTGAACAGGAGAGAATTAATTTGCATAAATGAGTTGTAGTATGAAATATCAACCTCATTATCTTTGGTCATACTTTAAAGATAACAGCAGTTCCCCTGGCCTCTTTTGCTTAGAGAGCCATATGGACTCCATTTCCTCCCCGTCTTAATGGGAGAACTCATATTCCCATTTCACAAAGAAGAAGAGCGAGGCTCACTGAAATTCCAAACGGTTCTGCTGTCCAGCTGCCTATGGGTTAGGATCCAAGATAACATATGGAATTACTGAATAAAAAGAGCCCAGAGATAAATGGGGCCAGCAGAGAGCAGGAGGTACAATGAAGAAGGAGAACCTGGCACAAAGACAGTTTCTCAAGCAGGATCAGATAGAGCCTAGGTGAGCCAATTAACAGAGGGGCAAAGCCCCAGCCCAGGGGCATCTGTTGTGGAACTAGCAGTGGGCTGGGAGCTTACCAGTTTCCAGTTCTGTAGGGTGCTGTCATTGTGTGCAGGACCCGAGCAGCCAGTTCCCAGGGGCACCATGGCTTCTGGCCCCCAGGGTCTGTATGGAGAAGGACACCATGGTTTCTGGCCTCCAGGGAGAAGAGGTTTCTTACCCTCTAGAGAAGTTTACTGCATTCAGGCAATTTAATCCTCCCAAGGAGTTGGGCAGGCCCTGGAGATAATAAAGAACGAAGGTAAGTGGATCTGCAAAGCCTTTAATACACAGCATTAAAGGGTAACGGGAAAATTGATGGGACTCTACAACAGGGTCACCCCAACTGCCAGCAGCTGTCGTTAATGGGACACTGTAAGATGGCTGGGCAAGGTCCTAGCTCCAGGGCCCCAGGTGACCTATTCAGAGATCTAATGGTTTTGTGTGCTCTCCAGCTTTGCTCTTGAGCTAGAACACAAGGAGATGGGCCTTCACTCTACCCTCCCATCTTGGGCCAAGTGACTAAATAATCACCGTCACATATTGATTAGTTTCTATGGCCAATCTGTAGGCCAAGAGCTTTTCTGGATTGTTGTTTAATCCTTACAAAAATCTCTATGAACCATCTAGTGTTACCATGGTTTCAGTTTAACATGTATGTAAAGTGAGGCCCAGGGAGGCGGGTGGTCCTTGGTCATTGGCCAGGAGAAAGAGTGGATGGCTTAGTACAGGGCATGAGATACGGTAAAGCTGGGAGGAGTCAGACAGAGCAGGCAGCCTGATGCCTCAGGACAGAGATGGAGTGGCTTCCCCTGGCATGGACTTCCACCATGGGTCAGTAGAGGATATGAAATTGTAAAGCAGGTAGCTACCGTTTAGTTCTGCAACTGATGTCCCCACTAAGTCATCTAATCATCTCCATCCTCAGAGCACACACTCCACTGGCTTTGGGACTTCAGGGTCATTTGTTGTAATTAAAAGGATGGCCACTTAGGAATTGTTACAATTCAATGCAAAGCCGCTAAGGCCACTCTCCGTGTTTTGGGCTGAAGGTGCTAAAGAGCAAATGAGTCTGGTTATTGTTCTGAAAAGCCTACACCATCTGCCTGGGCAGAGAAAAACACATGGGCCAAACCTAGCCTTTGAATAATTCTCAGACAATAAGTACATACGTGTGAGAGTTGTGATCCGCAGACATGGAAGGCAGAGGAGTAAAGGGAGGGAGGCTCAGCCTTGGGAGCTCATGAAGGTGAAGGTGTTGAATTCAGCTGTTAAAGGGACGGACGGAGAGCTGGGATTAGAGAAAGCAAGCAAGTCGGGAGATTGTCTGATGGGGACCCTGCATAGGCAAAGTCCTAGTGGCTGAAGGAGGTACCACGCTGCAGAAGCAGGGGCTGGCTCATGTGACAAAGGTTTTACATGGTGAGGGAGGCAACTGTGCAGCGTTGAGGGAGACACGCAAGGTGACAGCAGATGTAACAGATGGTAGAGGTCTCAGAATTGTGAGGCTCAAGTGACCGGAGTCTTGTCTAGATGGAGGGACGCTTACGAGGAATGGAGTGAGGGTGGTGGCAGGCTGGTGTGAATGCCAGAAAACAGTAAAGGAAAGAGCTGTCTCCGGCGGCCCAGCCTCCTGGTTTCGGTGTCAGGGCTGCAGGGGAGAGACATCTGAGAGAATCTCTGAGGCCTCTCTGTAGGCAAGCCGCCCAGCTTGTGAGAAGGTAGGGAGAAGAAGGCAGGTCAGTCAGGAGGAAAGACAGAAGGCTAAACACAGGAAGGCCGCTGGATAAGTGGTAATTGTGAAAAGAGTCATTTTCTCTTGAAGACTATTCTAGCTGGGAAAAAGAAACCATCACGGTGGCTCCACTCAGGAGTCTCCTCCCCTTTAACCAACTCCAGTGTACTTGTACAATGTGGCCCCGTGGAGGGTTAGGGCTGTGTCCAGCGCACTAGCAGCTTGCATGTCCGTCTCGGCTGACTTTGCCAGCCTAGAGTCCCAGTCGCATCACATAAGGGCAGTAAAGAGAAGGCAGCTTGATCCTCAGTGTCATTGAGATGACACATGAGGTGTGTAGTGTTTGCCTGGGTTCCTAACACGTACATGCTCAGTACATGCTAGGACACATGAGGTGTGTAGAGTGCTTGCCTGGGTTCCTAACACGTACATGCTCAGTACATGCTAGGACACATGAGGTATGTGGAGTGTTTGCTTGCTTCCTAACATGTTCATGCTCAGTACATGCTAGGACACATGAGGTGTATGGAGTGTTTGCCTGGGTTCCTAACATGTACATGCTCAGTACATGCTAGCTACACTTTCCACAAAACCAGTGCCAGCACAGCATACAGTTCAAGTTCTCAGTGCACCAACATGAGTTAGGACTCAACTGTGTGGGAGTTGGGAAAAGGGTATTAGATGGGATCAGACAGAGAAACAGGGAGGGAGATGGAAAGAGAGAAG
>NC_034590.1:153908134-153927951 GCF_900095145.1 Mus pahari
GGGGAGAAGGGGAGGGGGAGAGGGAGAGGGAGAGGGAGAGGGGGAGAGGGAGAGACTATGTCTGAGCTTTCAGCTTGTCCCTCCTCATCTCATTTCAAATGGGTGTATAGCCCCCTGCCTGTGCTCCAAGGGGCTGGTGGGGTTTGTGATGATCCGGATTCACTGCTGAGCGAGACAGCAAGAGGCTCAGGACAGCATCTAGAAGTCTGCCATTGGTAAGCGTTATAGGTGATTCGAATGCAGGCTGAAGTTCACTGACACGAGGCTTCTGAGTGAGGTCTGCTTCTGTTGTCACTGAGTGATGACAGGTCACTCACCTTCTCCTGTTTCCTGGTGAGAAGCTCCGGCCCAGCCTCGGAGGGAAAGGAGGAGGAAAGGGGAAGAAGAAGGGGGAAGCAGGCGAGCCATCCGGTGGTGGGGACAGGAAGGATACTGAGGAAGGAAGAAGAGGCGTTGGCTGGAGGGCCTGTGGTGGTGCCACTGGACTGAGACAGAGCCCAAGTCGGCTCCCTCTGCGGTACAGTTGCACTGGGTCATTAACAGGGAGAAGAATGGGCCTCTGTATCTCAGCGGAGCAGGGCAAGAGTCATCAGCAGACGTTATTAAAATCCTTTCCTCCGCAGTGAAAGACACTTATCACTCTTCATCAGCACAGCTCGCTCTTTCTGAAAAGGAGAGTCAACTTAACAGGTGGGGACTGTCGCTCCTGTAAAAGAGACTGAGGTTGCCTCCTGTCAGCCCAAAAGAAACCCTGCCTGGGGCTCATGGAACTCCCCAGAATGGCAGGGAATGTCTTGAGACCCCCCTCCCCTTTCCTCAACCTCACCCCCAACCTTAGCCTATGTGCAAGAGAGAACAAGAGAGAACCTGGTGTGAGGGCTGTCTGAATGGCAGTGACAGCGGCGACTGCAGCGGGATGCAGTGCTACCAGGGAGAGGGCTAACTACTGCAGAGAGATGCTGGGGCTTCTGCTGCAGTGTGACTGCAGGGGCAGGGCAGGGCCTGGTCTTAGCTGCAGCCTCCTTCCTGCTGTCCCTTGCTGTCTTCCTTCCTTCTCCATTGTGGCTTCTGTCTCACCGGAGCCATGTGGCCTGAGCAGAGCCACCCTTGCAAACAAACGCCCACTGTAAATGGAGCACACTTCACCACCAGCCCAGTGAGCCAGCCTAACACTGTGACTGGTACTGAAAGCCCTAAGCTACCTTCCAGGCGGGCCACGGCTGCCTCCCTGCCAGGGTGCAGGCTGCCCTGCCTGGGCTGCCCTCCTCCTCGATTTCCACCAGGTGATCCACTTAATGGGCCAGCTCAAGTGTCCCCTCCTGGGGAAGCCCTCCCTGCCCTCTCCAGGTGGAACTAATTACTCCTTCTCATGGTTCCAGTGCAAAGGCTCCGGCTCTAACAATGGTCATGCTCTGTGCTCTGTTATCCTTGTAGGTGCCTCTGTCTCTTCATTACATACAAGAAGGGGAGGGGGACTATAGGCATAGTTTGTGTTTGTTTGCTAGAAACAGGGTCTCCTTGTGTAGCAGTAAGGGGCTTGTGCACAAACATGAGTACTGAGTTCCCAGAACCCATTTAAAAAGCCAGGTACCTGTAAGGCCGCTGCTAGGAAGCAGAGACAAGAGGCGTCCTGGGACCCGGTGGCTGGAGGCTAGGCTGATTGGTGGGTGCCAAGCTAATGAGAGACCTTACCCCAAAATACAAATAAGGTAGAAGAGTGGTTGGGCAACCTCCAGCTTCTATATTTATCCACAAGTATACACATATATGCATATACACATATATGCATATACACATATGCATGCGTGTATTCCTGTGCATGTGCTTTCTACCCTTTTCCTCTTTCACTCTCTCTTTTTTTACACACACACATACACCTCACACACATAAACACACACACACACACACACACACACACACACACCAAAATAAACAACAGCTAGAACTCTGGAGCCCCAATATATATTATATATTATTTCACATGCTCCCCAGAACGACCCTCCAAGGTGGGGGTTTTTTTGGAGGTTTTTTTTTTGGTTTTGGTTTTTTTGTTTGTTTGTTTGTTTTTCGAGACAGGATTTCTCTGTGTAGCCCTGGCTGTCCTGGAACTCACTCTGTAGACCAGGCTGACCTCGAACTCAGAAATCCGCCTCTGCCTCCTGAGTGCTGGGATTAAAGGCGTGCTCCACCACGCCAGGCTCCCCTCCAAGGTTTTTAGGCTCATTTTACAGATGGGGACAACAAGACTTGGGGAAGTCATGTGACCTACCCATCAAGAGCATGTGGCAAGTAAGGGGCAGAACTGGATTGTCTGCGTGTGGTAAAGATTTGTTAACTAACTAATCCAGCCCGAGGCCAGCTCCCCAATCTTGGTGTTAACTAAGCTAGCAGAGGGTTTGCCTCATGAGCCAGGAGTCATCAACTCATTCCTTCTCAGGGAGAAGAGGCAAGGCCTGAGGAAAAAGTCTGGCACTCCCCCAGAACTCAGCCCCATAGTTAAGCCCTTTTGTTTCCTCCATTTCATTAATCCCAACTGTCCACACCCTCCCTGCCCATGCTCTCAGCCCCTGCCATTTAGTTGGTCAGATTTTTCTCTAGGGGATGTAGTTCCTGGTGTTCCTCAGGCCTCTAGCCAAGCCTAGGAAAACCTGCGCACAACAGTGTTCTTGTTTCTGCCTCCTGGTCCCAGGTAAACTGGAGAGGACAGAGCCCTGGGCAGTTGTCAGCCTCTTTCTCCATTGGGGGACCTCAGAAACAGCTTCTGCCCAAGCCCCAGTTTTCAAGATCAATTGCAATTTTACATCCTCATAAGCTTGGTAAGCTTAGCAACTATTTCTCCCCATTCTGAGGACCCCACGATCCCTAGCGGAGAGGCGAGTGCCTAGGCAGGTGTCCAGTGAGCGGTGGTGAAGAAACGAAGCTCATAAAACACTAAAAACATCCCAAGAGGACCGAGAGGCGGCTCAACCAATACAGGCGCTTGTGCAAGACGGACAACTGGATTCAGTCCTGGGAACTCAGTGGAAAGAGAGAACAGACTCCTGAAAGCGGCCCCCACACACATACATCACACACACACACACACACACACACACACACACACACACACCAATAGTAAAAATGCAATTCTAAAAAGTGTGTTTTCATGAACCTTCAGACTGAATCTTCTGCAGGGCTGATTCATTGAACAGAGTTCCCGTGGTTATGAAGGGTTTAGAGTGTTGCAAGCCCATACTCTTAATTATCTCGGGCTATCTTTGGCCTCTTGAGAGCCACCTATTGTCCTCTGTGCCAGAACTGAGAGCTTCGTGGCCATCAGGTAAATCACTTGGAAGGTGCAGAGCACCAGTTTCCTTCAGAATGTGTTAGCTTAGCAGACAACTAGTTCCCATGGCTGCACAAGCTATGAGCGTTGTCAGACAGCATCTAGGCCTATCCCAGAGTTTCCTGACTTGCTGTGACCTGCCTCTCTGATGTATTTGAAAAGAGTCTTGATTCTCGACCCTTTTTGTTCTGTTACTATAAAAAAATTGAAGCTGGGTGTGGTGGCGCACACCTTTAATCCCAGCACTCGGGAGGCAGAGGCAGGTGGATTTCTGAGTTCAAGGCCAGCCTGGTCTACAGAGTGAGTTCCAGGACAGTCAGGACTACACAGAGAAACCCTATCTTGAAAAACAAAATTGAAAACATAAATAAACAAACAAAAAAACAACTTGATAAAACCTCTTCCATGTTGGAACATGAATTTGGGTTCATCTAAATCTGTCTCCCCAGGCCATAGCCACTCATATTTGGCTCGAGAATAAAATAACTCTTATAATTTCCTTTATGAATGCCTTCTCAAATCTAGCATTTAGCCCTAACATATTATATTCTATACCAACCCTTTTGCTCTTCCCTCTGGTTCTGCAAGGAGTGGTCTCCCTTCTCCAACCCTGTTGTGCCTACCTCTCTGGACAGCAAACTCTCCAACTACCCTCCTGCCCCAGTCTCTGGCATAAACCTTTAGGCCCTGATGACACACCTCACCATGCTCCCAAGACCCTTGCATGCCATTGTCCCTGGCTTTAGATGACCAGCAAACATCCATCTCATTTCTTCACCAACTCAACAATAGGTGACTGAATGTTGACTGTGTGTTAGGCATGAGCTAGGGATCCGGTTCAGGGCCATCTGGGGGGACACAGTGCATGGTGAGACCAGTTACACTGTCTTCTTCACCCTTGTTGTCCCGATGCCTGGAACAGTGCTGAATACAGAGGATCCACACATCCTGGCTGGGTGAAGAAGCGAATGAGCGGCTGTTGCGTGTACCATGTTTCTCATTGGTTGCTACAATCTCTATCTATCAGCCTCTTTTATTCCAGGAATCTTGACCCAGCTTTCCCCTCACGGGCCATTTGTCCTCACCATCCGTGTGACCTCCAGGTCTATAACCCCCTCTCAGAGGCCCAGAGCTCTTGCTCATTCATTGCTCTTGGCACAGCCATCTCTCCCCCTCCTCTTGTTTTCTATTATCTTCTGACCTGTTTCGCTCTCTACAAAGCTCTGTACAAGCTACTCAGCAAAGAACTTATCTCTTGGTGACCGCTGCCCTCATGACCCACCCACCTTAACAGTAATTAGCCATCCACCCGCCCGTTCTCATTGCTTTCTCTGCAAAGGGAGATAGCTCAGGAGTCCTATGGATCACCGCCACCATGCATTCACACTGGCTTGCCTCAGCTGCTTGCCAATTCCTTTCTTAAAAAAAAAAAAAAAAAAATGTATATTTAAGCAATTTCCTAAAGAGGAAAAAAAAAATCTCTTTACCTTCTCACTCTGACTATTTACATAATTCGGTGACCTTTTTTGAACCTTACCATTGTATAAACATCACTTTCCAAGGCAGAAATCAACATATCCATCTTATTTCATACTCCACTGTGTTCGCTTAACATTTTTCTGGAAATGCTTCCTTAGGTATCGACAGAGTACTCATATTTGTCACTTGTAATGGTTCTATAATATTCTAACACATTAAAGTTCTCTGCAGTTTGTTTAACCATTTCCCAATTGTAAGGCATTTGGGTGGTTTCCAGGATCTTATTATTATGAATAGGGCAGCCATAAACAGCTCTCTGCAAATAGTCTGTGTTTACTTTTTAGTTACTTCCATGGTCTGTATTCCCAGAAGAGGGATTATTGGGTCAAAGGCCAGGGATGCTTTTATGGCTTTTGTTGTGAGGTGCCAGATTGTTCTCTAAAAAGACCATGTTGATTTGCAAGTCTTCGGTCTCTACATTCTTGTTCCGGAGCCTCCTAATGACTCTCCAGGGCTTGTTCCAAATTTTCAGGGCCTGCCTGGGACACCCAGCCCTCCCGACCCTCTAGAGGTAATTTCACCTCCACCATTACACACGTGTCCCCGAGGTTCCCCAGCTTCCTTCAGTGTCAACATTTCTGTTTCCAATATTCTCTTTCCATCCCTGCTCCCCTCCTAGGCCGCTCTGCCTCCCTGCCTTCTCACCCGACCTCACGCCCTGCTCTGAGCTCCCTCACGCTCCAGGCAGCCACCCTTCCATCTCTCACGGCATCTTTCTCTCCCTCTTCTGCTGCTCTCTCTTCTCCTCTTCCTTTGTCTGAAAGCAGTAGGTGATGTCCCCTTCTCCCTGAGTTTTCTCCATCACCATGCATCTTTCTGAAAGGATCGTCTACCTGGGTCCTTCTCTTGCTCATCCTCAGTCTTTGCTCTTTCATCCATGACAAGCATGCAGCTAAAGCTTCCACCTTAAGGCCACCAATGCTTTTCTTAATCACCCAAACAAGTGACCCTTTATCTGTCATCATTCCTATCACCTTGTTGGAGGTTGGATCCTCACAGACACATTCTTGTGCCTGGGGTTTCCATAGCAGCGCAATTTCCTTAGAGCTCTGTCCATCCCACCCATGTTATATCACTACACGGATCTGTTCCTGAACCTTTTGCATTTTAAATGGTCTCAGCTTCTCATTGTGTTGGAACCAGGAGACCTGAGTAAGACTGATTTTTATCCCCAGTACCCTGGTAAACTATAACTAGTCTCAGCCCTGTCTTATAAACACATTTCTCGTACTACAGAGATGGGAAAAATCAGACCATGGCAACCAACACATGACATTTACATGTAATATCTAGTAAAGCTCAAACTTCTTTTGATAATTGAGAGAAATTAGTTCTTCCTTTCTTTTTCTTTCTTTCTCCCTTCTTTTACTGTAAGTAAAACATAATGTGAGCATAAGTGCTGTTGATTCTCATTCAGTCTTTAAGAAATCTAGATCAAAAACAATAGAAAGCACAGAATAGACTTGAAGGGACTGACACGGGCCCATGCCCGAAACCCATTCTGCTGGATTTTTCTGTGATATGAGAGCTGCTTCTTCTTCTTCTTTATTTTTCTTCAAGACAGGGTTTCTCTGTGTAGCCCTGGCTGTCCTGGAACTCACTCTGTAGACCAGGCTGGCCTCGAACTCAGAAATCCGTCTGCCTCTGCCTCCCAAGTGCTGGATTAAAGGTGTGCGCCACCACCGCCCAGTGATATGAGAGCTTCTTGTATTACTGAAACTTGCGATGGAAACACATAATCCACACAATTTTCCCTTTATATTCTGTATTCCCTCATTCTCAACCATTCTATAATTACATCTCACGATCACATTTGCATAGATGATTCTTCTACACCCCTGTCTAACAACTCTCTCCAGCCTGAACTCCAGTTAACTCCTGTAGTAGCTTGTGGCTGGATACCTATACTTGAAACTTCATTCTTGGCATAGTTAACACCAAAATTTTCAATGTCACCCAAGTCAAATTAACGTCCCTTCATCACTATCAGTCGCTGAAGGGAATTTGATACTCTCATATCCTCTCCTTCATTGGCCACATGTATGAACTACCATGACTCTAGTCAGCTGTTATGGCCTCTGTGCTATGGTTCTCAGAATGGGATTCACATAGATGGTTCTGGAAACTGAGGGATAATTTCCTTTCCTATAAGATCAATCAATACCTTGTTGTTGCCTTTTGGGATGAAGTCCCATGACATAAACTCAATATCTTTGAAGTTGGCTCTAAACTCCTGATCCTCCTGCCTCTTTACCCCCCCAAGGGCTTGAATCACTATGACTGGTTTACAATATCAGTATTTAGGGGAAGTCTAGTGTGTGTGTGTGTGTGTGTGTGTGTGTGTGGTCAGAATTGATGTCAAATGCCTTCCTCTATCACGCTCTATTATGCATTTATTTAGGCGGGGCCTCTCACTGAACCTGTGCTCATTGGTTGGACTGGCTGGATAATAAATTCCAAGGATCTGTCTGTCTCTCCCTTGGCAAGCACTTGTTACAGATATACGCCACCAAACCTTGCTTTTTATGTGGATGTTGGGGATTGAATTCAGGTTCTCATGCCTATTCAGTAGGCATGTTACTGAGCCCCGTGTCCAGTCAAGTTTGTAGCTTATGGAGGGTAATGGGGAAAAAAACAAAGGTCTAAGAACCCTATGGGCCTGTGTTCTGGGCTGGGTCTTTCATAAACTGGCTTTGTAACCTTAAATATGTCTTTTAACCTTTCTGGAATCTAACACTTATCTACTGGGGAAACCATTAAGCTAGGTTGTAGCTTTACTTGAGCTGTGATCCTCAGAGTGGCTACATTTCATCTTGAATGTCTTTAAAAGATACAAAGTCTCTCCCTGGTCAGGTGTTAAGTTGCTAAAAATGGATCTTTGGTATGGGTGGTGGTGACACATGCCTTTAATCCAGCACTCGGGAGGCAGAGGCAGGCAGATCTCTGAGTTTGAGGCCAACCTGGTCTACAGCATGAGTTCCAGGACAGTCAAGGCTACACAGAGAAACCCTGTCTCAAAAAACCAAAAAGCAAAGCAAAGCAAAACAAAACAAAACAAAACAAAATGGCTCTTTGGAGCCTGAGGGCTGTAGTTGTGCAAGCTTCCCAGGTGACTCTGACTTCCTAGTTAAAAACCTCCAGGATGTTTCCTTGATTCTTTCTGTCCTAAGATACGGGAGTTAGCGGGCTAAACAATAAATCAAGCTAGTTAGAGGTGGCAAGTGTGGTGATGGAGACACTGCTTCCTTCCAGTATAACGTCTCTGGAGAAGGGAGTCCTTCTCACCCAAGGCTAAGGTGCTGGGTCACGGTCCTGGGGCCAGGCTGCACATGCCTGGTTGCTTGCTGCCTCCTTCTTACCTTCCCCTCCCCTTCTGTCCCTTGGTTTTCTTTTGGCTTTTTCTCCCATCTTAGCAACCCAATTCCTTTTTTGCCTCCCCACCCCTCCTCCCCCTCCCTCCTTTTCTCTTTCATTTTCCCAAATCCCATTGCTACTCCAGCAAGCACATCATTATGAATACATTCATTTGCACTTACCTAATATACTTCTCTTCCACGAAGTCTTTCCGGCTCCCTCAATCAGATGTAAACATTTCCTGCTCAGAACTCTCATAGCACTTTGAATTTCTCTTATGCCATTAATCATCTTTTGCCATGTAGTATTTCTAGGGCTACTGTACTATATGCCCCCAAGGAAAAAGGCTCTTGTCTTCATCTGTGTGCTGTTTTCTATGGGGCCTAGCATGGTGCCCTGCCTATGATGACAGTACTTTACGTTTGTTTAATGTATATTAATTTAAGAAGTACTTGCATAAATATCAGAACATCAACTCTGACGAATGGTTCCTAAATGGACTGATGAACAAATTCTTTCCCTTTTTCTGTCCTGTGTCCGTGAGGCAGGATTGTACAGAGGCAAGGACACTGACCTTGGAGTTAACAGGCTTGAATTGGAAACCTTGTTCTACTGTGTAAAAGCTGGTGTATTGGCAAATTGTTTAAGTTTTCAGAACCGTGATTTATGTACAAGGTTGTCAAGAAATACCTTCTTTTTAGGGTTGGTGCTGTTTAGCTGCAATTACTGGTGGAAACATCTGGCACATAGAAGATAATTTTAAAGAACTTGTTAAATAGAATTATTCTCGTCTCCCAAACCTTAGCCTCCATTATAATGTACCTTACAGACAAACACTGGCCTTACTAATTCTTTCTCTCCAGAATTTTCACACTGTGTCTTGGTACACCAAATGAAAAGTGTGTAGAATACATTTTGTGGACTCAAAAATAGCCAATGTCACAAGGTGAGACAAATGTGAAAAGCATTTGAACCGAGATGAACAAACCGCATTTGTCAGGATGCTTTGTTGCAAGGTCCGTACATCCAATTCAAACATGCTTAAAAGAAAAAAGGAAAGAATTATTTACCCCCATAATTGGGAAGGACTGGGCAGATATGGCTTAAAGCACAGCTACATTCAGGGTTAAAATCCTGAAGTCAGGACACTGGATGTTTCTAGCTCATGGACTTGCCTCTGTGACTTTATTCTCAGTAAGTGGGAACGATGTATGCCAGCTTATGAGCCCAAAGGGAAAAGTTCTTTCATCTTTGTGTCTATGTGCAAATACCATTGACCCTCCTTGGGCACTGTGCCTATATTTAAACTAGTCACTAGGTACAAAGGATTCAGTACCAGTGGTTGGGTCTGCCAGGGACCCACTCTGAGGTCAATGGGAAAGACATAGTGTGGCAGACAGCTTCTTAGACTTTAAGCAACAAAGGAGAAGTAGTCCCTTTCTTAGGAAAGGCGCTGGCAGACAAAATCATCTTGCAGAAACTAACATTCCATTTCCCCTAGCATGTTTGTACTGGTTAGCTTGAGCTGCTCTTTAAAAATGCTTGTAGGACCAGCCAGACAGCTCAGTGGGAAAAGTCACTTGCTGCCAAACCTGATGATCAGGGTTCAATTCCTAGGACCGACATAGTAGAAGACGAAAGCTGACTCAGTTATCTCATGAAGAGAAAGGGTTGTCTGGCTTGTAGTTCCTTAGGGTCTAATGCAAGGTCAGGTGATTCCATGTTTTGTTGTTGTTGTTGTTGTTTGTTTGTTTGTTTGTTTGATTGTATTTTGCTTCTGGAAAGAGGTGTCAGATGGCAAAGATGGCATGCCCTTTGCATTTTGAACAAGAAAGTAGAGGAAGAGATTCTGATATCACAATCCCTTCAAGGGTATCTCTGCTGATATAAGATCCTCTAATAAGAGTTCTAATAAAGTTCCATCTCCTAAAGGCTCCACCACTACTCAGGAACATCATTCTGCCGACCAAAGCATCCCAACACCCCCTGGGGATGTTCAACATCTAACTACAGCAGTGCCCTATGTGTCAAATTGCCCTCTTGATGTTGTTAAAGGGCCAATCTCATTTATTGATTAATGTATTCATCCACTGTTAATAGAGGAAAGAAACTATTTTGAAATAAACTGTTCTCCTTCTTTTGAATGTCCTAGTGCCAAGGGTTAGGGTAAAACCATGACAGGGACACAACACAGGGTTCCTCCTACAGAGTTTCCGTTCAAGGAGGCACAAATGCCTGTCCCATACACTAAAGAGGAATGGTCTCAGTTGCAGGGTAACATGTATCCCTCCACAATTGATGTGTTGGCTGCACTGGCCCCTTCTAGATGTGAACACAGGATCAGACTTTAGATGACAGATTATGCAAAACCATTTCCTTCAGCTCTTGGGCATACTTCTCACACAAAGGCAGAAGGGGAAAGGCAGCACTTTTCTTGCTATATTAGTCAGGGTTCTCAAAAGGAACATGGCCAATATTTAAAAGGAAGTTCTTAAACTGACTTACAGGACATAGTCCAGGTAATCCAGCAATGGTAATCCAGCAATGCTCGTCTCACAGTGGAAAGGCTGAGCATCCGGTAGCTGCTCAGTCTACAAGGCTGGATGTCTCTGCAGTCCCAGTCTGCTGCAGGGGTGTGGGAGGATTCCTGGGGAGTTGTGGTTTTTCAGGTTGGGTCCTGAGGAAGTCGGATTTAATACCAACCACAGGAACAGGGTAGATGAACTTGAGGGGAAGTAAAGACAAGCAGACAGGAAACAAAAGCTTCCTTCTTCCATGTCCTTTCGTACAGGCGGTACTAGAAAGGGTAGCCCACATCTAGATCTGGGGTGGATCTTTCCACTTCAAACAATCTGATTACGAAAATGCCCTGCCCGCGCGCACAGCAGCTTGGATTTTAGTTGATTCCAGATGTTTATGTTTTTGTCACACACATACAAAACAAAAACAAGCAAACAACATAACACCTGTCAATTGTGGTAAAATACATGCAGCGTATTATTTATCATCATTTTGAAGGGTATAGGTTCAATTCATCTATATCATTATGTAGCCATTCTCTAGAATGAAACCCTACACCCACGAAACAGCACCTCCTCATCCCGGTCCGCCCCAGGCCCTGGTACCCACCATGTTCTATGAATGTGTCTATTCTGGTTTCCTCCTGTGACTGGAATCATGTGGGGTCTGTCCTTCTCACCTAGCATAATACCCTCAAGGCTCACCCCTGCTGTAGCATAGGTCAGAATTTTCTTTCTTCCTAAGACCGAGTGACATTGCTATTGTGACGTAGACCTCATTTTGCTCCTCCATCCATCCCTGGGGAGATACTGGAGAGCTCCCATCTTCTGGGTACTGTGAACGTACTGGGAACAGGGTGCAGAAGATGGTAGCAGCCTGGGTGTTCCGGGACCCTTAGAGGAATTTAGATGAGGCAGGGTCTCAGTAGGGCCTTGGACAGATTAGCTCTGAGTTAGAAGAGGGAGCATGGGGCTCATGATGCTCTCTTCTAGATCTGGCTGGATTTAGGGGATGGGATGGCTTCCTGAAGCTGAGAAAATACCCATGCGTGAGGGAGAGGCTCCATAGGAAGCAGACGCCAGGCTTCATCTAGCTCACAATTTGGACAGCTGCTGGCCGCAATTTCACACTTTGTTGACTTATTTTTTCGAACTCTTGTCAGGTCGTTAGAGGTGACTTCCAAACTATAGCATCATTTTAATTATTTTGGGAAAGATCTGACCTGTCAATCCTCAAGACCCCTCCCCTTCCATTCTCTGCTGAACATTCTGCCAAAGCTCTCCCTGATACCACTAGCTCCCCCTTACCCCTGACTCCCAAGAGAGCTTGCCTTCTCCCCTCCATCATTCTCTAGCTCCACTGACACCTCTGTCCAGATTGCCTACGGCAGACTTCCTCATTCATCAGCTTATCTTTTGTCTACGCTAAACTGAGGTGAGGAACCAGCTTTATCTAAGTGGCCAACTGTGCCCTGTACCGAAGAGTCTGATGTTCAGTGTGGAGGCCTTGAAGCAGGAAAGAACGGTGACACAGATTGAACCGAGGGAGTGCTTAGTGGTACCCAGCGTAAGTAGCCTGTTAGCTGGAGGCTGAGCCAAATAGAAGTCGAGTGTCTGGGGGCCTTTGAAATGGCTGCTGAAGACAAGGGAATTGTTTGTTGGAACTAGGTGACCCAGGAACAGGCTTCACAGTGCTGAAGATCAATACTGTTTCTTCTAAGGAAACAAACAGAATCAATGCCAGCTGCCCGGGGTCTCAAACTAGATCTGAAAGCCACAGGCCCAAGGATGGAGGCTCCATGCTTAACTTTGTAGAATACAATAGTATATACTTGCTTGGGGAACAGGGAGAAACACTACTGAATTTCATTCCAACAACTGTACCTGAGCCACCAAAGGCCTGACACTGACACACAAGGGTATAGCAACAGAGGAACACATAGCCAAACACTTGAACGAGGTCTCAGCCTACTCGGCTTTTCTGTCTACAGTAGCGTGGCTCAACGGTAGTATATACTTGCTGGGCATAGACAGCCATGGAACATTCTCATTGCTACCAGGAGCCACCACCAAATAGTCCTGTCGGCTCTCTATGTGAACGTTTCTTGGTATTCTTTGCTTAACTCAATCTAGTGACATTCCAATCAATCAATCAATCAATCAATCAATTAATCAATAAACGAAAAACAAACAAACAAACAAAAAACCCTTCTTTTTCTATGACTTTCCAGTGAGTGGTTCTGGAGGTTTTGTGAGCATGCTTCATTGTTGAATAGCTCAAATTCTTTCTTTGTTTTTTTTCTTTCTTTCTTTGTTTCTTTCTTTCTTTCTTTTTGAATATTTTGTTTATTTACATTTCACATGTTAGCACCTTTCTTGACACCCCCCCAAGAAACCTCCTATCCTATCCCCCCTCTTCCTGCTTCTATGAGGGTGTGCCCCCACCCACACACCCACTCCTGCTTCCCCACCCTCACATTCCTCTACACTGGGGCATCAAGCCTTCACAAGACCAAGGGCCTCTCCTCCCATTGATGCCCAACAAGGCTATCCTCTGATACATATACTGCTGGAGTCATGGGCCCCTTCATGTGTACTCCTTGGTTGGTGGATTAGACCCTGGGAGCTCTGGGAGCTCTGGTTGGTTGATATTGTTGTTCTTCCTATGGGTCTCCAAACCCCTTCAGCGCCTTCAGTCCTTTCTCTAACTTCTCCACTGGGGACCCCGTGATCAGTTCAATGGTTGGTCCAATTCTTTTTTTTTTTTTTCTTTCTTTTTTTGAGACAGGGTTTCTCTGTGCAGTTCTGGCTGTCCTGGAACTCACTCTGTAGACCAGGCTAGCCTCGAACTCAGAAATCCACCTGCCTCTGCCTCCCAAGTGCTGGGATTAAAGGCATGTGCCACCACTGCCCGGTGGTTGGTCAAATTCTTAAAGCTCAATCAACTTCAGTTAAAACCTACTTCATTCTCACTGTAGGACAAACCCTAGGTTGTGTGTGCAGAGGGTGTTTTCTTAAGCAGCGCCTCTGCCTTGTGATGGATTCCATTTGCTCTGCACTTGCCTTGGAAGCAGCACAGAAAGTTCTCCATGCAAATGGCAGCACTTAAAGGAAGCTCCGGGGTCGCCCATCCCCGCCACTGTTGGTTGTCTGTCTCTTTCCTACAGGAAGTCTTAGGAGACATTCTAGTTTTTTCCCATGATATTTGTTCTTGAGACCCTTTGCTTTCTGGTTAGCCTCTGTTGGTCATTCCCCGAGTCATCATCCACTTTCCTATTAAGCTGGAGGACCCACAATGCAGTCTATATTTCATCTGTGATTTGGAGTGCCATACAGCACAAGCCAGCACACAGGGACATTTAGGTGGGCCTTGAAAAATGACAAGGAGTTCACCAAGTTGACAAGCTACATCAAAGCACCTCTCAGCAGGGAGAAGTCAACCAGACCATGGCTGTGACTTATCTCGGGTGGCTTATGTCCGTTCTTACAAGATCCAAGCCATTATTTTTTTATGACTTTAAAAAAAATATTCTTAAAATGATAAAATCTCAGAGTTGTAAACATTCTTACATGCGTACAAGCCCCCGTCAGACAAATAAAGGGCCAGGCTACAAAATTCCCTGTCCCCCCCGCCCCCCAAAGTGGGTTTTGAGCATCTTCTGTGATGAGGAACGTCACTCTTTTGGAGCATTCAATATTTTTACTTCTCGGTTGGCAAGTTCCTGTGTTTCAGTTGAAACCTGCTTCACTGCTACGATAGTCATTTTTCAGAGTTATTAAGCATCTCATTTCCTCAGCACTGTTCTAGGCGTTGTGTGTGTGGAGCTCTGTGGGGGTGCATGTGGGGGATCCCGAATGCTCCACAGGGTAGCCAGGGAGGAGGAACAGGACAAATAAGTGCAAAGTTTCACCTGCAAGGAACTTGCCCTGTAGTGGAGGAAGCTCGCAGCAAAAAGAGCACAATGAATGTCTTTAGGGAGACCCTCAAATACCGAGGGTGTGCAAAAGAAAAGACAGTCAGCTTCCATGAGGAGAGCAGAGACAACGTGTTCTCTGGTATATGCCATGATCGGAGTCACCTCTTTACAGAGTCAGACAGCAGGACAATCTGGGCCTTTCCAGGCTTTCTGGAGCATCCAGAAATGAAACCCAGGCTCTCCAGGACCCCACAGCATGTGGTGTTGAGAGGCTTCCCATTGCTCATGTGTACCCAACACTTCCCCCTGCTCCCCAATTGATGCCGATTTTGATGTCCTGTGAGCCTGTCGTTCTTGCTCTGAGGCTTTTACACTGGTATTTTCTCTTCAGTCCGCTTTAGGGGCTTCCCCGTGGATTGCTCCTTTACATCATTCGCCTGTACAAATGTCCTCGCATGCGTGCGCCCTCCACCCTGCTGCGTGTACCCCACAGTGTTCATTGCTATCTAAAACCTCCTTATTATTGTCAGCCTCCTACGGGATGAGCCTTGAAAGCACGGAGAATGCCAGATTTGTTTATGGCTTTATCCCCAGCACCAAGAGCACAGCCTAACACATAATACATGCAAACGTCAATATCAAGGAAATAAACATACGAGTTAATTTCAGTAACCTATCATCAATAATAATTAGAAGAAGAAGAAAAAAAACCAAAAACAATGGAAGGCAGGTGACATTAACACCTGATATGCTTTTGTAGTTTCTAGACATGAGTCCAATCCTTTTGGAAATGAACCCAAACAGTTTCTCATTTGAAATCCTGTGCGATTTCCTTCTTTCTATGATTTCTCAAAGGATTTTGACTGTGGCTCTGCGATTTGCAAGTCTTTCCACTGTCTGGGAGATTTTCTACCTAGGCTGAGGCAACAACAAACTGCACGCGTGAAGGATTCTCGTCTAGCACGAGGTTACATTTTCAAGTCAGCATGCAGAGGTAAAATTGACGTATCACCTAAATTTTCCTGGATGTGCCAGCATCAAAAGAGATAACAGGTTCTGTAGTTGTGCGTCCAAGGAATTGGTTTGTTTGCATTGGGTGCTCTACGGTGTGAAAAAATGGGGCTCTCTGAACCAGACTCACTCTCAGCCCGGCTAGGGGGCTGTTGGGGAAGTAAGGCCTAGAGGACAGCAATTTATGTCCCCCACTGTAGCCAAAGAGTTCTGGGCTGCAGCTAGACAGACTAATTCAGCATCCCTACCTCTAACATGTACTTACCACGTGAGTACAGATGAGACTCAAGCTCTCTATGCCTCAGTCTCTTCATCTGTAGAGTGGGATAATGATAGTCCCTGCCTCAAAGGGTTCCATTACATTGAAACCCATCAATGTATATGAGCACTGGTGTGTGCTGAGCCTGGCCATTCAGATTTGCGTTCATTTCATTCCCTCTCCTGCTGAGCCATAGGTTCAGGAGGTGGGGAGGCAGGCAGAATGTGCTAGACTGTTTCAGTGGTAATTGCTTTCTTCTCTCACCTTCTTTCTCTGTTTCTCTTTCCCCAGGTGCCAACAGTAGCATTTGTCTGATATGACCTTGCTCAAGTGTTCTGTCTCTGTTGGAACTCTGTGATTATTGATTATCATACCTGCCCGATTTTGCACACTTTTCTGAGGCTAGGTGGAGGTAAAGCAAGCAGCAAGCAAGCAAGCAACAGGTTTGGAACAGTTTGATCTGTTGGTCTGTCCCTCTCATATTAAATGCTTCCCACTCACGGTGAGTTCGGCCTTTCCCTGATGACTTCCACCCCCACACTAAGCCACTGAGTCTCTTCAGGTGCCTTTTCTGGAATCCTGCCTTTACTCTCTGGCTTCAGCTTTTTTGATACTTTTTTTTCCCTCCGTCAGATTCATGTTCTTTCCTTTCTTTTAGAACTGAGAAAGTGAAAAGTCAGAGGAAAGGCAACCCAGCAGAAAATGCATGAAAAATGGCCAGCCGAGATTTTTTTTTTTTTTTTTAATGTGAAGAGCTGAAGAGAGCGAGGTCTGAGGAGTTGGCATAAGGAGAAAGGAACGTTTGCTGTTATATATGGCAGAAGGGCAGAAGCTGCTGTCCCAGCAAAGGTGATGAATTCCCACGGGCCAGAGCTGCTGGAGGACGGGGGCTCGCAGGGGCAGGCATCCTGGCAGGCAGGCTAACTGCCAGAGAGGAGAAGCCAAGCTTTGATCACATCTGGAAAGTTCAGTTACAAGTATTCCGTTCTTCCTGGCCCTAGTACGTAATCTCTTGTTCCTGGATTGTTATTGAAATCAGAGAAGAAAATGTTATATAAGGACCCAGTAAGTACCAGATGTGATCATTATCATCCTTTGGCCCTATAGTTGGCTCGTTTATTTATCCATTCGACATGTATTTTTTTCTGGGCCTTTGTAGTCTGGGCATAATGCAAAACACGGCATGAAAATATGAACTAGGTAGAGTCTCTTTCATTAAATAGTCATGTCTGAGGTGAAAGAGAGGCCAGAGGTAGCTCTCATAGCTGGCTGTGCAGCATCATGGACTGAGTGTACAGCAGTTGCAGGAATAGAGGGAGAGGCTGGACAGGGAAGAAATGAAAACCAGTACCGGGTGTGCTAACGAGCAGTGTGTGCTGGAGCAGTGGGCTCAGTCCTACTGAGATCTTCCAGAGACATTGTAGAAGCTGTCCCTTGCTGTCCCAGAATGTGAAGTCTGTGGGCACTTGCTCAACATCTTCCACTTCTGGTCTGACCTTTGGACTAGTAGTCTTGGCCGCACACGGTAGAAGAGTCTGTGTGGATGGAAGGAATCATGAGAAGAGAACACGACAGAACACAGAAGTGTCTGTTATGTTCACTTAGAGAAAGAAGCATGAGGCGTTATGGAAGAGGAACTGCCAGCTCAAACTAGCTGTGTGTTTTCTTTGAGGAGCTGACAGTCGATCACTATCCTACTACAGGGGAACCTTCTTCTCGAGTTGTTCAGTGATGCCTGAGCAGAAATTCCCTAATGCTTGACCACACGGAGAACTCTAAGTCCTGGCTAAGCCTAATAAGCTGTCTTCTGATTGTTCTATCTGTGGAGTCGGGAGGTATCGAGCAGGGGGAGGATTCATGGTTAACAGATCCTTGATGTCCTCTCTGAAACTGAGAGGTGGAGAATAGACAGGACGAACTCACATTTGCCTTCCATCCAGAAACCCAGCGGTTTTGCTGGTTTTTCCCTCCAGGTTGGGTCTGCTCCTGGATTGTTTGTGCTTCCTCCTGGCTGGCTGCCTGCCTGCCTTCCAAAACTGTCACCTCACAGCAAGCCTGACCGGCCCCTCCCTCAGGCTTGCCGCCCTCCACCGCAGCACCACCTCCCAGTTAGAATGAGGATGTGGCAATCGGGCTGCCCAGAATTGCTCTCCTGCCTTCAGTTCGCCTTGAGCAGAGTTCGGATTGCACGTTTCCCGACACTCGGAGAGACCCATTAATATTTAGCATGTTACATTTCCAAAGCACTTTGCTAACGTGAATTGATCTTTTCGGCACCCCCTTGCGAGGCAGCTCAGTACTGCTAGCTCTGCTGGGGAATAAGACTTCAGGAAGATAAGCTTCTTAGGCTGGGGCCAGGGCTGGTGAGTGATGGATCCAGATTAGCACTAAAGGTTGATGACACCAGTTGTCTGTGTCTCCAGACAGAACTCTAGAGTGGCCACGACACAGCCCTCCCTCTCCAGGATGTCCTGGAACAAATCCAGCCCTCAGAAGGTTTAAATAGAATGGATTTGTCATCTTTAAGATTGAACTGCTTACAAACCAGCTATCATTTATGGACCCAGGCACTTTACATAGACTGTGTCATTTAATTCTCTCAACCTTTATCTGCCCTCCGTAATATCACGATTAGTCTGTGTACTGGAGAACGGAGGCACAGAAAGATTAAGTAACTAGGCTAAAGTTCCCCAGCCGGTAATTAACAAAGTGGGGTTTAAATACAAGCTATACAGCTTCCAAGGGCTCAACTATTTAGAGCCAGATCAGATGGAGGTAGATGGATAAGGTCTGGTGGAATTGTTCTTTGTTCTGTCTAATCCTGGGCAAGTCGTCATATGCCTTGCACAATTATTTCTGCAGGTAAAGGAGTTAGAGTGTGTTTGTGAAGAATGAGTGTGCAAATTAAAGTTGTTGGGTGCCCGGCTTCCTCTGAGGTGTTGTTGTGGTTGTTGGTGATGATGTTGCTTCCCATTCCAAAGTCTCACTAAAAGTGCAGAGAGAGGATTGGTTTATGCAATGTTAGTTAAATAACTAAGTAGGGGCCTGTGTGCCATGCACTGTGCTTAATAATGACATTCACTCTACTAGGCAGAGCACAGGCATTGTGAGAGTGCTTGGACAGGGACAAAGGGAGTCATGAATGACTTAGCCCGGAGAGGTTGCAGACGTTTTGTGAAGGTGACCAGAGTCACAGGCTGATGTAGGTCGAGGAAGGAAAGATCAGCATGTGGAAGGGGGGGGGGGAGTAGTAGGCAGGTTTGGAGACCAGGAAGTTCTGTGCCTCTCACTTTCTTTCTTGCATTTACTAGGTCAATTTGTGACCCCCCCCCCCCAAATGTCCCGAAGAAAGAGAAGCTGGGCCAAAAGTTCTAGGGATGTCCTTGAAAATGTAAGCATTTGGGACAGGCATAGAAAGATTTTCACCTTGCTGCTTCGTTGACTAAAAGGGATAATTTTCTAACAGATCTTTGACAAGTCCCCACTAGATACAGGGTACTGACCCCAGGGGCCCTTGAGAGCAATGGTACCTTTCAGAGTGCTGTGGGGCCATTGAAAGGGCCTGGAGCTGAGCAGCATTGTATCTGGAGACGAAACCACGCAGAAGAGTTGCTCTGTCTCCATTTCTCTCCTAGGGGGGAAATAATCAGTATTGTAATTTAATTCTTCTACATTTTTAATGTTTTTAACTGAAATAGAATTATATCACTTCCCCCTTCTTGTTCCTGTTTTCAGCCCCTTCCACTTTCTCTCCCTCAGACTTCTCCCAGTCCTCCACAAGCTCTCTCTCTCTCTCTCTCTCTCTCTCTCTCTCTCTCTCTCTCTCTCTCTCTCTCTCTCTCTCACACACACACACACAAATAATAAAAATAAATATTTTTTGTGGTGGAGAT
>NC_034590.1:153928071-153945924 GCF_900095145.1 Mus pahari
GGGATTTGAACTCTGGACCTTTGGAAGAGTAGTCGGGTACTCTTACCCACTGAGCCATCTAACCAGCCCTTGAGTCTGTTTTTGTTGTTTGTGTGTGCATATTGTGTGTGCTGACCACTCTGCACTGGTTTACTAGTAGGGGAATTCCCTCGTGAGAGAGGCTAACTCTCACCCTCTCTCAGCAGTCACTAGCTGCTGTGGTTCTTTGTCTAGAGGTGGATTCTGGGAAATTTTCCCATTCCATGTTAACACATCCATTGACACTGCTATTGTCTCAGTCTTGCTTGTGCAGTCATTTCTAGGAGAGATTGTTTTACAGCAGCCTTCCTGGTACTTGGGCTCTTAAAATCTTCCTATGTCCTCTTCTGCAGTGTACCCTGAGCCGTGGATGCAGGAGCTATGGTGTAGATGTCTCTGTTGGGGCTGGGAGTCACATGATCCATTGTTCTTTGTTTTCTCTCTGGCTGAGTGGGCTTTAAGTCCAGTTAGACAGCTCTTGGTTGTCACCAACACATGAGTGGCAGTGTGGGGGCCTTTCTGCACATTGTCACATGGACAATTATGCATGCTGCTAATTGTCATGGCTAATAGGTGCTGCAGCTAGTGAAGGGCTGAGTTATGTCCAGTTGTGGTTTCCTGTGATGGTCTCCATTTGCCGTAAAGAGAAGCTTCCTTGATGAAGGATGAAAGCTACACTTATCTCTGGGTATAAGGATAAGATTTAGAATGTAAATCTAGCTAAGTGGTGGTAGTAGCTTCTTTTCTAAGGTCTATGACCTCACCTGCCCCTGGGAAACCAGGTTTCCAGTACTATGCATGGTTTCCCTCCTGCTAAGTGGGCCTTAAGTCCACCCAATTAGACAGGTGTTGGTTGCCACCGACGTCTGTCAGTCCTTGCATCTTATTTTGTATCTTGCCATGCTGGCAACTGTTGTGGCTCATAGGTGTTGCAGCTGGATACGACTGTTTAATTGCTTCCCTCCCATGACAGCCTGCATGGTATTTTCTGGAACCATGAAATCTAGACCACAGGAAGGAGGCTTTCAGGTCAGACCTATGTCCTAAGTGTGTGGCTTCTTCAGCAATAAGGACTCACCCTCAGTCCCTGAGAGTCAGCCAGGGTTACATAGATAACCTATATTGTTTTGGGACTCACTTAAGGGTGTGTGTGTGTGCACATGCACGCTATTATATGGCACCTGTATGAAGATCTGAGGACAGCTTATGGGAATTGGCTCTTTCCTTCTATCTGCCATGTGGGATTCGGGAATCAAACTCAGGTTGTCAGGCTTGGCAGCAAGCTCCCACTCACCCACCGAGCCATCCCATTGGCTCTCATATTGCAATTTAAAACCCATTTTGTTCCCTATTCACATTTATCCCTTCTGTTCCTTGTTAGTTCTTTATAGTTTAACAAACAATTTACCACTGATTGTGTAACTTAGTGTTCACAGTTACCCGGTGTGGTATGCGGTCTTGTTGGGTCTCCATCTTGAAGTTGAGTGTTAGAAACTCAACTAAGGTGCTCTTAAGGATCCTGGTCTCAATCTTGTTCCCTTGTATAGAGTATTTTGCCTTTCATTCCTTCTGGATGTTCAGCACAGATATAAGAGCTAAGTGCCAGAGGCCTCTGACAGCACAGCAGTGTGAGAGAGCAGGAGAGCTTGGTGTACATAGTGAGTTAGGTCTTGATGGTGTCAAATACAGGGCAGAGATGAAGCAACATGTCCATACTGGTGATCAGTTACGGCTCTCAGGGGCCATTTAGTTCAGTGAGGTTCAGTGAGGGCACAGTTGAACCATATACACCTCAGGACCAGGGAGCGGAGAGAACTGCCTTGGTGTAGGAAAACAGACAGAGAAGGGTGGGCATGTGTGGTGGCATGTTGAAAGCATGTCACACACACTGTGACCTCACAGGCAGTGAGTGGTTGCTGCCAAGCTTTCTTAGTGGTGGCTTCAGTTAGAGCCGGAGAGTCCTCTGGGCTCCTGTTAAGCTTTGGGGTCAGGAGTCATCATTGTTATCAAAGCGAACCGAATGAGAGTTATCTGTGGCCTGCCCTCCTAGGGTCATAAAGCCTCTGCAGTTGATGGCTTCTACCATGATGTTTTAATAGTAGTATTTACAGTTACTAGTCAGGAGGGAAGGGTTCAGCATCCCCAAAGCCCAGTGAAACTGGGATTCTCTGTGTTTGTAGGCTGAAATCCACAAAAGAAAGGATTTCTCACACCAGGAGGCACCAATCAGAGCTACACTTCCAGGGGAAGGCTTACTTAGTCCCTCTCTTCTGATAATATTTCCTCTTCCACCTTCCATGCCATACGGATAATTACGGTATTGTTTTTGGAGAACGCTGTAAAATGTTCCCCAGTAGGATTGGAACTTGTCTCCTCTACATCCTATGTCTGCCTATGACTTCACTCACATGCCTGTCTCATCAGGACCGTCTGTTTGGAAACTGGGCTGGAGATAACCCATCTCCTAAGAGAATCCCCCAACCTCTGTTAGCTATCTCAGGACTCCAAAGGGTCACACACTTAAAACAGGGGACCTGGCACTAGGAACTGTGGAGGAATGAAGTAAAGGAGGTAGTGTAACAGTTGACTCTGGAGCCAGATGGTCTTAATTCAAATCTCAGGCTTGTTTATCAGCTCCACGGCCCCGGGCATATTGTAAACTATCTTTCTGTGCCTCAGTTTCCTCCAATGGGAAATAATAGTACATATAGGTCCTAAATGATATTATGGCTCAAAGTTCTGTTCTGATCTGCGTGTAAAGGGTTGGGCACAGCCCAGGCACACTTGCTAACCGCTAAATGTTAGTATGCATTAAAGGAGGGATTTTCTGCATTCAGGATGATCCTTTTTCTTCCTCACGTCCTTGGAACCTCCACTCTGTGACCTTCTCCCTGATTTACATTTATGAAGCCAGCTGTTCCAATAGCCTCTCTTTCTTCTGGCTGGGGATGGGAAGGGAAGGCACCTTGCATAGGAGCTCTTATTATTTTTTAGTATTGCTTACAGTGTCATCTTAAACCAATATGCCACAGCTCATCTTCATTCTGCGCTAAGGGCCCTTTAAACCAGCCATTCGCCATTTACTCCGTTTTAAAAAAAGGAAGGTCTTCGGGTTTCATGTTCCTTTATTGTATTTTGTAAGGCACAGAACACATATTGGATACTATGTAAATGCGGAAGGCTCCAACAATAGTAACAGACAGATGAGAAACTGCAGGAAGTGGAGACACCATTTTGGATTTAGCTTTTTATCGATGGGCTGAGTGATTTGGAAGAGACAATGTGGCTCCAGAGCTAAAGAGCCCACAGGGATTTTCACAGCGAAGGTTTGAGTCTCGGTCACAGCGGCAGCTCCGGTGACCCCAGACAAGCAGCTTCCTTCCCCTGGACCTCAAATTCTCCCTATGAATACTGGGCCTGGTGCCACAAAACTGCCTCCCGGGGATGCTAAGCTAGCCCAGTCATATGTGGTTGTACAGACTGTGCACTACTGAAGGGTGTCCACTGACGGGGCAAGTTGGGGGTAGGATGTGGTCATACTACAGTATCTCTGTATCAGTCTGTCCTCTGGTGATGAGTTATGTCCATCCAAAGGAAGCAGGTGCTGTGTTCCTCTGTTTTGCACATTAGTATTAATATGGGTTGGTAGAGACCCTGAATTAAGCAACTTGCTAGGAGTGGAGCACAGAGTCCAGCAGACAGGATGTATAGATTAATTCAACACAGCTACTGAATGCGTGCTCTGTGACAGGCCCAATTTCAGGGGCTGGAGATGTGGCGATGGATATAGGCACCTACTACGTATAAGATGTGGAGATGGATATAGGTGCCTACTACGTGTTTCTATCCTTCCTCCAGACCATCTTCTGCTATATCTAATCTGTTAACAAGTTTTGTCAAACTCACTGGGCTTTCTCCACACCACTGCACTTTGGGAAGCAAGGACTCCTACCTCTGTTCTGGTCCTTCAGACAAAAGCTGGAATGTTTGTATTAAAATGTGAATCAGGTACTGTTGCCCCATTTAAACCCTTTGGAGGTTATAATTTAATCCAGAGTTCTTATGATCGCCCACATTTCCTCCACTGAAGAAAAGGCATCTTGTCCTTTAAATAGCCTAGCTCTTCGGTTATTCTGATCTTTCGGCTGGAACGCTGTTTGCGTCTCCCCTTTAGTCAGCTCCTGCTCATCCTTCAGTGCTAAATGGACAGTCAGCTCTTCAAGGAAGCCTCCCCTGGGCCACCTGGTTAAAGTAGCCCACCACCATTCATTACCAAGGTATTCTATTGTACAGCAGCCTAGCTTATTTTGAATGCACAGAATTCCTTATCTTCTAATGTATCTGCTGATTTGCTAAAGGCCAAAACAGTGAGAACCTTGCTTCTTAACTCTTCCGTGAGTGCCTTTGCTAAGTCTCCGATGCACAGCACTAAATATGGCTACTTGTTAGATCAAGTTGATAAATGAAATTCATCTGAGAGCAGTTTTGTGACTACATGATGTAGGGGTGGGTACCGAGACAGACGCCATGGCGTGCTAGGTGAGGTGGCAGCTGGCAGATGGGGGAACACCATGTTTTATCATTTGTTGAGTTTTATAGACATAGTACCTTTTGCCAGTGGCTATGAAAACAAACCACGGGGCAGCAGATATTCAACAAAGGCCTGGTGAATGAAGCAAACTTGATTTGTGCCTTGCAGGATCTGTGGTCTGCTGGCTCAGGCCCATTTCTGCTAAACTAGTTAACATAGCTCTGCTTCCCAGTAGCCCATATTTAGCAGTTCCTGGTTTCCCTACCCAGCCTGCCTGGGCATTGTCATATGATCCAGTCCAAGTACCTGACAGTTTGGCTGTCCCTGAGTCTACTCAGGCCCAGGACCATGCTTTGATCCCCAGCTTAGGCTATGACAGGAAGTAGAGAGAAGGACAAGTTACTTTTCTCCCACAATTCCTATCTCAGCTGATGACTACTTTGTTGCTGTTGCTGCTTTTGCTTTTTGCTATGGAACCATTTGATTAGTATCTGTCTCTTCTTAAGGGACCATAAATCCACAGGGATAGGCACTTGTCTGTTCATTATTTTTGGCCCCAGCACTGGTCCATTGTAAGCAATAAAATACAACCATTTTGCTGAGTGGTCAGCTCACCCGGGGGGAAACTTCTAAGGAAAGCTCACATCTAACCTACCCCATAATCGGATTTGATAAGGGATGGGAAGGACAGTAGTGGATTGGGAACTAGTATTTTGCAAAAGCTCCAAGGTGTTCACCTTCATTCCTTCTCTCAAACTCAATCGAATGGTGTCTTTACAGGGTTTTAACACAAACAGACTTGATTAAATTTGTTATTTACACAACTCGGCCTTTGGCACTAAGGATCCCACAGCCCTACTGAGATCAGCAAGGAGAACAGTAATCAGCTAAGAAACGAAGCAGGTGGGACTTAAGTATCTGGCAGTGGAAATAAAGAACAGACTCAAATGCTAGAGTAAGAGACTCTACGGGGTTTGGTTAGCATTCAAAGGCAGTGGAGACAGATGGGAAGGCAGGTCATAGCGAAGAATGGACGTCAGTGAACAGAGAGGAGAGACAGTACGAACTTTTCAAATATTTATTTTTTTCTTGTATGGTTCTGGAGATCGAATCCCGGGCACTTCACCTGTTTGCCAATCACGGGGCTATATCATTTGCCCACCAAAGCTTTCAAGCCCTTTTGACAAGCCTGCAAGATAGGAATGAGATCGGGTCGTCTAGAAGTTGGGAGTACGATAAGCTAAGGCAAAAAGGGGACGGGCTGGACTCTTCCCTTCCTTATTCTAAGAACTGCAGAGAACAATACTCTAGAGGTGAGTTGGGTGGGGGTGGGGGGAGAATTATCGTAAGAGACCGAGTTGAACGGGCATGGAATGAGGAAGGCAGAGCTGGATAGTGTCATTGAAAATAAATGATAATGTCCAAGAGCTTCAATGACTAATGCTTAAGTTAGACAGCCTGAAAATACTTCCAGTGGGTTTGGCGACAAGGACACTGGCTGCAACAAGGACATTTTCTGCGGGGGCAGAAGCTGCAGTGTAGAACTCAGCACACACAAGGAAGGAAGTAGAGACGCTAAGTGCAGATTACGCTCGAAGAAACTCGCCCGTGGACGAGGAAAGAGACACGGTTATGATTGAGTAGGACGTGAGAAGATTTGAGCGCATTCACAGCTGAGGGTCGAGATGGAGGATGGACGATACAGGAGCTAGAGGAGCATCAACGCCCTCCCGCCCTCTCCATTTGCCGGCCCCGCCCCCACGCGACGCGACAGGGGCTCGCGAAGACTACAACTCCCAGGAGGTCCCGCGGCGTGGGCGGAGCCAAGGCCTGGCGCGCACCCCAGCGGCGAGCGGAAGAGCAGGCGCTTCATGGTGGCGGCGGAAGAGGAGAGCGATAGCGTCCCGGTAACCATGAACCCCTGTCCCCGATTCTTTCTCACCCTGAGCTGGTGCTGGTTGCCCTCGCCTCTTTCCTCCGGCTCCGAAGAGGACCCTCTTTCCTCCTGTGTGTTAACGCTGATTTTTCTTTTCCTCCCGTGACGCGCGGGGCAGGCCCCCGCCCGGGGCGGAGGTTATTGGGAAGCTTCCGCCCTTCGACCTGTTGGAGCCCCCGGGCGAGAGGGCCACCCTCGGGTCTCCTCTGTTTTCTAAGGGGCCGCAGGCCTGCCTCGGGCCTCGGCCCTAATGCTTCTGGTAGAATTCGTCTCCAGTCACCTGGTAGCGAGCGGGGTCTTAGGACCCCTCTGGACTGCGGGGCTGTGGACCACCGAGGTGGCTTCGGGACAGCCCGGGGCCGCGGGCGATTCCTGGGCAGTGGCACTTCTGCCCCGCTGCCCTGAGCCCCGGGCCATGGGCTGGCAGGAAACAGTTTGTAAAGTAGGGTGTACTTCCAGTTCTCCTCGGGCGGTCCTCGGAAAACTTCCGACCCACTTGATCGAAAGTTTTCTCACAAACTTTTTTTCCTGTCTCATCTGAGTTGTGAGGGAAGGAGCACAGGGTTTATAGAGTCTGAATCCTGAGAGGATGATGGGTTGGCCACTTGATGGACCGTGGTCTTTTGTAGTCCTATTACCACCACCTTGGTTTCTCTGTCTGGAAAAAAAAAAGAGGGGGTGCAGAGTTTTTTGGGTTTTTTTTTTTTTTTTTTTTTTTTTTTTGTATTATGCCTTTCAGTATTATGAGTTTCAGTTATGATCAATGTGTGAAACGTTTAAAATAAAGTTTCGGTATCCTCTCTTGTGTGGTCCAGGTCAGTTGGATTTTAAAAATCAACGGACATGTCTTTATGAAGACTGGAGTTAATGGTGTCTTTAGAAACTGCAATGAAACCTACACGTGTTAATGCTGGGTTTCAAGTGGAGAGGTGACATTAGGGCCTGACCACCTGTGGAATCGGTGTAAAACTTTGGGATTTCGAGGCCCATCAGCCTGAGACACACAGCTAGCCAGCAGCTGCCTTCTTGCTCTGCAGCTGCTCTTGGAAGCACTACACATGACAAGCGTCTCCTAAGACTTCGAGCTCCCGAAGCTTGGCTCTGAACCACTGGTGTCTCGGGGTTGTGGGGTTCTTCATCCTTTGCAGGTGCTACTTACTCATGGAATAGCCGCTTCAGCTATTTAGCGCAGGGTTGAGGTGTACAGTCCATTGGTAAGATTGCGTAAGGCTCTGAATTCTCTCCCTAGTAATAACAACAGCAATGACAACAAGCAACGGCAGCCTTTAATCCCAGAACCAGGCCAGGAAGAGTCATATAGGGAGAGCTCGTCTTTTTTTTAAAGCTTACTCTTTTTCACCCTGAGGGTTTCCTACAGTGCTGCTGTGACATGGTGACTGGGTATGTGCTTAAGTTACTGCCTTTCTAGAGGTTGCTTTGCTTTGCTTTGCTTTTTTCCTCATCTTGTTAGTTGACATTGGACTGCTGTTTTGTTTGTAACCTGTACTTAAGGGTGTATTTCACTATGCAGTGTAGCTCATAGCAGGACAATTAACTATGACTCAGATATTGACAAGAATAGAATTTTATAGAACAATTTTTGTGTCTCTATTATCCCCCCCATATATGCATACACATACAGGTTTTGTTGTTGTTTGTTTTGTTGTTGTTGTTGTTGCTGTTTTTCATTTTTGAGACATGGTTTCTCTGTATAGTCCTGGCTATCCTGGCACCCAGTCTGTAGATCATGCCAGCCTTACACTCACAAGAGCTCTGCCTCCTGGGTGCTAGGATTAAAAGCATGGGCCACCACCCAGCACACATACAGTTTTTAAGTTAGGCTGTTTGTAACGTTTTAGCTTGAGTTGGGCGTGGTCGTTCATGCCTTTAATCCTATTAAGTCAGAGGCAAATGGCTCTCTTTGATTTCAAGGTCAGCCGGGTCTACATATCAGTGCCAGGTCAGCCAGAGCTACCTGGTGAGACTACGTGAAACAAAAACAGAACATTTAGCTTAGAGGAGTCTAGGAGACTTGATGGTGGAAACTGAATGACTGACCACCTCTACTGATGTCCTGGCTCTGTGTGTATCTGTAAGGAACAAGGTTAGAGAAAGCAAAGAGAAAAGCTCTACAGACATAAATGACTTGTGGGCCAGGGCAAAATCTTATGGTTAAGAATTGAAATACTATTTTTATTTTCTTCAGGTGTCCCACTGACTGCCAGATATCTGTGAATTTGAATACTAAGAAAACATTTCCTTTATTTTCTTTACACACGATCTTAGCCAAAAGGCCAAAAAGCAATTATTTTTCTTTCATGTTGTGCCTTCTGCTTTTTCTGATTTGTTCTTACCTTTAGTTATGCTTCAGCATGATTTCTTTGAACAAATATATATGTATATACACACATGTATACATGTTTATATATGTGTATATATGTGTGTGTGTATATATATATATATATATACACGCACACACAGCTATGACAATAGAAAGTCATGTACATTAAAATCATTTTGCATATTGTGCTGTCTCCTTTGTTTCAAACACTTGCATTTTGACTCCTTTTTACTTAAAAGGACTTTGGAAGGTAGATCTCATTCTTTGCTGTATACATAGTAGATGCTCAGTTAGGAATGGCTGCTGAATAAGAACGTTTTATTGATTATCTTATGCTATATGGCACAATTAGGTGAGGTCATACTGTTCTGTGGAAATAGCCTTGGAGTTCCAGTGTCTGCAGGGAGTAGCCTTAGTTTAGGCTTTTGCTTCATGGAACATCATGTAAAGCCCGAGCTGAAAAGCCACATTATTAGAACAGGGCATATACTTGTTAAGCTGAATGGGAAATAGAGTTGCTGGTATTAGTATTTTTAGTTTTTGTTATTTTCTGACAGATTGCGATTATAATATTCATTCTCTTAATCTCTTAATGTTTGATATGGTCAGTGTGTTTCTTTGTTACCCAAGGTTAAGGTAGTTGACTGCGACCATGGAGCCTGAAACATTGCAAAGCTGATTGGCCACATGGAGATTGAAGCTGTGACCTGTTCTCATTAACTTCATGCACCAAGTACTCATAGATATCTGACATATTTTTTATTTGCCATTCATGCAACTCATTAGATATAAGTAAATGAATTAGTGCCAAGAGTAAAAGTATAGATTTTTTAATTAAAAATTTATGAAGCTAACACTCATATAATATATAAAACTGGCAACCTATAGCATCAACCACTTACCTGAGCTGTATGATTTAAATGTTTCTTTTTATTGTTGAGTTATATTTATGGTAGATTTCCTACCCATAGGAACAAAGAGTAGGCTATTTGTGCATTGAAAGAAGACCTAACTTGTGTGCTGTTCACCAGAAAAAGTGCTCTTAGCTTGTGGGGAAAACATGAATGAGGCCAGCAGGATGGATGAAGCTTGGGTAACTCCTAAGAGCTTATTGAATTACAGAGAAATTTAGTTGTCAGAGCATTAGATAGGAGAAAAGTTATAGGGTGGTGTTCAGTGGCAGCAAGCCTGCATTTGGAGAGTGTTCTCTGAATAAGCTATACACCACTTTCCCCTAGTCTGTGGTGTGCTTTTTCACTATATCATGTTAGCTTTCTCTGTAGTTGACCATTTTTCAAACTCACTACACTTTAATAATATTTGTTGCCCCTCTCTTTATCTCTCTTTTTATACCAAACATGGCCAATTAAGATTGGGGATTAAAAACAAACATAAAGAAGCAATATGGGGCAGGGAGGGGAGGAAAAGAAGCAAAATCGGAATCAGCAAGTTCTGGTGGATAGTATTGTGAGGTTTTCAGGCGAGTAGATTAACTGAATGTGATGATACGAATTTCTGGAATGATCAAGTGTGACCTCTCATAACATTAAACTTGATGCAGAGTTGAAGATTCGGGCAAAAAGTGTGTAGTATTCATTAATAACAAATTTGTTTTTTAAGGAATCCAAACGTGTGTTCATACTGGCTTACAATTGAGCTGTTTTGAATTCTTTGCCATGAAGTTTCACAAGAGAAAGAAGGGTTGTACTTCAATTTAAATCCTGTCAGCTTTCTGTCAGTAGTCTGTTTCTGGATTCATAACTATAAAATGGACAAAATTTACTAATTCTACTTTAAAAATGAAAGGAAAAAAAAACAGAAAAGGATGTCTTGAAATAGATTTGGTTGCTACAGGGAGGAGGAGAGAATCTGACAAAGATACACAGTTGGCAGAGAGTCCTTGAGAGAAGTGTCAGACACAGGCAGGTAGGACTATTGGCCCAGCCTCTTAGGAGGTGGGTAACAGAGGGGCAGTGAGTTACAGGGCAGGGGATGAGTGAGTGAGGACAACTGTCAGGCTATGATAGAGGGCTTACTGAGTCTGCTATCTGTTCCTTGAGATCTTGCATTTGTATTTTACCAGGAAAGGAGGGAAAATCAGGGTAGTAAAGTTACATGCTCCTGTAGTCATTACATCACCATTTCCCTTAAATGGTAACTAGACTTTGTATGTTCAACATAAAACCACCAAATGTTTCTATGTCCTTTTGACTACCTACTTGGCTTTTTACAGTGTAAATAAATATATTTTAAAAAATTGAAACCTATTTTTAAAGTTTTTGTTTGTTTGTTTGTTTTTTTTTTTTTTTTTTTTTTTGGTTTTGTGAGACAGGGTTTCTCTGTGTAGCCCTGGCTGTCCTGGAACTCACTCTGTAGGCCAGGCTGGCCTCGAACTCAGAAATCCACCTGCCTCTGCCTTCCAAGTGCTAGGATTAAAGGCATGTGCCACCACTGCCTGGCCAGATATTTTTACCTAAAAATACTAATTCATGTTTATTGCAGAAAACCTAGTGCAGACAACTTTAGAAGATAAAATCACAAAACATTCCTAATCTCAAGATCTAAACAGCACATAACAAGGCCCATACTGTTCATGTGTTTTTAAATTTTTTTCCTACTATTTTCCTCTCTAAGCAAAAGTTTCCTCACTTAAGTTGTTTTTCTTAAAGAACAAAGAAGTGTTTGTAAGACCAAAATTGTACTATAAATTAACCATTGGTGGTAATTATCTTTATATGTCTATTTTAACACTCCCATAAACTTTATATACCTACTCTTATTGCTAGATTCAGATCATATGTTATTCATCTTTGTGTCTTAGGCATCTATCTAGCAGAGTGTCTTATGTGTAATAGGTATTTAGAATGTTTGAGATGAATTGTTAAACCCTCTGAATAGAGATTGCCTTGTTTAACCAGGTCTTCCCAACTGTACTTTGGTGCTTTGGACATCCTTAAAATTGGGAAAAACTTGGTGGTTTGGGGGGGGGGGGAGTGTATTTAATGTGAAGCCACTGAACTGGTGAAGATTTTTTTTCCTTAAGCTTTTGTTGTGTGGCATGGCATTCCAAAACTTACTAATATATACCAGCCATTTTGTCTGTGGTAAACAAGTAATCTACTACTCAGCTATGCATCCAGCTTGTTTTCTTTGTTTTCTTTTTCTTCTTTTCCTCTCTCCCTTTTACCTTTCTTTTCTCAAGTGTGTGCACTTGGCAATCCAGAGGCGTGGGTCATGTGTCTTGCTTTATTGCATTCCACCTTACTCCTTTGAGACCGAGTTTCTCACTAAACCTAAAACGTCATTTTTCATCTAACTGGCTGGCCAACAAGTTAATGCTGGGGTTATAGTGTAGGACCACACACAGGCGCTTACATGGGTGTTGGGGATCTGAACTCAAGTCATGGCTATGTAGTAAGTAAGTACTCTTACCTACTGAACCATCTCTCCAGCTCAACTGTCCTTACTAAGGAGGCGGGACTGAAGTCACAGAGCCCCGCAATCATAACCTACCAGGCTATCTCCAAACTCATATTTAGTTTCCATCCTGCTTCAGCCTTCCAAGTTGCTGATATTACAGGCATAAGCCACTATACCTGGCCAGTATTTCTTTTTAACTTAAGGTGATCATTTTCTGTACCTGGCCCTTGACTCACATCATGTTGAAATAACAGTCTTATTTGTAAGTGATAAGATATCATTAGTGTAGAAAATTTGTCCAATCAGGAAATAACAAAATCAACCCATAACCTAACTTTTCAGGTGTAGCCAGTTTTTTAGGTCTTTATGATTTTCTATTTTTAGTTCCTAAATTGAAACCTATCTGAAAATGAGAAGTTTTGTTGTTGTTTTGGGTGTGAACCCAAGGCCTTGAAATTACTTTGCCTTTGTCCCCAGCCCTGAAAATGAAAGGCTTTTGTTTTTGTTTTATGTTTGTCTTGCATTCAGTTGGCAACCGAACTTAGTCTAATCTAACGTAGTTATTTGTCATTAATAGTTCTTAAATTTTTTGCTGTTAATATTTTTGTGGTGCTAGGTATTGAACGTTGGGCCTTGTGCATCTAGGCAAGCATTCTACCACTTAGCTGTATCTACAGCTCTTGATGTCTTTAAGTATAAATTATCCAAATATTAATTGAATATAATCCCATAGATGACAGAATTTCTGTTGAGAATCAAAATAGTATTTGAAAAAGGTTGTTTTCTTGGTGTTCTATGTAAGATGACCATAAGGGTTGACTGGAGAGTATTTCAGTAGTAGTGGTGTTACTGTAGACATAGAAAGGAGGTGTCGAGGAAGAGTAGTAAGATGATGGAGGTAGAAGAATTGAAGAGTCAGAATATGAATTTGTGAGCTTGACATATCTGGTATGCTGTGACATAATAATGGCACCTGGGAAGGCTCTCAGATAGGTCTGGGAGGAAGATAATGATTTCAGTTTCTAATTTGTTAACTTTTAAGTATATAATTTATGTGGTCATTTTAAAAATTCATTAATCTTAATGGGTGCTGCCTTGTAATCTGTTTTTGAGGCCGTGCATTTATCCTAGCAAATATAAATTATTGGTGTTGGTCTCTTGGAACTGATTCTTAGGGCAGTAGAGCTGTACAAGAAAACTAATCTCATCACCTGATGATTACATCCCTTGACTCTAAAGGAGTTTGCCTGACCACCCTTCTTATTTACCTACTTCATTATAAGTAATGTTTGGTAGTTTCTTAAAATTAATCTGCAATGTCATGAACTTTACTACTGGAGAAGGAATCGTGAACTGCTGAAAACATTTCAAAAGGTTCTAGGCTGGGTTAGTACCTTGGATCCGGGTGTTCCGAACATGCATTTGTTAAAAGAGTGGGTCTTTTTTATGTATTACTACATATCCTACATGAGTTACTTGTTGGGTTTCAGCTTCCTCTGTTTTTAAGATAGAGCTGGAACTAATGCTCCCTACTTGATGAGGTTGTATTGGGGATCAGCTCTTAGATTTAGAGTAATACTTGGCAAATATGAAGAGTGCAGTAAATGTTAGCTATATATTACCAAAAGCAGCTCAAAAAAAATCAGATATAGATTTTAAAAGGAATGTTGAGCTTCATGAGAAAGGAGCAGAAAAGACTGAAGATATAATAATCGGAAAGCATAGTAAGGAAGTAGGTGGGGCAGGAAAGGAAGCTGCAGATGGAGTGCATTCTATATGATTGATTATCCATGTAGAAATTATCTTAATTAGGACTGGATTTGGTTGCAGCCAAGTAAGAGAGATGTAATAGTAGAAAGTTTTTCCTCTTACTGTTAAGAATTCTAGAAAGCTTCATGCTCTGGTGTGTTGCTGCACTCTATCTGGATGCTCTTCTTTTACAATGTCACTTTAGGAATGCAAGATTGTTTCCAGCACTGAGGTGGGAGGGTAACCATAAGAATCCAAGTCACTCTAGGCATAGAGCACTGCAGCTCCAGCTATTTCATCCATATTTCTCCCGGCAAAAAGGAGAAAGGAAGGGAGTCATCTCTCCCCCTTAAAGGATACTTCTTGAGGTTATACAGACTACTTTTGAGTATATGCCATTCATAAAACTAGGTCACAAACCACAACTTGATGCTGGAAAGGTTGGAAACTGTAGATGGTTTTGAATCCTCAGTGTCCACGAATGAAGACAAACATTGAGATTATCTAAAAACTAGTTCTTACCAAGCTGCACCAACAATCCAAGCTAAACACCTTTAGAGTGAAAATCCGAATCTGAAATCCAGATTTCTCTGCAGTATAACACTCCTGGTTCCTAGATTACAGTACGGATACTCAACTGTACATTGTCTTTAGAGTGTGATCCGTTTTTGAGCCTGGATATAAGTGTGTACCTATATATTTCTAGCCAACATTAATGTTGACTGCAGTTACTTAATTTGAAGTTTGGAAACAAATAGATGTTAAACAATCCTCTCATACCACTCTTGTTGTTTTAAGCCTCTAGTTTTATATAGTTTTCCACCATTCTCTGATTTAGTTGGTTTTCAGCCAATGTTTTTAATCCATCTCTGTCTTTTTATATTACTTCTCTCTCTCTCACTGCTGTTAATCGTACTTCCCCAAATAGATAAATGAGCAAATTTAATTAAATGTGTTATTTGCAGTGCTTCCTGATCATTAATGAATTTTGTAAGTAAGGTCAGACCTACAACCCTCCTAGTGTTACAATTGCTGAATCCTGTCTGTCTTTGCTAATGGTAATTATTTGCTTTAAGTTATTTTTTTAATTTTTAAGACTTTTATATTTTGTACATTTTTGTTTGTCAGTATTAGAAATATAAAGACCTAACAAAAAGAGAACTATTTCTAAAGGCTTTTCTCTGTTTCTTTCGATTGAAAATATTTTATTTATATATTTTTGAATGATGAATTATTTAATATCAGAGTATATATTGCTGTTTGGCTTTTGTTTATTTGAATTAATTTTCTAAATTTTTCTTTATATTTAATCAATAGGAATATAGTTTGTAGACATAATTTAAAGAGTCACATAGGGGACCTGAGATGACTTAGTGGTTAAGAATACTTACTTCTCCCAGGTATACAAGTTAGATTCCTAGCTCCCACATCAGGTGGCTTACTACCTCCCATAAGTCCAGTTTTGCTCTTAAACAGCCATACCCACTGTGCTCCCTTTTTAGCCTCCCAGTGTAATTACGTTTTGATATTTGGTTAAATTAAATGGTGTTGCATTGACATTATGCCTATATGAATTTTATTCCCTGATAGTGCCTTAAATGGCCTCAGTGTGGTCTTCCTCAAGGTCATGTCATCTTTTGGTTCCAATTACCCTTCTCCCCTCCCTTTCTTCTCCCCCTTTCACCTATCTTCCCTTCCTTTCTGAAGCTCCTTTTCTACAGACTTCCATTGTCCTACTATATGAGTGATGGACCTCTGGGCCTACTGCATGGTTCTTTTCCTAGAATGATTTCCCCTACCTGTAATCTGTAGACTTCTCTCCTGGGTTTGATTTCCAGTCTTGTCAGAACTCATATCTTCCTCATTCTTCATTTACCCTCTTGCTTAGGTGGAACATGTCCTCTAGTAGTGTCTGATTAAAAAGATGGCACTGTAGTCAAGAGTGGGAGAATGGCAGTCTTTAAGTAATGTACCTATTGTTACCTAGCTTTTAGTCTGGATTGGGGGCTTTTGACTTTTGACGCACAATTATTCTGGAAGCCTCATTTACTGGCATTCTTTTACTTCTCTCTCATGTTGGGTATCCTGTTTTCTAGTCATGTTTTCTTCTTATGGCTTCTTGTACTTGTCAAAAGGATGGGACCATCATATATTACATAGAATACCTGATCAGGCACACAATCTTTTTTTAAAAAAATTGCTAATCCTGTATATACCTTTCTGTGTTCTAGCTTTAAAAGATGTGTTACTATTTTTTTTCCTTCTTGCTATTCTCTTTCTTTGTGGATTTGGGTCTTATGTCTGTTACTATTTTAGTAGGATTTGTGGGGAAGAAGCAAAATTACATATGTTTTGTACATTCTGCCTACTTTTCCCACAGACTGAATTTACTTATTAGATTAGATATTCTGGGACTTGGTAGGATTGCTCAGTCCTATAAAGTGAGGATCTGAGTTTGGATCCCCAGTATCCATATAAGAAGCCAACATGGTGGCTTGTACCTGTAACCCTATCCCTGGAGATGGGGACACAGCTAGCCTCGGCATATTGGTGAGATACAGGGTTAGTGAGGGACCCCATTTCAAAAGAAGAGTGACTGAGAATGACACCAAGTGTTGATCTCTGGCTTCTACATGTAGATGTGAGCATGTATGTTCAATTGCATAACTGTGAACATGTACACACCATACACATTTATGTCTATAGATACAAGATTAGAATATTCTTATGTGAGATAATACTACACTGTTGTAATTTTAATAAGTAAAAGGTAAAGTATTAGTAACAATATGGTGGTTTACAGAAAGAGCGCTACTGTAGAAGAGGAAAAATGTACCTCCCTTGCTTTTTGAGTTAGTGGGTTAATTGGAAAAAGTCTACAGAAGCCTTCCATCCTTATTATAAGACAAGTAGAAAATAGTAAGTGTGAAGGGGTTGGCCCTTTTTTTTTTTTTTGATTCCACAATTGAGAGGTGACCAGATTCCATATAGTTTTCTTAGACATTGCAAACTTCCTTTCTGAAGGGACTGTACACATTTCAGTTCTCACTGGAAATGTGTGTTAGTTTCTCTTCCTGCTCTCCCTTAGAGGATTTTGTTGCATTCCTAAAACTTTGTCTAGCTGAGATCTCAATATAATTTAGCTGTTTAACTGGGGTAGGGGCGGTGGGTAGGGGACAAGGTCGAACTCTAGCCCAGGCGGTCTTGAACTCATGGAAGTCAGTGAGCCACCATGCTCTGCTTCCCTGCTTTCTTCTAGTTCGTTTGTCTGTTATTTGTAGTGTTTGGTGTCAATGTTCAGGCTTTTGTGTAGTCCAGTCTTTTTCTGAGGTAACAACTGAGAGTTAGTACCCTTATCAAGCTTTAGCTTTGCTATAATTCATATAGAGAACAGCAAAGATGCAGTGTTATTATAGGGGCTTAATTAACTCACTCAAGAAGAATAGATGGCCATTTAAATCCTCAGTAAAGTATAATGAATAATGTTATTAAAGAACTTGGAGATGAAAATAATTAGGCAACTAATTTTAATTTTAATATTACTCTTTAGGTACTTATTTTCAATTAAATTTTTTTTCAAAGAAGACTAGTGTATATTGATATGAACTTCTATTTTGTGAGGATTTTTCCTCTCACTTCCTGATGGTCTTGTCACTGTTATGAAGCTTCTCTTATAGCCAGGAACAATTTGGAAACTGATATGCAGGGTAGAGCTTTAGTGGTAATCAGGGTTGGCCACAGCAACTGTCAGAGGATAATTTACTTATGTTGCTGAAGCACATGGCAGAACGTGGATGGAAACTGTAACATGATACTGATATTTTTTTTTCTTTTCTTTTTCCTTCCTTTCTTCCCTCC
>NC_034590.1:153946000-153970757 GCF_900095145.1 Mus pahari
TTCTTTCTTTCTTTCTTTTCTGTGTAGCTCATGCATGCCTGGAACTGTCTTTGTAGCCCAGACTGGCCTTTTGATTGTCCAGCCTCAATCTTCTAACAGCTGCGATTACAGGTGTGCACTACAATACACAGCTCAGAAGTTTCCTTTAAATGGTTTTTGCACAGTGAGACATAATCAGAAATAAATGCTGATGTCAAGACCTGAGTTTAAACAAAGTGGGCTCAAATAGAATACAAAGACAAGGAGCCATAGACACAGGGAAAAAAGATAAAATAAGCCCCCTCCCCCTTGACAGAGGTTTGGCTTTTGTTAGCATCAGAAAGCTGCTTTTCAGGTATTTCTAGATGTGTGTGGCTTAGTGAATAGATACATGCACATGACAGAGACAGCTTAGATCTTAGAGCAAGCCAAAGGATGTTTGAAAATTGGTTATTTAAAATCTCCTTGTACCCGTCTTATTAGGTGTATTTTTTTTTTTTTTTAAAAGAAGAAACTAATTTACTCCTGGCTATAAAGAGTGACATTGTGTCCGGGAAAATGCTGTACTAACACGCTGTTCTGTCCCACAAGAGTACTTCTGAAGTCCCCAAATGTAGTACTGACAATCTGTGACAGGCTCTGAATTGTTGAGCAGTCATTGGGGAAGGTGGACAGCAGAATAAATGGTTATATGTAAGCTAAAGAGGAGGTGGGAGGGTAAGAAATGAGGGCAGAACAGAGCAACTCCTAGGCTTTGTGGGCAGTTTGAATGCAAGCTGTTCTAGTAGTTAAGCTCTGTTGTAAGCAAGGAGTCAAAAAATAAAACAGTAGGCTTTGTGGGGGTGGGGCTGGTTCCTTTCATAGGTGTCATTATTGTATTTTGTCATGTCATCAAAACTTTAAGGCTCAGGGAGCTGGAGAGATGGCCTAGCAGTTAAGAGCACTGGCTGCTCTTTCAGAAGACCCAAGTTCAATTCCCAGCAACTACATGGTGGTTCATAACTCTGTAACTTCAATTCCAGGGATCCAGCACCCTCTTCTGGTCTCTGTTGGCACTAGCCACAACTTTGTGGGTTCTGGGAATTGAACCCTGGTCCTCTGGAAGAGCAGCCAGTGTTTTCAAATGCTGAGTCATCTCTCCAGTTCCAGAATTTAAATTTTCAAAGAGACCAGATATATCACTTTATATCAGGATCAGAAAATGATACGGTAAATATCAGTATAATGAAGATGAGAGCTTAGGAATTCCTCTCTAGGAATTGTTGCAGTGGTGGTAAGATCCCTTAACATAACTCAGTCCCAAATAGCCCTGCCTTTAACATATACCAGTGTATCTGTTGATTGGTTGAATTAATTTGATTCACAAACTTATATACCACTAGCTGGTATTGTTTCAGGAATACATGGCTCACTATAGTAGTGTTCGATATCAAAGAATGAATTCTAGATTACAGAGGAGCACTACAAAGTTACAGTTCTGTTCTTTTATGACCTGTTCTAAATATGGAATTAGACTCGGGAGCCTTTACTTTGGAATCTGGTCCTTGTATTGATTCTCTAATTTTAGGTTATGTGTGTTACTGCTTTATCGTTGATATCATTAGATTAAATAAGGAGGAGAGAAATATGAGTGAGTTTTGTCCTGTCTTAACATATTTAAAAAGATCAAAGGGTTAGTAATAGGAGGACAGATGTGGTGATGAAGAGAGGAGTGGTGACCTCTGTGCACCAGTAATATCACTGTTCAGATTATCTGTAGGGCCCAGACTGAATTCTCTACTGCCCCTTTTGAATGCCTAATCCCTGGTGTTGAAAGCCCATTGTCATGAGAGTCTCCCCAACTTTCCTACAGCACACCTTTGGTTTACCTAGTCTAGTGTTATGGAGTGAATGTTTGTGCTTCCCTCCCACCGTGTTGTTCAACATGTGTTGTTCAACACAAGTTGAAGTGTAAATCTCAACATGACGGTGTTTTGGAGGTCAAGCCTTTGGGAAGTAATTGGTAGGAGGATAAGTCCTCGTAGACTTGATTGGTGCCCACAGAAGTGTTTTTCAGTCTAGTGAGGGCACAAAGAGGTCTGACCTTGGAAGATTGTTCCCCAAGAGTCTGGTCATAGTAGCTTCTTGATACTGACAGATCTGGCCAGCTGCATAAGCCACCCTGTCTGTGGTTCTTTCTGACCTGCCTCTTCACTTGCTTTTGTTGTTGGTGGTAGTTTGTTGTTGTTTGTTTGTTTGTTTTGTTGTTGCTGCTGTATTTTGTTTTGCTTTCTGTTTGGAATGTCACTCCTAAATTCTTTTTGAATAACACTTTCTAAAGGCCTTCCTGTGTACCACACAGTTCATGACATTTTCTTTAGTTATGTCAGGGCCTTAAATATGCCTCTTTACTTTGGATTTCTGTTATTTATTGCCTTTATTGGCAATTATATGTACTCTACTCAGACAACTTATTTCACTTGCTTCATCTTTCTAATTAGAGACATCTTACTGAGGGAGTTTCCATTTCTTTTCATGTGTCTCACACTGTGTTGTTACATGCTGTCCTGCTTTATAATCTCCACCGCCCCAGCATAGATCTCACTACCCTGTGTACACTTAATACTTGTTTGATGGTGAGGAATTGCCATTACCTATTATTAGCTTTTATCTCTTTAACATTTATCTTTCTTTTTGATTTATAAGAATAATAGATTAAAATATGCTGTAAGTATTTGAGCAATGTTTGTTCAGTAGATTGTTTTTCTTTGAAAGCCTCTGTAGCCCTCTGTGTAAGCTTTTTGATCCTTAAAACATTGCTGTGAAGATGTTTTTATATTCTAAGTTAATTGTTATGCCTGAAGCTCTTAATTAGTAAACTTGAAAACTACATGGGAGAGAAGTTCTTATTTATTAACTTCATGTTTTCTTTGCCTGCTCAAAGAGGAACTTGCCTTTTCCATTTTCTCCTTCTCAAGGCACAGTTGTCTTTGATTCACGCTGGCATAGCTTCAGGGAGCGGCAGATAACAGGTGTAGCTATGTATATCATGTAGGCTCCACCTCCTTTACTTACAGTTACTCATTTTTTGTTGGTGTTTATTAAACTATTCTCTGTTATGTTTTTTACTCTATTATAGTTTTTAGAACATTAGTGTTCTGGTCAAGCATAGTAGTTAAATGTAGGGTTTGGCACACTGAATCAACATGTGGAAGCTCTGATCTTAAGGAACTAAAGTTTCTGGTTTCTCATCTATGAAGCTGAGATAATGATAGATACCACTTAGGTTTGTAGTTGGGGACAAAGAGATAATACATAGAGACAATATGCAGAAGTTAAGGATAGTGGCCTCAACTTTAAAAATTAACTTTTAGTGCGTTCTAAAGAGGGAAAGCTGTAACGCATGTGAGGCTGAGACTCAGCCCCAAAGCCTTATCCATTTGAGTGCTTTTATTGTCAGCAGTAGGAGACCATTTTAACTTAGCACAGACCCAGGGAAGAGATCGTTAAGTAACTTTAGACACACAGACTAACATCCCGATGTGTAGGAAAAGAAAAAGAGCTTTTAGGATATTTTCTCGTCTCTGCCTGCTCTCTACTGCCAAGTGTCTATGCAAAGTAGGGTCAGAAGAGTCCGCTTTCCGCGTTCTTATGTTGCTCTTGTTCAGGTCCAGCACACCTTTGGTCTGATTGCTTTAGAGATAGATGGTCAGCAATGGAGGGAATGTTAAGTTTGGAAGAGTTAAGTTGGTGAGCCATGGGGTTGCCATGTCAGTGGAGTGTGAAAGAGACTATGTTTCAGCCTGTTTCCCCGCCTGTAAAGTGTGAAATCAGTTGGTGCTCATGCGTGGTGACTATAACTAGTGGAGTGTAAGATGTTTGGGACATTGATTATGCTATATTGCAAGGAAAACCTTTTCATGCTATAGTTTAAGACCCAAGGTTCTATTGGAATTAGTATTAAGTGCTAAGATTATAGTTGTATCATGTTTGGTTTCATTTCTTGAATCCTAAAATTCAGCAATGAAGAGTATTCTATATTCTAATTTGAAGCTTTCCCTAATAGAAAAAAAAACTGTTAGCAGTTTTACTGGTCATTATTCCTATGTTTACATATGTGTCTGAATGCTTTCAAATATATAGTGGAGTTGGAGGGAAAAAAAACAGACATTATTCTGATGGCAAATAGAAGAGAGGAAGTCCCTGTCCTGATGCCTGGTGAGGTTCTTCACCATATGGCTCTGAGGGTGACACAAGGTGAGTGAGGATGCTTCAGACAATAGTTAGCTATTGTGGGCACTTTCAGTCTAGAAGGTTATCGGGAATAGACATGCCATGAAAAAGCATGCATGTTCTGTCGTTTTTTATCCTGGTGGTTTTCTCATTTTACTGAGGCAGTTTTGAATTGTCTTTGGTTGCTTTGCATTTATGGAGTTTAATCAAATTGTGAATATTTATGGAATTAGTATATTAATGTATTTTACTAACTATCATGTAGCCTAATGTAGTTCAGTGTGGGGACTCTGATCTAAAGAACTGTTAACAGCTAGGCGAGCTTGAGTCATTTTTTATTGTAGTTGGGAGTAAATGGATTGTATTTGTTTATTTTGGCCATGTCCTATTAAATCCTTATTTAAAAAACAGTATGTAGTCCAGATTTAAACTTCTGTATTTTGCCATACTTTGTAGCTCCTGGTTGTGCTAGTTAATCATCATTGCTGACTTCCGAGTCACCTAGAAGAATGTCCTCTGTGGGTGTTTTTGATTTCCAGAAAGGTTTAACTGAGGCAGGAAGGCTCACTCTGAATGTGCATAGCTCCTTCCTATTAAGCAGTGCCACAGACTCAAAAAAAAAAAAAAAAAAAAACAAAAACAAAAACAAAAACAAAAAACAAAACCCAAAAAACCAAAAAAACAAAGAGGAACAGGAGGAAGCCAGCTTCGCACAAGAATTCATCTCTCTGCTTCTTGACTGCAGCCTCAATGTGACCAGCAGCCTCTTGCTCTTGTTTGCATACCTTCCCTGCCAAACTGTCACCCCTCAAACTGTTGGCCAAAATGAACTCTTTAAGTTGCTTTTGTTAGGAACTGTTGTTACAGCATTGAGAAAAACCACTTATACTGTGGTGTAGATGAACCTGACTGCACACTTGCCTGTTTCCATGACAAATGTTCTGTTCCCCTGTCCTCTGGCATTACATTCTAAGGGAAGCTCTTCTTCAGGATAGGGAAAGCAGTGTACCCTCAGAAGTTCATGTGAAGGAGCATCATGTGATATGGTTCAGCCTTTCACTAAATAACATCTGAAAGGCTTCTTGCCAAGAGTCTTAAAGCTCCTTCCTACCTTAAAGCTTGCCTCTTTAGGCTCTTTAGTCCAAAACTACTATTTCAAGTTTCTACCTCAGAACACTTGCCTTTGGTCACGCTTCACAGTTATTCCATCATGTTTTTCTCCAGTCAGTGTGGTGGTTTTAGTATACTAAGCCATTAATTTCCGTGTTAGATGCTGGTAGCAGATGAGATTTTTTTACATACACGTGTAAGCACACACACAATTTAGCACAGTCCCCATGACATTTAATGTGACACTTCAGTAGCCTGTGGTTCCTTTCTTTCTTTCTTTCCTCTGCTACCTTTATTGACGCCGCCCACCACTGCTTCACTTCTGTTTGTAGGCCTGGACCTTAATGGAACAGAAGACATAATTACACATGGCTCACAGCAGCAGATTAAAAACACAAGTCATCATTTTCTTAGGCGTTGACTAAATACTTTCTTAACCAAATTGGAAATTCTACAGGGACTTTCCTAAATGAAAGATCAGGATCTTCATAATGGTTTAAAGGACTTCATATTGGTACAAAGGACTGTAAAAATGGATTATTATAAAATGTACTTGGCTAGTGCATATAAAATAACCTTTCTGTGAACTTATGGATTATATAGTTCAGAGAATTGCCATTCCTTACTACTCATTGGATACAAGCTTTTTCTTTCTTTTTTTTTTTTCCCTTTTGGTTGATGTACCCATTTTGGGAATTCTTCAAAGAATGTTTTTTTTCCTCCTTGGTAGAACAGTTGTCGAGTTCCTGTCTAGCGTTGAGGCACATTTCGTGGGAATCAGATAGGAAGGGTGTGCTGACCATTTACACTAATGGAGATGAGCATTAGCATGGATAATATATTTGAATTTGATATGCATTATGTGATTATTTTTGCAGCACAATTAACTTCCTGATTAAATTTTGCTGAGCATATATCTTGAGCATACGCTTGGTAGAAAACTGGGTGATAAAATTGTTAGTTTAGATGGTAGGTGATAGGAATTTTGGACTGACTTTCTTTCCACTCAAATAGTTGTAAATCTGAGATAACTCTCTTTCTTATCTTTAAAATGATGAAATTATTTAACCTGATTTTTGAGAGGGAGAGGGAGAAAGGTAGGTTGGAAACTCAGGAGATGCAGTAATGACAAATTCTGGCCACCAGAGGGGGAAGTCCAGTCAGTCATCTTGTGACTTTGTTTCTGATCAGAATGTGTGTCATTCATGGGAGTGAGAGGGACACATTGTACCTATCATATTCTTGTCCATTTAGGGTGATTTGTAGGACTTCTTGCTCTCTATTCTCCAGTTTCTGCTTTTTTTTCTCTTCAATTTTCTCAGTCTAACTAGGACAAATAAAGAGAGTGGAGGTTGTCAGGGCTTTATCTGATGTTTATTTCCTAAGATAGTTAATGATGACCAGTGCACATCTTGGATGGAAAGTACAGTAGTCACAGGTTCTTCCAAACCCAGCACACAAACAGTGCTCAGCCTACCCTATGACCCACCTCTTGTTGAAAACAAGGGTGGAAATGAGAATGTCTTGAGAAGCAGAGCAGAGGAGCACAGTATTTGTGACTAGGTTCCAGTCTCGTATTGCTATTTCATATTTATGTGGCCATGGACATTAAAACCTTGGATCTGAGCTGAATATGGTAGTGTGTGCCTTCAGTTCTACTCATGAAACAGGGGCAGAAACAGACGGATCTCTTGAGTTTGAGACCAACTGATATGTATATTATATAGTAGTATATAGCCAGAGCTATATAGTGAGACCCTGTCTCAAAAACAAAACAGAACAAAATCTTTGGAACTTAAGTATCTTTATTTGAAAAATTAGGATGTTTATTTTTTAACCTATTTGATCCTTTTTTAGTAGTGTAAGATTTTGTGGAAATTCTTTAATATTTATGTGAAAGGCAGTACTGTTCTTAAGTTAGAACATTATAGCAAAGGCATACATTTTAAATATAGTATGTTATTTTGCTAAAAACATTCTGTTGATAGTTATTAAGGTATAAGCACTAAAGACAGAAAGACACTCTAGTGAGACATCTTTTTACTCCACAAAAAGATAAATTATCTGAGCAGAGGTTCAAGATGGCAAGGGTTCAGTCAACACTGAAAGACTAGGAGGAGCCAGGCCATCCTGAGTGGGGGAGCAGGGGCAGTTGGTAGTACGTCATTTGGAGGAAATCATTTGGGAGAGAGTAAATGTAGAAAAAGATTTTATGAGTTCTAGATTTTTATTTTTAAGATTTTATTTTATTATTATATCTAAGTGCACTGTAACTGTCTTCATATGCACCTGAAGAGGGCATTAGATCTCATTATGGATGGTTGTGAGCCACCATGTAGTTGCTGGGATTTGAACTCAGGACCTACAGAAGAGCAGTCAGTGCTTTTAACTGCTGAGCCATCTCTCCAGACTGAGTTCTAGGATTTCATATCACAAAGCTGATGTCACATTCTATTTTTTCTAGCCATAAAAGTGGGAATCATTTTGATATGAATCAGTTATGTGACTCCTAAGTTGCTGGAGGGCTAAGGGTAGCATGGGAAGATCAAAGGTGGGTGTGGAGTCCAGTCAATCAGATGGTGTTTAGTAAGCAGCAAGACATGGATACAGAAATGTGCTTGTGAAAGCAGGCAAGGGTTAGGGTTTAACAATTTGATAGACAAATAAGGGAATAGAGGCTGTTAAAGCAGACTAGGCACATACAATGTTTTAGAATTCTGTATAGGACAGGATTTTAATCTGCCCTGACTTTAGTAAGCTTTCTTAATGTTGGTCTACTTGTTAGATCCAAGGCTCCACACATTTGGGGTTATTGATGGTATCACTGACAAACTCTAGGTGGTTTGGTGGTTTGATGGTTCTAATAGTTTCACACTCCATTGGATATACATATTCACAGATCTGCTCACCACTGCTGCGAGTTCATTTCCCAGAAACAAACTGGCTAGTAAAAATTTGGCAGGCAAGCCAGCTTTTCAAGTACTGCTAGGAATAGAGCCCAGCTGTTTCCTTTGGGCTTTGAGCTGTTGGAATTCATTGTTAGCAGCTAGAAAGAATCAAACTGTAACATTTTTTAGCTTAGTTCATGACAGCAAAGCAGAGGTGTTAAGATTTCTGTTCTAGAGGTTTATACTGCAAGTAACTTAACCTGATTGTGTGTCTTAATATTACTGGACTTCTGACCGCTGAAATATGGCTTGGATCGATGGTGGTTTGGAGAAAGTAGAAAGAGGGCTATCCATCATTCAGAGGCTCCATAGAAGCTGGCTGATAATGCTGCTTTCACCAAGCAGCCATCTGTCCATCCATCCATCAGTAGGATAAAATGAGATTTAGCGGAACAGGCAGCCGTAACTCTGAGACACTTTCTAACCAACAATTGTAGCTCTGGCTTGAGTCTGACCACAGAGCACAGCACTGGGGCTTGGCGGGATGTAGCTGTAAGGGCAGTCTACTTCCCGTCACTGCTAGCCTAGAACATAGTCAGTTTGAGGCCGTAGCTCAGCCTTCCTTCCCATACAGAATTTGGCTAAATTTGAGATGATGAGACTGTCGTTCTCTTAGCTCCAGACACTTTTGCAGTTAAGTGAATGTTTTTCATGGAGAATATTTTTGCTTAACACTATAGGAACTTTTTCTGTGTTCATCACAGTAATGAGGGTTGAGATTAAACTAAATTTAAATAATTTAATAATTTTATTTCATGAAAGTTCTTTTTATTATTAAATTAAAATTTTACCCAGATTCTTAAGTAGTAAAAATTGAATTTTTTCTCCCTATATTAGTGGTCTTAAATGAAAGGAAGAGAATATGGACAGGGAAATGGGTAACATTATAAGCAAGAGACTGGATGATACCGAAAATGGGTAATGAGGTTTTGATAACTGAAATACAACTATGTCTTCCTCGTTACTGTGTTTCCCGTGTGCCACGCCTTCTGAGAGAGCCTCCTGATGAGTGTATGGCGTTTTGTGTGCTTGTTGCCAGTCTGGTATTGTTCCTAGTCTTAGCCAGCCTCCTTGGCCATGTTATTGCAGTGGTCACTCAGACCTCAGCTCCTATTCTTTGTTCTGAAGCCTTGATTTTCACTTCAGATTGAGGGAGGGGTTGAGGGAACCTAATGTACCGGAGATGCCTCGGAAATGAGAGCCTTGGATGAATTCCTGGGCTTATTGATCCACCGGCAGTTTATGCATCCTGACATTCATAATCTCAGTAGGCTGCTGATGTTCCTGATTAATGGGCCCAGGGGCTGTCCATCCGTCACTTCACATTAATTACTGAAGAGGTGTTTTTCCAGTGATTTACCTGACAGTGGGCTGTGATAAATACCCCTAAGCAGAGTGGGCAGTGATTAATCACGGGACCACACCCCTCCCCCCAGTCCTTTCCCCCTAACCACAGGCCAGCACTGGGACCTGACCAAAGAGTGCCCCCTCCCCATGAGCTATCTATCTCCATTGTTGCTTGGGGATGCATATTTATTGGGCATGAGACCTGGCAGATAGCATTTTAGAATTTGTGCCAAAGATGATGAAAAATAAATCTTATTGGTAGGAAGAGCATGTTTTTACATGGGGTAGCTAAGTGTATGTGAGCTGCTTGCACGTTACCTTAAAATTCTGAGGGAGCATTAGCTGCCTACTATGCATGTACATACATACACACATATGTACATAGGGATAGTTGTTTTACAGGCTTCGAAAAGGGCAAAGGGCTGGGTGGTTAGATGGCTCCTCAGGTAAAGCCAGGTGTTGCACAAGCCTGATGACTTGAGTACAATCCCTAGAACCCATACAAAGGTGGCGGGAGAGACGTGACTCCACGGGGTTGTCCTCTGACCTCCATATGTACACTGTTGAATGTGTGCCTATATAGCATCACGCACGGGCACACACATATATACAAACAGTAAAATTAAAAAAAAAAAAAAAAGATAGTCCAGGTTTTGCATTCATGATGCTTCTAGTTTATTCCGAGAAAATATATGAACAAATACAATTTAGGAAATTATTTCAGGTACAATACAGTTTGACTGGCGTAGAACTCCAGGGTTCCATTTCTTACCTTATGGCTATGAAAAATGAAATTAACTAAGTACTGAAATACTTAAGTGTTTTCCATGTGCTAGGCCCTATTTTCAGCTGTGGAAGATGAGTGTAATACAGCTGCAGATTTCAGAAAGCACAGTCTAATACTCCTTGTCTCATTTCTAAAAATATAAAAGCAAACTTTTCCAGGAAGTTGTTAAAGGAATTTAAACTTAACTTGTGCATTCATTCTTTTTCTCTGAGTGTTCATTTAGTTCTATGTTCTTGGGTTTACAAGGAACATGTTAGGGACAATATCTACCTTCAAGAAACTTGTAGGTTTGTCTGGTTTGCCCTTCCTTTCTTCCTTCCTTCCTTCCTTCCTTCCTTCCTTCCTTCCTTCCTTCCTTCCTTCCTTCCTTCCTTCCCTGCTTCCTCCCTCCTTCAGGGGCTTGTGTTCAGATCCCCTAGCAGCTGGACTTATAGGCAGTTGCGATCTATCTGATGTGAGCATTAGGAAAGAATAGTACATGCTCCTAACTGCATTGCTCCAGCCCAGGGTATTAGATAACATTCATGATGCATAAATGTAATTCATGGAGATGAGAGAGAGAGAGAGAGAGAGAGAGAGAGAGAGAGAGAGAGAGAGCGCTGTTCTGGGCTCAAGCAATCACCCTGCCTCAGTCTACTGGGTAGTCTACCTGGGATCTTAGGTTCATGACATGCTTGCCGTAAATGATGAGTGCATATGAGTTCACAGAAATGTGACTCGGCAGTCTTTAATTGATAGAGGATAAAGTTGATTTTGTGATACATCTTTTACATGAACAGTGACTAGGGCTATTTAAGCTGATACAGTTCAAGTAGAGTATTTCAGAAGTTAGAGGGAGGCTATGATGTCATCCTACCTAGAGTGGATGATTCTTATCTGAGAGTGGTAGTGTCATGATTAAAATAATAGATTGATACCAAGCCAGGAACTTTTAGTGGATCACTAAGAGGGAGAGTGTTGTGTGGGGGTACATGTTGAACCTAGGGCCTTACACACACTAGACAAGCATTCTCCTAGTGAGCTATTTCTCCGGTCTTACTAGAGTGTTTTCTTAATGTCTGGTCTACATTCAGCTTTAGGTCTGCCCTTTTAACTTGTATTTCATAGAGGGTATTTCTCCACGTGCTAGCTCTTCTCCTAAGTAGTTGGTTTTGAGGCTTTGTAACCATGTAAGCTATTTCCTGTGTTCAATCTCAAGTTTTTATAAGTGTCTGTGTTCCTTCCTGGGTCTCAGGTATGAGACTGTTCAGTGATGCTGCTTGCCCCTAGTCTTCAGAGGTAGGGGTTTGTTTCCTTTTACCTGGATACTCAGGATCTAGGCCTGGGCCTGTTGGGCTTGCTGTCTTTTTCTTCAGATACTTAGGCCTTTCTGGAAAGGGATATAGGGGAGTCTTGGAACTGGTCTCCTTCCAGATATGTCTTTTACTTGCCTGAAGTCTTTTTCCTTGTATCTCCACTGGAGTCTATGGAGAAGATGCTGGATGTAAGAAGTCCCTTTGTTTCTGTGGCTACTAAGAGTTCTGTATTGATCTTATGGTAACCCAGATTTGATCTGTAGCTGAGTTGTTGCTGACTACTCTAGTATCCAGTTTATCTTTCATGTTCCACCAGTCCTTTGAAGAGCCTTTCTTCAGATTTGAGGCATGTGTTTGTCCTTAGACTTTGAATTAATAGCTTTGTGATGTGTAGAAGCACGTATTTTCTTGAAACCAGCAACTTCTGAAACACTTAAAAATTCAGGAAAAAATTGGTTGATATATTATCTATTGCTTTTTATTTGTTTACAAATGAGGATATTCTTTCTAGCTTCCTTTGCTATAGTTAGCCCTCATGAGTTAGCTGTGGCTGAGGTAGGAAGGTATGTGCAGGGCTTGTTAAAGTTGGACAGTCTCAAAGAGTCAGGTGGCCACAAATTGGGGTTGGATAGTCAACAAGCAGTTACACACCTTGAGAGGATATCAGTTCTGACCCTTAAGCTTCTTAGAGATGTGTGACCTCTTCATTTGTAATCATAAATGTGTTTGTGAAGGAGTTGTTTTGATGGTTCAGTGAGAGGGTATGTATTTAGCCCAGCTCTTCATTTGGGATATCTTTGGTGCATTACACATTACATACAGCTTCCTGGAGGCAACAGTCGTTGAGTTCTTTACACTTATTTATTCATTTACTTATCATGTGTGCATGCATGCATTTGTCATCCTCTCTCTCTACCGTGTAGTTTCTGGGACCATCAGAACTGTGGCAAGCATCTTTAGCCACAGAGTGATCTTACTGACCTGAACAAAATCTTTGTAATCCCAGAAACCATCATAGTCTTACTCTCATTTTATTTAATTGCAGTCTGTTTACTACTTCAGTGCAAAAGTGGGTAGTGCTTTAAAAATACAGAGTATCACTTTATTGATAATGTCATGAGATTGTGGTTTTTAAGAATGAACCCTTGTGGGTTAGGGCTTAAATATGCATCTGGTTTAATTTTGTCACCACTATTACCTTACTTGTGATTTTAGTTTCTGTAAATAATTAACACATGTCACGTGTACATGCATTACTAGGAAAATGATGAGTTGAGTCAAAGAAATAGCGTAATGACAAAGGATTTGTCATTAAAGTGTTTTCCTTTTTACTGATTATCACACACACCGTGCTAGAGATATGAAAGGGAGTGAGGTAGGAGCTCAATGTCCTAGGCATTAGCTAACTGAAACAGTTATTCTTAGTGCTCTTTTCTAGAGCGTTGTCAGACATTCAAGTGGAGCTGGTGTGATGACACCCAGGGGCACCCACCTGTAATCCCTGTCAGAAGAATAAGGGAAGAGTGAGTCTAGCTTGGGCTACATAAATACATGAGAGCCTGTATCAAAACTCAACCAAACATGGGGTCTTCTTGTGGGACTCTTAAAATGGGAGCAGGGGCTGTCTCTGACTGCATCCCCTGCCTTTGGATCCTTTTCCCCTAACTGGGCTGCCTTGTCTAATCTCAATTGAAGATGCTCCTAGTCTTACTGCAGTTTGATATCCTAAGGTTGGTTGGTATCTGTGGGAGGCCTTCCTTTTTCTGAGGAAAGGAGGGGGGAGGTGAGAAGGAGGGACTGGGAGAAGAGGAGGGAGGGGAAGCTGTGATTGGGATGTAAAGTAAATAACAATTAAAAAACAAATAACACGAAGTTATAAAGAAGACATTAAAGTGGAGGCACACACTGTAATCCCAGCATTTGGGAAGTAGAGGCAGGAAGATTCCAAGTTTGAGGCCATGGCTATGTAGTGAGCTCCAGGCTACTCTGGGATGCATGGCAAGCACTTGTCTCAAAAAAAGAAAAGGATGATACTAAAAACTCCACAAGGCATCTGTGAGAACAGTCAAGTTAATCTTTTGCTGTATTCTGGTTCTTTGGACTTAGGTGTATAACATCTCTTGATGCCTCACTTTTATGGTTTCAGAATTGGACTATTAATAATGGCATAGGAAAAAATGAATAATAATAGTGGAGTTTTAAAGAGGATTAAGTGGACTCATGCTATCCTGAGAACAACCAAGGCCATCAGGGGAACAATAAGATCAGATAAGTCTGCAAACTAAAGTTATGTGAAGAGCATACACCTTGCCATGGGAGGTACCCCAGATCCTTATTTAGAAGTTTTTGTTTGGTTGGTTGTTTTTTTTTTTACTTTTGTATATAATTTGGAGGCATTTGGATTTTCATTGTCCAATAGACTGAGAGAGTAAAAATGCCTAAGGATAGTGAAAAATGATAGGTGGGAAAGAGAATGACACAAAAGCCATGTACTTGGAGATGGAAATGTAGGTGTCCTGTATGTGGGCCATTCACAGTGGATAGGTGTTGTCTTATATGTGGCCCAGATTGGCAGTGTGAATACAGCTGTTTAATGTCTCATCCTTTTTCTTGATTGTGAGCCTAATCTTTTATACCTTTGAGGAAGGATTTTAAAGATTGTCTACCTGACCTATTTCTCCTCAGTCTAAGTTCAATGTTAAGGAGAAACATTGAAGTAATTTCTTCACATACATTTAAAAATTTAGAGATTATTGTCTTATCTTCATTTAAGTGGTAATACTTTTTTTAAATATATAGTCTGGTTTGAATAGAAGTAAAAAAATGAACCTTCTAGTGGATATAGGAATTATTTGTTGTTTTCAAGCATTTACTGAGTATGCCTTTAAAAAGCTGTAGCAGAATCAGTTGTGCCTCATTAGTGGAGTTCATAGATTTAATCCTTGCCTTGTTTCTCAGCTCTCCGGCGTGGTTTTATAGTAGTGTATAACAGAGCAGTCCCTTCCTTGTGTCTGGGGCAAGTGTATTAGAAAGTGAAGCTCTTGTGCGTCTTTATTCTTATTTGCACACGTGGTGTTTATACCTGACACTGGAGCAGAGGACTTTCCAGGTATGGAAAAATTGAATATATATTTCTAATTTCTTCTTTATTTTGCTGAGTAAGATTTCTTTTTGATCAGTTGCTACAGTTTTTTTTTTAAGAAACATTATTTTCCCTTCTATTGCTCTGTAACTAGACTTCCAAGCCTTTTGAAATAGAGATATTTTCTGTGCCTGTAGTGTAAGTTTCGGATATGAATATGCTGTTTGAAACTTTTTCAAACTGACATGAGTTGAAATCAACTTTAATGAATAAAAGAACTTCTAGTTTAGTTTTGTTTTTGTTTTTGTTTTTTTGAGATAGGGATTCTCTGTGTAATCGTGGTCATCCTGGAACTTGCTCTGTAAATTGGGCTGGTCTTCACTCGGGATCCACCTGCCTTGCCTCCTTAGTGCTGGGCTTAAAGGTGTGTGCCATTACTCCCTACTATGGCTAAGAATTTTTAAATTTTAAAAAGCTAAATAAGACTGGTGATGGTATCACACACCTTTAATCCCAGCACACTGTAGGCAGAGGCACGCAGATCTCTGTGAATTTGAGGCCAGCTTATTCTATAGAGCAAAGTTCTAGGACACCAAGGGACACACAGAGAAATCCTGACTTGAAAAGCCCCCCCCCCCCCAAAAAAAAAAAAGAAAAGAAAGGAAAAGGAAAAAAGACACTAAACAATATAAGTTTTTAAAAAAATATAGCAAATAGTTTCCTATTAAGGGGTATTTTATAAATTCCATTAAACTTTGAAACGTCAGCATAGTTGGGAAACAGTTGAATGAAAACAGCTACAGAATGGGAGAATGTATAGTCATAGTGTATGATAGAGGTGTTACTGTCCAGAGTATATAAGGAATCCTAGTAACTTATTCATAGATAGCCTGATTAAAATATGAGCAACAGGCCAAAGTAGATACCTAAGTGTCCATAAAATGTGTGTAAAAGATGTTCAACAGGACATGTGTGAGATACTATCTCACACCTATTAAGATAGCTACTGTAGGACCAAATCTAGAACAGATGTGGGGAAATTTGGACCTTTCCATATTGTTGGTGAGATTTGTAAAATGGTACAATTGCAATGGAAAATAGCATGAAAGTCCTCCAGAATACTAAAACCTAGAATTACCATATAAACTAATGACTCCATTTTTAGATATCTATTAGAAAAGATTGAAAACAGCATCTTGAAGAAGTATGTGCTTTTTCATGTCCATTGCAGTATAATTCACAGTACCAAATGTGAATGCAACCTTCTTCAGTAGCTGAATGAACAAAGAAAATGTGGTGTGTAATAATGGGATATAATTCCCTTAAAGAGGAGGGAGTTCCTCCTAATGGAACACACATGATTTTACATATATGAGGTTCCTACATCAGTAAATCAGATACATAGAAGCAAGTGGAGAATACTTGCCAAGGGCTCAGAGAGGGCTAAACAAGGACTGATTGTTCAGTGAGTGTAAACAGTTCTGCTAGAGATCTGTCATAAAAGATTGGGGCTGGTAAGATGGCTTAGCTCATCTTAGTGACACCTGTCACTAAGTTAGACCTGGTCAGTACCCGAGACCCCCATATTTGAAGGATAGAACTAACTACTGCAAGTTGTCCTCTGACCTCTTCACTTGTACCATAGCATCTGCGCACTGCATCCACCCACAAAATAATTAAAAAAATAAAATGTACAAAGGGTCTAGGTCAAAGTAATGAGTTTCACTGTAGCGTTTTTATACTTATGTTATACCTGTTTTTCTAATTCGTCTCCCTGTCCTATACGAGCTGGTTCCCTTCCACCTCCAGGATAATCCTCACTGTAGCTTTCATGTCACATGTATCCCATTACCCACTCTTCCTCTACTCCTCCAGCATCTCCCGGCCTGCCCCTTACACACATACACAAATGTTCTGCATATGAGGAGAACCATGTAGTATTTTGTCTTTCTATATCTGGTTCATTCAATTAACACAATGATTTCTAGTTCCATCTATTTTTCTGCAAATGTCATACTTTTATTTTTCTACTGCTGAAAATACAATTCTTATTCTGTAGGTTCCACATTTTCTTTATTTGTTCATCTTTTGCTAGACAGCTGGACTGGTTCCATTTCCTAACTACTGTGAGTAGTGCAACAGTAAACCTAGATGTGCAGGGCTCTGTGGTCTGGTGACTTGGTTTCTATTGAGTATATAGTGATATCCCAGGTCACATGGTAGTTCTCCCGTTAGTTTTATCCAAAGCTTCTGTCATGACTTCCTTAGTGGCTGCACAAGTTACCTCTCCCAGCCATGTATAAGGGTTCTCACAGTCTCACAGTTTTGTGGTTTGGTGGGGTTTGATTTGGTTTGGTTTTGGTTACTATAACTAAGGTCAGAGGGAATCTCAGGGCAGATTTAATTTGCATTTCCCTGATGGCTAAGGATGTGGAATGCATTTTCATGTATTTATTGGCCATTGCATTTCTTTAGCTTCTTTCTTTCTTTCTTTCTTTCTTTCTTTCTTTCTTTCTTTCTTTCTTTCTTTCTTTCTTTCTTTCTTTCTTTCTTTCTTTCTTTCTTTCTTTCTNCTTTCTTTCTTTCTTTCTTTCTTTCTTTCTTTCTTTCTTTCTTTCTTTCTTTCTTTCTTTCTTTCTTTCTTTCTTTCTTTCTTTCTTTCTTAGAACTGTATTCAGTCTGTTGTCCCATTTAGTGATTGGATGGTCTATTTTTGGTGTTTAATTTTTGTAGCTGTCTGTATCCCAGATAGCTGCTGTAGAATTGGCAAAGATTTTCTTCCCTCCATTCTACAGATTGTTTCTTCACTCTAGTGGTTTCCTTTGCTGTACAGAAACTTGCATTTCTTGGAGTCTTTTTCAGAAAGCCTTTGATTTTTCTGTATCTTGAAGTATTTTCTCATATTTTGGGTCTTAACACTGAAAGGTCCCTGATCCATTTTTTATTGTTTTTTTTTTTTTGTTTGTTTGTTTGTTTGTTTGTTGGTTCCGGAGATAAGAGATCTGGTTTTATGAAACAAATGCTGGTGAGGATTTGGGAGAGAGGAACATTTATACACTGCTGTTGGACCCATAAACTTGTGCAACCACTATGGAATGAGAATAAACGCTCTCAAAACCCTAAAACTAAAATTACCTGTGATCCATCTGTACTACTCTTGGGTGTATACCCAAAGGACACTAGAAATTCAGTTTTCCAGCACAATTTGTTGAATAGGCTTTCTTCCAGTTTGTATTTCTATATGGCAGTAGCCATATGGGTTTATAAATAGGCTCTCTCTTGGGTTGGTCTACATGTCTGTTTTGTGTTTGTACCTTCCTGATGCTTGTTCCTGTGGCTCTGTAATGTAATTTGAGGTCAAATACTGTCCTGTCTCTAGCCTTGCTAGGTTTTTAAATTTTTATTTATTTTTTATTCATTTTTAAAAAAAATTTTTAGAATTGTTTTGACTGTTTGAATCCTTTTGTTCTTCCATATAGGCTTTATGATTTTAAGAATATTATAGGGATTCTGATTAAAATTACATTTGAATCTTGTGGATTGATTTGGGCAGAATACAGTGTATCAGTCCATGAACATAGGAGGTCTTTTCATCTTCTATTGTCAGCAATTTTTTCCAGTCTCTGAAAGTTTTCATTGTGGAGATTTTTTTTTTTTTTTTATCCCTTGGGTTAGATTTTTTTTTCCAGTTTTTGTTTGTTTTGATTTTGCTAACAGATTTATTTCTTTCTCAGCAAGCTCATTATTGGTATGTAGAAATACTGATTATTTTTTCATGTTGATTTTTTTTTTTTTTATCCTATTGCTTTGCTAAAAAGTGTTTTTCAATTTCGAAGAGTTTAATGGTGGAGTCTTTAGGGTCCCCCTCTCTTGTTTGTTTAAGAATAACACCATGTGGTCCCTGAGATTGCTGCGCAGTTAAGGTGCTTGTTGCTAATATGATAACTTGAGTTCAGTTTTTAGATCCCACATTGTGGAAGGAAAGAACTGACTCCGTGTATTGTCCTTTGTGCCATGACATAAGTATACACGTGCACATACATATATATGATGAATAATGAAGTAAATATAGGGTCTTGTCATCTGCAAATAGGGTTAATGTGATTTATTTCTTATTTGTATCCCTTTTATTTCCTATTACTCAAAGACTGAGCAGTGTATTAAAGAGATTGGATACACTTGTCGTCTACACTTTAGAGGAAACCCTGTTTTCCCGGTGTACTCTAGTGTTGGTTGTAGGTTTATCATGTATGGCTCTTACTCTGTTGTTTCTAAGTTTTTCTTAAACTTGATTTACCTTCTTTTACAGAACTTAGGGCTATCTGGGGGTTTTGTTTGTTTTGTTATGTTTTTGTTTTGTTGTTGTTGCTGTTGTGTTTTTAGTGTTGTTAAAACCTCATTCCCTCTTCATGAAGCCTTACCCTTCAGGTAATAGCCTTTAGTAACCAAGTGTAAGACGTTTGAAGTCTGATTTGATCATCAGATTCTGAGCATTGTGTGATTCTGAGCTTTATGTTGACTATTAATGATCACCCAGTACTCCAAAGAGTCAGACTGACCAAAGAATAGGGGATTTATAAATCTGCTTTTGAAAATTGATTAGACTGAAATGACAGAACCGAGTTTTTATAGACTTTAATCTTGAAATTTTGTTAAGGCAAGAAAATTTTTTTTACAAGATTTTGAATATGTAAACGTTACGTTCAAATAGTGAAATTTTAATTGTCACTTGTTGGCTAATTGAACAGTATAGAGTATTGTATTCTTTATAACATTTCTCTTTTCTTTCTAACTCAGATAAGATGAAGCAGATATTGTTAGAATTTTTAATCTCACCATTGCTAACTTTATGCTTGAGGATCCAAAGCCCATTTATACCCTTTTTGGGGTTAACCATCTACCCTTGTTTGTCCCTATCCACTGCACAGTCTTCCCTCAGGGCACTTTTCAACCCTTTCCAGTGAGGTATTTACCCTCCCACACCAATAAACAGTTCCATTGTTACCAATAACCTTTATCTGCTAAAATTAGTAGAAAAAAACTGTGGAGATCTTTTATCCCTTGGGTTGGGTGGTGGTGTTGTTTTGGTTTTTTTTCCTAGGTTTTTTTGTTTGGTTGGTTTTTTGTTTTGTTTTCTGGTTTTGGTTTTTTTTTTGTTGTTGTTGTTGTTGTTGTTGTTGACATTTCAACACATTTCAAAATCTGTCTTTAATCTGTTTGTTTTTTTATTTATTTTTATTTATTTATTTTTTTATTTTTCTGTGTCTACCTAGGCATGCTGTAACAATTAGTAACAGGTTACTTTCCTGCGGTTACCCTTTTGTACTAGTGTATGTTAAAAAATATCTTTATCTAAGACCAGATAGTGTCCAGTAATTTCTGAACACATTGAAAGTAAAACCCAAAGCTCTCTCATAGCCTGTAGCCCCATCTCTTTAGGCAGAGGATGCACCTTAGGACTTTTGCATTTGTTATTCTTTCTTGGACCTTTCCCCCCACAATTTTTATGCCATATTGACTCAGTTTTAGTATGAGTTAAGGTGTTGACTGTTTGGAGTGGTCTTCCTATTTTATCAGAGTTTTTTCTTCTGAAATAGCCATATACACCATCTTTAATTAATTTTATTATGTGATATTTCTCTCTCATACATCAGTGATATATGTTTAAATATTTAATATTTTCACCATTGAAGTGTTTGTTTCATGAGGTTATTCATTATTATGTTTCTAGTGCTTAAGATGATATTTAGTATATAGTAAGTATTCACTAGATGTTTGTGGAATGAATAAATGAATGGGTCTCAAGTCTCAGTTGTGGCTTAGAGGAGAGCACCACTCATTGAAAGGGTTCTATTCAATTCAAAACTTACTTAAGTTTAATTATTTATTTAGTATTAGTATTAGTATTAGTATTAGTATTATTTAGTATTTGCATGACATTGTAGATTCAAAGGCAAAAGAAAAAAAAAAGCGGAGGAAGTCAGTAGCCCTATATTGAAGAGGCAAACAATTGCTTTAATAAAGGCACATGTTTGGCAACCTATGCAGAGGACCTTGATCTGTCAATTACAATCAGTGATAACCTTATAAAAGAGGTGACTATTTTCAGCTAAGAGTTGAGGAATGACGATGAGTACATATCTGGCTGAGGAGAAAATAATATATTTTAAACCATGGAGGTGGTTGAAGACAAGTGGGCTGTTTCTAGTATAGTAAGTCTTAACCTTCCTAATGCTGTGACCCTTTAATATTCCTCATGTTGTGTTGACCCTCAGCCATAAAATTTATTTTGTTGCTATTTCATAATAGAATTTTGCTGTTATGAATCATAGTGTAAATATCTGATATACAGGTTATCCCTCCCCTCCCCCTCAAAGGTGTTATGACCCACAGGTTAAGACCCACTGTTCTGGTACATCTAGAAATACCAAAACTATAGCAAATGAAACCTGAAGTTAGGAGTAACTAGAGTAGAAGATAGGAAGTTTGGGGGGTAGGTAGCTGTAGGGCTAAATTAAACAAGACTTTATATGCAAATCTGAAAATGACAAGGTCAGTGACTTCTCGAGTTGTGTTTGGACTGCTGAATAATACCATTTGACTAAAACCAAGGAATGAGGAGCAGTGATTACTTGTGGGGAGAATAGTGAAAACTTTAAGTGCATAATAATCTTAGAGCCCAGAAACCTGTTGATTAGTTGCTGTGTTTTGTATCTGACATCTCATTTTGTACATATACTGACTATATTTTTAAGATACTTCCAGTCAGTTCTTTACAAGTGAAATGCACACTGCTGAGATGAAGGGCCTTGGCATTTCTAGTTTTGCCAGTTGACTAAAAACAATAAAGAATATTCGAAAGTATTGTAAAGCCAGGGGCATTCCTTTCTGAATGAGCAAGGAAACAGTTCTAAATTTAGGGCCTTCCATGGTTTCAAACGTAAGTTTGTAAAAAGCTCTGTTTTCTAGGAGAAATGGCAAGCAGTGTTCTAAGTGTGCTGATGATCAGTTTTACTTCAAGGGCATGCTGTATGATGTGTCTGACTTTGAGATTTATGAACCATGAGTAGATTTTTGTACTTAACACTTTAAAAATAATCGTGAATGTACAGATTAGGTTGGTGTGCTTCCATATTGCCGAAGTAGCCAGTACAAAGAGGAAAAACTGGCTCATGACTTTAGCACTGTGGAAACATCTTGGAACAGTGCTGGTCCATTAGAAGCGTGACATGGGGCAGGGGTGTGAACCACAGAAATGATTTTTAAGTTCAACAGCTCCTTTTAAAAGTGTAAAAATAAACATGAAATTAATATTTTATATAAAGTAGTATATCCGAAGCAGTCATCATCTCTATATAATCATCATAAAAATAACGAGACATTTTAAGTGTGTGTGTGCACACATGCATGTCCCAAGCCTTTGAAACCCTACAGGGTTACATCTCAAGTGGGACTGACCACACTTCAGATGTTCAGGTGCTTTGTGTACTCACAGTGGTCAGAGCAGTCCTAGGTTATTCTCAAACCAAAGGAGGTTGCTCAGCGTTCTGCAGCACTGGCTACTATCTTCCCAACATCAAGTAATTTATGTGCTGCTTGTTTTATTGCACTGTCAACTATATTAAAGCAATCCCTCTTTTCTCCATTCATCATTTTCTTACCTACCGTAGCTTTGTCCAGTGAAGGTCTGTTTATGAATGTTCATTGCCTATGGTTCTCTTATGCCAGGAGATTGTATTATCTTATTTTAGTAAAAGAGTCTTTGAATTCCAGTGATTTTGTTTTTAATCACAAAATATTGCATGCTTGCTGTAACAAATTTAAATAATGTGAAGCATGTAGTATAAAATAGTAGTCCTTTGACATCCTTTTTCTCTTTCATTTCCTGTTCTTTCATATGTAACAGTGTAGATAATTCTCCTTAGAAATACACATTCATGAAAAATTATTGCTAGCTGAAAGAAGAATACCTGGAAATAATTTTTAAAAGATGGCCTATTAAAAGTGGACACTAACATTTCTTTCTCTTTAAAAAAACAAACATACAAAAAAACAAAACAAAACAAAAAAAACAAAACAAAACCAGAGTTTCATGTATCCCAGGTTGGCTGGACATGCACTATGCAAGCAAGGATGACCTTCTGCTGAGCCCCCTCAAGTGCCAAGATTACAGGCTCAACTACCATGCCTGGTTAATGTAAATGCTTGGAATCGAACCCAGGACCTCATGCATGCCAAACAAATATTCTACCAACTAAGCTATGCTCCCAGCCCCCTTGCTACTATTAATTTAAAAAAATTGTCAAGAACAGTCTACAGAAATGGAAACATTTCTTTTATACTTATTTAGTGCATTTTAGGTTATAATTAGGCCTTTGCTGGTTCTCAGAATTAAGGAATGAGGTGTTTAGGTGAATCTCACTGATAGGGCACGTGTTAGCATGCACAAGGCCCTGGACTCCATCTTCAGTACCAAACAAACAAAAGGAAAATAAACGAAGGTGTGATATTTTCTGGGCAAGGTCAAAGTATGTAATAGCCGGATAGCACTTTTTTGTGTTGTCTTCTGTTGTCCTAGCATTTCTCAGGTAGAATAGACTAGTACAGAACTCTTTAAACTTTTTCTACTTTGTAAACTTTTCCCTGAGAAATTTTTTGAAACTCTGCTCATATACATATATTAGTTACTTTTTGTTGCTGTGATCAAAAACCATGACCAAAAGGAACTTATGGAAGAGTTTATTTTGGTTCTCTAGGAGAGAGTTCATTCACAATGGTGGGGGAGGCATGGCAGCCGGTGACTGGCACAGCAAGCTGAAAGATTATATATCTCAACTGAAAACAGAGCAGACTGGAAGTAGGGAGACACTATAACTATCAAAGCCCGCCCCTATAGCATGGCTGCACCTCCTAAAGGTTCCATAACCTCAAATAGTACCACTCACTGGGGACAATGTGTTTAATTTGTGAGCCTATGTGGGACATTTCTCATTCAAACCAACACAATATGTATATAAAATATGCATACACATTGTCCTAGGGCTTTTTTGCTATGAAGAGACACCAGGACCAAGGCAACTCTTACAAAAGAAAAAGAAACCATTTAATTGGGGTTGGCGTACAGTTTCGGAGGTTCAGTCCATTGTCATCATGGCAGGAAGCATGGCAGCATCCAGGCAGACATGGATTAGAAGCTGAGAGGTCTACATCTTGATCTGAAGGCAGCCAGGAGGAGACTTTGTCAACTGGCCAGAGTTAAGCTTATATATGAGACCTCAGAACCCCACCTCCACAGTAACACACTTTGCTGACAAGGCCACACTGCCTAATAGTACCCCTTCTCACAGGCCAAGCATATTCAAACCACCACACACACCATACATTTAGTAGTAGTGGATTATAAAGAAATTCTTTTAAAAAAATTCTTCACTATACATCTCATTCTACCATTCATTATGTGGAGCTCCAACTTTAACACTTCCCCAAAACCTGTTCCCTAGATCATTAGGAATGTGGCTAGTAAAGAGCCTTTGTTCTCCTAGGGCAGCTGAAGGTCTTCTGTTCCTCCACCTGACAGCTAGCTAGGCAATTATCTCAGTTGCCCCAGCCAGGCACCCATCTCCCTATGTTTGAGACTGAAAGGAAAATTCAAAGGCTCAAGGCCGAACACTGTGACGGAGCCCACCCGGCCGCTAAGACTAACAAGACCATGAAGATAAGGGAAAGGAGTGCCGGAGCCAGCAGGGGCTGTCAGGGTTAGCTCATAAACCATCTGGCAAAAAGGTATCTCCCCCGGCTCACTCAGGGTCACACACCAGCCGCTCTGGCTGGCACGCGCGCAGTACTATCTTGCTGCATTGTATGTTCAAATGAGCCAATCACTTGTGGCTGCACCAACTCTCCCCATCCCCCCCAACCCTAACCCCATAAAAACCCCTTACTTCTGAGGGTCTGGGTCGACTTCCTCTGTCTCCTGCGTGAGATACGAGTCGATCCG
>NC_034590.1:153970803-153979997 GCF_900095145.1 Mus pahari
GTTGGATCCGCCCCCCCCCCCCCCCCCGCTACCCACTTTAAGCCCAACAAAAGTGGAGCTGTTTTTGATTACAACATATAAACATAGCCCCTACCCCCCGCCAATAACGGACCTCATGTGTTTTGCAGCAAGGCTTTTATTTCGCGATTCTAGGGACCTGAGGGAGTTCCGGACCCGAGGGAGTTCCTCCCTTCGGGGTCCTACAATTAAAGGCAAAACAAATTTGCATACAAATATAAATATGCTTACTTATTTTACCATAAAGAGCTAACTCTTCTGACTCAGAGAGGTTGGGTTTAGCAAGTAAAAGTGACTGCAACCAAGCTTGATTGATGTCTCACATTCAATTCTTGAGACCCTCAGGGTGGGAGAGAATCAGTTCCTGCAAGTAGTCCTCTGACCTCTGCATGGGCACTGGAGCAAACAAGTGCCTCCTCCCATACACCAGGAAATAAATAGGTGTAAGCTTAAAGATCTTTTCAGTAATTAAATCTTGGCTGGATATTTGATATTCCAGGAGACGTGCATCTTCAGTGTTACTCAAAAATTACTATTTTATTTTTATCACTGACAGGTGTCTTAGTTACTGTTCCATTGCTGTGAAGAAACACTGTGAACAAGGCAACTCTTATAAAAGAAAGCTTATAACTGGGGCTTGCTTACTGGTTCAGAGGTTACCATGGCAGGGAGTGTGGCAGCATGCAGGCAGACATGGAGCTCAGAGTTCTACATCCGGATCCACAGGCAGCAGGAGGAGAGACCATGGGACTGAATTGGGCTTTTGAAACCCCAACTCCCGCCCCCCACTCCCTACCCCCACCCCTCATCCTGCGTGCGTGTGTGTGTGTGTGTGTGTGTGTGTGTGTGTGTGTGTTCTCTCTCTCTCTCTCTCTCTCTCTCTCTCTCTCTCTCTCTCTCTCTCTCTCTCTCTCTCTCTTCCTCCAACAAGGCCACACCTCCTAATCCTTTCAGATAGTACCACTCCCTGGTGCCTAAGCACTCACCCCTGTAAGCCTATCCCTATAGGGACTAATAGTGCTGAGACTTCCACTTTACATAAACACATAGTACTAAATAACAAGTATGTTTTAGGTTTTCAGAAATTGTTGGACATTCTTTTATGATTCCCAAGAGAAAATTCATTCAGTGATTTTTTTTTTAATGACATTAAAGTACTCAACCATTTTTTAAATAAAACATTCTAACATAGTACAAAGATACCATAATTTGGTACATATTGAAGAATGAAAATAGGAAAATTAAAACTTTTGTTTTCTGCACTTAAGGCATTGTTCCTATGAGGACAGAAGACATAACTTGCAGTAGTATCATATGGCATAATGGTGTATTTGGTGCAGAGTGTGCACGTTATGTATTCAGAACAAAGGCTACAGAGAAATTAGAGGATGCAACACAGGTACTATACCGTAAATCTATTCATTTTTATTTTGGATGTTTTAGTCATTGTACAGTCAGTGATAAAGCGCTTACCTATCACGGGTGTGCTCCTAGACTCCATTCCAATACCACTAAGCATAATCTATTTGCCAAACAGAATCAAGAAGAGAGACTCAAACAGAACTTTGCCATTATAAAAGAATTATTTTAAATATGTCTACTCAAAATTATTCCCTGACAGCTACGGATGAGGTCTACCAAATTTTCTAGGAACACTAAACCCAGCTAGTAAATAACACATTTTAACCTATGTTATACAGTAACCTTGATAGCCCATAGACAAATTTCACTTGAATATACAGAAAAGGCAAGCCAAGAAAATAGGCAGAGAATGTTCTTCTTTTTCCAGTGTTTTGAAGTGCCGCCACTATTGTAAAATGAATCCCAAATGATGTGGACTGCTGAGAACTGTGCTCATGTGTCTTGTCTCTTGTCTGCTCTGTCCACCTTGAGTCTTGTGTTCAAGGCAACACTGGCATTGTAATGTATAGGAATTGTCCTCTGTTAGGTACCCTGTATGTAAATATGCCGCTTTAGGTTTCCTTTTCTTTTGTAGAATTAAGAGGATGCTAGAGTCAGAACTCACTATGGTATCTAAAACATATTAACAAATTTAATGAAACTTTGTCTTCAGAAAATAGAAAATACATATGAAATAAATCTACTGCCAAAACACTTTAATTAAGAATGTTTTCTTCTCTCAACCTCATATTTTTGTTTATTAACAAGAGAATTAATTGTGCCTTGCTTCCTTTTCAAAGAAATTGGACATTTTTTTTTTTTTTAAAGAAAGAAAGGATGGAAAGGAAAGGAAAGGAAAGGAAAGGAAAGGAAAGGAAAGGAAAGGAAAGGAAAGGAAAGGACACCTGATTGTATTAATTGTTGCATCTCAGTTCTGGGATTTTCTAGTGAAGGGATCATATAACTTTGGGAGGCATGCCCTTTTTTTTTTTTTTTTTTTTTTTTTTACTAATGGAGTATTTGATAAGTTAATAATCTTTTATTTGATTTTTGGAAAACTTAGAAAATGTTTTTCAGGTGGAAATTTTCTGTATTGACCAACCACAGCAGCTGTGATTTTTAACTTACAAAATCTTAGCACGTGTTTTTAGCCAAGATACATTTTTGTTTTTTTTTTTTTGTTTTTTTGTTTTTTTTTTTTTTCAGAAAAGTACTGTGACATGAGTAGTAAATACTGTCTCATAAAAATTGGATCAGATTAAAACCATCAAATTTAGCTAAATGGGCTCAAATGGTTCAGGGGGGAAAAACCAGCCCTGGGGAGGGAGGGAAGGAGAAGGGACATGTGTGGTTGTGAGGGATAAAGCACTTGTGGAGAGAAGGTAACGGCAGACAGCAGGTGAATTAGGAGTAAAGGATACTGAACACCACTGTACTGTTTCTAACTAGTGTAACTTACCTCTAGTTAATACAAGAAGACATGGTGGCTGGCACATGCTTGTAATTCCAGCATTTGAGAGGTTGAGGCAGGATTTCAAGTTCAAGGACAGTCTAGGCTATATAGGCCAACCTGAAATAAACATTGAGACTCTTCCCCTCCCCCCCAACACTTTAAAGCAGTAGAGGCAGTTGGAAAGGTGCTAAACTAATTGTAGTCCCAAGGCACAGAAGGTACAGAGAAACTGATTTAGCCTGAATTGTTTCAAAGATATATTTTAGTAAATGGCTGCTCTCTATGATAAAGGAGTCTGACTTCTTATCCCGGTTAGAAAATGTAATTTTGAACAGGATTGCATATTGATAGTCTTTCTGGAATAAATAAGCTGCAAAATGCAGAATAACTAATTCTTTTCTTTAATAAGTTAGTAAAAGCCCTTTCAACATTTTAAAAAAAATTTTTAAATAAGTTAAGCTGTATAGGGAAGAGCTGAGTGAAGAAACCAGATGCTGTGATTTCTTCTGCATGGGAAGTTAGTGTGTACACGTGTGTGGGCTTGTGTGTGGTGGACCTCAGGTGTCTGCGGCTCTCCTCTTTACAGTTCACACAGGGTCTCACTTTTCCTTGAGCTTGTTGTTTTGCTAGACTGGCTGGGCTCCTTCTGTCTGCTTCCTTGTCCCTGAGGTTGCAGGCCATGAGTCAGAGCTTTTTTCTTTATCGTCATGAGTTCAGTTTGAACTCAGATCCTCTTGTTTGTATGGCAAGTAGTACTTCACTGTCTGGGTCATCTCCCTAGGACCCAGGGCGGGAACTTTTTTAATCCAAGATACATTTTTCTTTAAATTGTATATGGCAGGTCCCCATACTTCCATTGTTAAAGGACTGTCATGCCTACAGTTCCAAAAGAAGTTCATGAAAATTTGAGAATGCTTTATAGTAAATTGACATACTTGAAAGCCCACAAGATGATGATACTCCTCCTGGTTTGGTCTGTAACTTACTCCGAAATAACCTCAGTGAGTTCTGTGTTGGAGTAGCTTCTACTTGGCCAGGAGCTAAACATTGGAATTTTAGGATTTTTGTATTTTGAAATAGCCATTGCTATGAAGTATGGCACATAGGGTTACTATTAAATCCATTGAATTTCTAAAAGGTAACAACTACTTAATGACTTTCATTATGATCTGTGCTGTGGATGTCACAGCTCTGTAGTTGAAAGACTAGTATATTCCTTTACAAATTTCCCCAAATCTGTGTCCAATGATATCATATTGGTAGCTTGAAATTATCCATGGTAAAAATAAAAATATTTACTGTACAGAGATTGGCAGGTGCCATAAATCAGGGCTTGATTACTTATTGATTGGCTAGACTAACAACGATGAAAATACTACTAATGTAAATGTGTCATGTCTTTAGCTACTATATTGTGAATAGCTTAAAAAATGAAGATACACTCTTCCATTATTCAAAGTTGTTATCCACTTGAGCAAAGGAGTCACTTACTGTGGACATCATTGATATAAACAACAACACTCTGACATACACTTGTTGGGCTTGTTGGTAATTTACCAACACACTGCTTGTTATGACCCAATTGAATTTAGCATTTGGGTAGGAAATAGACAATATAAGTTTATTATGCTGCTATTCTGATTTTAAAAACAGTATTATGATATATGATCATTAAGGAAAGGGGGTTGCTTTGGAAACCACTACAGCATACAATTTTAAAGTATATAATTTGGGGAGGTTAATAGTCTAGTTACAGATTAAAGATAGTAATATGATTTTAAAAGATGCTTAAATGTTTGTTATAAATAGAATTGCTTTCTCTAGTGTATGTCAGTCATCTAGATGTATTTAGTTTTTATTGGAAATGTGGTTGTTACCTGATGATAGCATTGAAAAAAATCTGGAAATGTGGAGTTTTGTTTTGCTTTACTTTGTTTTTTTCTTACATTGCGTTAAAACTGTTGCTTCCTTTAATTTCTGTCAATTGATTCTGGAGAAACATAGATATACAGAATGTGGAAGAAAAATGTTGTCTTTTCTATAGAGCAGCTGGTCCCAGGTTGAAAGACTAGTATATGCCTTTACAAATTTCCCTCAAATCTGTGTCCAGTGATATCATATTGGTAGCTTGAAATTATCTACAGTAAAAATAAAAATATTTACTGTTCAGAGATTGGAAGGTGCCATAAATCAGCTATGATGCTTTGTTTAAACCCCTTTGGATAAGAAACATCCTTCAGTTAGTTCTACTAGTCTCACACAGTATGGCATCCCTCCCCACCCCACCCCCATGCTAAGAACATGTGGCTTTTTAAAACTTTATCACATTTTCTTGACCTTGTAGCTGAAATAGAAACCTTCAGATAATTCTTTGGGTAGATTTTACAGAAGTAAATGTTGTATTAGTTTTGCTTGTTTGTTTTTTTGTTTTTCCTCAAACAGCTGTATTTATTGTCTGCTGCCTTCATGTTGTCCTTAGTGTTTCACTTCAGACTCTAGACATGATGAGTTATAATTTTATCATTTTTGATCTTTATTAATTCCATCAGTTTATGTCAGCTGAACTTTTTTTGATACTTTTTTGCTTATTGTGTGTATCTGGCTGTCATATAAAGTATGTTAAATTTGAAAGGCTGTGGGGATGTAAGTCCATACTGTCCTTTCAGTCCCCTCTTTTTATATTCACATTTACTCATCATTATTATTTCCGTTCCTTGATCCACATCTGCCCACATCTAACCAGAAGGTGCTTTATCTATTGAAATTGAGACACACTGTGTTAATTGCATCCCTTCAAGTGAAAACTTAAACCTTTCTGAAATCTGGCTTACTATTAAAATCATATTCTTACACCAGCAAAATGATGGTAAAGGTGCTTTTTGCCAAAACTGACAGCCTGAATTCAGTCCCCAGAACCCACATCATAGAAGGAAAGAACCAACTCTGACCTCCACATGTACACTGTGATGTTCATGTGTGTGCACACAGATATACACATGCACACTGTGATGTTCATGTGTGTACACACAGATATACACATGCACACTGTGATGTTCATGTGTGTACACACAGATATACACATGCACACTGTGATGTTCATGTGTGTGCACACAGGTATACACATGCACACTGTGATGTTCATGTGTGTGCACACAGGTATACACACAAATTAATACATTTTACAAAATCATATTCTTCCACAAACAGAATAAAGGAAAATCTGTGTATTAGGCTAGATATAAAGAGTTCAAAATAGCAAAGGGAGTTTGGCTAGGTGGCTCAGCAAGTAAAGGAGCCAGCCAAGCTTGGCAGTCTGAGTTTCAGTCCCAGGAGTCATGTGATACAGGAGAGAACCAATTCCTGTCCAAGTGTCCTCTGATCTCACATGGCACAGTGGCTTATATGCATAAACACACACATACACTTAACTAAATAAAAACTAATAAAGCATTTCATAGAAGAGGAGAGGCCCAGATGTATCTCTCTTATGAGTTTTGGGAATTTATTCTCCTTATTGACATGCCTGAATGGATTAAGTATTTTATGTTAAGTTTTTTAAGTCAGTGATTGCTGACAAACAAAGAACAGATTAAAATACTTAAAAATTCATTCTTTGAATTTTTTTTTGTCTTTTATTATTAACTCTTTCATTTTCTTTCAGATCAAAGTGGTGCCATGCAGCAAGAAGCAGAGAGATGTAGAGTTCGAACCAAAAGGCCTGACATGGCACTCTATGTTCCTAAAGCTCGAAGGGGAACAGCTCTCCTCAAGCCAGGTGACCAGGAGGAAGGTCATGGGCCTTCTGCCTTTGTGTCAAAAGATCAAAAAGAAGGTTGTCTTCCCCAGAAGATCTCTGCAAGTAAACCCGAGTCCCAAAGACTACGTGCAGGTCATTCTGATAGAAGGGATATTGACTGTAGGGAAGGAAAGAGATGTTCATCAAAAGTAAGGAAAGACGGGTGCCCACAAAAAAAGAATAAAGAGAAGGCTTGCTCTAAGAAAGGAACTGAAGAGTCCATAGAAGCCTCGTCCCAAGAACATCAGTGCCGAGCTCCTGATGCTGGGATTACGTCTAGTGTACCTTTACAAAGACTTCTTAAACCAAAGGAGGTGGACTGTTTGGAAGTTCAGACTGCAGGAGTGACAGGACACTGGGGGTTGTCTCCATCTCAGTCGTCCTCAGAAGTCAGTGCTGCTCAGGTTTCAAACAGACCATTCCAGAATGTGGAACTCTGTGATTTCAGTGGGGAAACTTTTGTAAATAGAAATTTGGAAAGCAGCATTGTAACTGAGGCCAAAGTTCCGGAGCTAGTCTCCCAATTTCCTCAAGTTGTTACCGCTCTGCTGAAACCAGACGGTATGGCTATGCCAGTAACACTAGGTTCTGATTCTGAAACTGCACCATCCAATATGGAAACATCAGATGGAATGTCAAAGCACAGTCCTGGGAACATCTCTGCGGTTTCTGTTCCTGGAGGTCCAGATGAACATGTTGATTCAACTTTTGAAGACTTTGAAGTTGAGAGTGAGGGTACAGTCAACAGTACAGAGTCTGTCTTGGGTCAAAAAGGTGTAGATTCCATTCTTGAAACTGTGGTTAACGTTCCTCTTAAAATGGCTGTAGTCAGCAAATTAGAGAGGACAAATAGCACTATTGATCCAATGGTGACTAGAGATTGTGAGAGTGACAGCTCTGCTGATGGGTTATGTGTAAAGTCTGAACCTTCTGATACAGCGGTCCTTGTGCATGAAATAGACACAGATGATGGATTTAGGAATGTATGTGACAGTACCAGCAAGGCATGTATAGTGGACATTGCAGGTACAGTTTGTGACCCTATAACTGAAGGCAGCTCTTGTACAGTTGCAGTTGGAGAATCTGGTGAAAGTAGTGGCAACATGAGAAATTTCTCAGATTATATAGAAATGAATGCAGATGTAGCCCCACTTGATACAGCTAAGCGTGAGAACGACTCTGAGAACATTAGCAGCCTAAATGCTTGCTCAGATCTTTATGCTGAGAGTATTGCGTCTGGTTTTACAGAGTCAACAGGAAAGTTGATAGAAAGTGTGCCAGATTGTGCTTCCTCTTTACCCATAAAGACGACTGCTGATAGCAATAGTACCACTCGTCTGGACTCTGAACTGAGGATGTCACATGCGTCAGATGTACCTTTGGAGAGTGCCTTGGGCAGTGATCTGGATACTACTGAGATGACAGAGGCCTTGCACGACCTAAAAACTGCTGAAGAGTTTAAAACAAAAGAGGAAGATGACTCAGAGAGTGTAGTGTGTGGCATATCATTTTCTGATTCATCTGTGGAAACATCTGTAGATCTAAAAACAACAGACACTTCTCACATACAAGGAAGTATTGCTGTGGAGGAAAGCTGGGAATCTATGTTTAATGATGATGGTGATTGTGTAGCTCCATGTCTTCTACAAGAGGTATGCTCACTTGAAATTACTTGATATTTAGACCATTTATACATTAGAGAGTCTAGATTTGAAAGTATTTCTGATCGACATTGTATATATTCATTCAGTTTCTCATATTAAATTTAAGAGTTCTTATTAATGGTAATAGCCTGATAGGATTATACATTGAGAAAAGACTGATAGATATGGAAAAGTTAAAATATATATATAATCCTGCCGTATCTGTAATTGCTAAGTCCTAAGAGGTGTTACATTGAATAGATTAAATATGAATTTAATGGATTCTGGCTGCTCATTGAGGAAATACAGACCAGGAACCTTGAAATATTTTTCTGTGTTGACAACATATTTTTACATTAGCCATTTGGGGAAGGAAGTAATTTATAACTTAACTGTTTGTTCTTATTTTTTAGTGAATTTTGGAATATTGTTGAAAACTATAGAAGGAAGTAGAGAAGGAAATGAATGAATATGGCTATTTTCTAAGGAGTTGATACTGACTTAAGCTTACTAAATGAGTCTGTGTAAGGAACTGTAAGTGAATAACGATGCGTTGACTAGTCAGAGTTCATAAATACAGAATGTGTGACTTGAAGGCATATTTTAACATTTATTCTCTCTGCTGTTTAAATTCTTTATTACAAATTAGGACCACTGTTTTTAAATAGAGAACCACTTTCTCTTTCATTTCTTATTGTGGGTTCATATGACCTTGGTCTAGACTGGAGAAATGTGTTTATTTGTTTGTATGTTTTTGTTGTTTTTTTTTTAAAGATTTATTTATTTATTATATGTAAGTACACTGTAGCTGTCTTTAGACACACCAGAAGAGGGCATCAGATCCCATTACAGATGGTTGTGAGCCACCATGTGGTTGCTGGGA
>NC_034590.1:153980007-154037300 GCF_900095145.1 Mus pahari
TTGAACTCAGGACCTCTGGAAGAGCAGTCAGTGTCCTTAACTGCTGAGCCATCTCTCCAGTCCGAAAAGTGGTTTGTTTATGATCCTCAGGTGGTTATCCTTAAGTCTGACATCAGGATTTCAGTCCTGTTCTGAAGCAGTTATTTACATTTATGCCTTCGTTAATCAGATTCACAAAGGCAATAAGTGGTTCCTAGAGTATGGTGTTTGGGTGAGCAGGTTACAAATCATCTGGGAACCTCTTAGAATTGCATTTTCTTTAGCCCAACAACTTACCTGTTAACTTTTTCAAGTGATTCTGAAACATGTAAAGTTTTACAGTATTTGCCTAGCTGTCTGCACACCTTTAATGTCAGAATGTGGCTGGGGAACTACCTTAATGGTAGTTATAAAATCCTTATCAAGCAGGAGTTTGAGACCCATCACAGGTTAGGAAATACTAATGATAGAGTTAGATGAATGGAGACAACTTACTACAGTTGAGATCATTGGGAAAGGATCTTAGTCTGAGAAGGAAACTTAGACAGGAGCTGACAAAAGGCTGGCTTGAGACTGGGAGAGAAAGTCACTCCTTGCAGAAGGCAGCTGTGCACACATGGCAGTGCTTAGTAGCTGGAAGGATGCGCATGAGCAGTTAGAATTCGAGTGCTGTCTTTTAGGTTAGCCTCTACCAACTTTGAAAATATCATTGTCGGTATTCAGATTCTTGGGAATTTCAGTTTCATTTATATTTTGGAAGAGGGGATCCATGCATGCAACTGGATCTTTCACATCTAGGTACAAAAGCATTTAGGCAACAGCTAAGTGTTTTGAGAAGCACGGTCACATAGTCAGAAACTACTGGCTGACTATATGCTGGGGATGCCAAGAAAATGGAATATGTTAGTGCTTTGACCTGAAGACAGCTTTAGCAGTACTTACGGAAGAGTGGGACTGTGGTAAGGATGAGGATGGATGAACATAGAATGAATCTGATAGGCTGTGGGTACAGGAGACTCAACTCTCTTCTGGTTTTTGAAGGATGCCACAAGTCTAATATCTTAGTTTATTATTTATATTACTCAAACATACTTTATTAAATGCAGAACTAGAGGCCTTATCTATCTTGAAAGTTTTCCAACAGAAGACTGGCTTTTTTCCCAGTTGGCCTATTTATTTGTTGATAAAGACTAGACATAGAAGCATATCTAATGTTTCTAATAGGCAAGAAGAGGATAGGCTGTGAAGTAGAGTGTGGCAACCTTTGATTGATAAATGACGTTTGACCCTCTAACCCTGTTCAGAGGAAACTGGGACATAGGTAAGTCACGGGGGAGGCCCTTAACTGCAGCCCTGAGTGCATTGTCAGAGGTCACATTCATCTTCTATGTTGATTTTTTTATTTTACTATATTTGTTTGTTTGTTTCAAGACAGGGTTTTGCTCTGTAGCCCTGGCTATTCTGGAATTCACTCTGTAGACCAGGATGGCCTCAGACTCAGAGGTCTGCCTGCCTCTGCCTCCCAAGTGCTTTAATTAAAGGCGTGCACCACCATCACTTAGCCATTGAATTTCATTTTTTAAAGCCAGGATATGGGCACCCACCTAGTAATTTAAACAAGTAACCAATAAAGGAGAGAATGCTGGCATCTGCCTGTTTTCTCTCTAGAAATCAACTGTTTCCCAGGAAAATATCAACAAACAACTTGCATAGCCCCTGCCACCTCCTGTTATGGCCAGCAGACTTATGGGTAGAGTAGACGAGGTCCAACAGAACAGCACTAACGTTGTTCATGGATGTTTCCCTTGGGTACCTTCATTATCAATATCTAGTCTTTTGAGGTTTTGCATAGAAATACATAGGTAGGTAGTCTACTGTTTTAGTCTTTTTGTTACAGAAAGCCACTGCCGTTTCATAACCATTAGAATTAGGGACCAAAGTAAAGGAGTTGCATCGATTTCCACTCAATACATTAATTGGCATCCTAACATCCTCTGTCTCCCACCTTCAAGTTAGAAAGAAAAAAAATTAAAAAACCGTACAGTTCAGACACTTAGAGCATGTATGAAATACAAGGGGAGGAAAGCCCTTTATAATGCAGCTTCCAGAGACCGAGGTTTTAAGTGGTTGGTATCGAATAGCAAATATTGAACACTTGAAGCTTGACACTATAAATTGCAAGTAGCAAGATGTTACTTTTACTATTATATTAAAGGCATTGTGCTATTTCTAAAATTGTATTTTATTGAGAGAGAAAATATATAATTATATGATCATATAACCACATAGCAATCTGATGGGTAATTAATTTAAATCAATGGGACTAGAGAGATGACTCAGTGGTTAAGAGCACCGACTGCTCTTCCAGAGGTCCTGAGTTCAATTCCTAGCAACCACATGGTGGTTCACAATCATCTGTAATGGGCATCCAATGCCATCTTCTGCTGTGTCTGAAGACAGTGGCAGTGTACCCACATATATGAAATAAAAATATGGCTGGAGCAGGGCCAGAAAAAAAAAAAAGAAATCAGTCTGAAACAGCCACACAAGAGATATACTGATATTACTTAATTGTCTAATGAATGACACACTGACTAAAATGATGAGATCTCCCAAGGTTAATAACAATTTCATTTTGGTGAGGCCATAGGGTTAAGAAAACAGTGACAGTTCCTTTTTCCATATTGTTCTGAGTCCCTAACTCTTCTCTTAATGAATAAAGTGTACACTTTCCATGTCTTTATTACTGTTTCTATTCTCATAGTTCTAGCTCATCTTAACAGATTTTATAATTTGTATTTTTATAAAACTTCCTGAACTGATAGGCTATTGACTGCCTCAGTGGGAATTTGTAGAGACATCTTCCAATTGTGTGTTCTACCATGATCACTCCAGCCATCCAAAGGTTCACTTGGTTGAATCATTTGCCTTGTTCAGCCCGTTAGTCCTGGTGTCTAGAGATTCCTGGTTCACACAGAAAAGCAGGAGCATTAAGTATATCCCTTTCCATTGCTGTTGTTTTAAACCAGGTCATTCCTAAAATTTAAAAACTGCATTTTGAGTGTTTTTAGAATTCTTGAGTGACATACAAGCCATTAACACATTCCGATCTGATGAAGAAAAGAAAACAGCTCTGAGCCTGTATTGTCAGCATAGGGGACTTTCTCGTTTGAGACTCTCTTCTGAAGCCTCAGATTCCTGGTGCTCTCCGGTCTGTGCTTGAGTTTACTTTGTTCAGGGAACTTTATGTGATGTCTATGTGAGCTGTGGGTGGGGCAGATGGAGATGTGATAGTGACCTGACTCACAGTGTTTGTACCATTCAGTTCGCTGTATGTTCAAGGACACTGGCAGGGGGAGAGGCAAGGGTTGGCCTTTGTCAGAAATAGACAGCAGCAACATCTCCAAAATTAAAGATCCATTTATGTCGAAAGCTGGTTAAAGACAAAGTATACTTTTAGGAACATTAGATTTTGCATACACTTGGGGTTTACTTAATTTTATAATTTATATCAAAAACACTGGTGAGTTATTCTGTTGCTAAGTGACTAGCTATAGGCCAGACTGCTGAAACAATACTGGATAGTGTAACTCTATTCAAATATAGGATTGTGTTTTGTTATGGTGACTCTGAAGTGTGGGAAGATGGAGATTTGCATGAGGCCTAGAATGGTGACAGGGAATGAGAGTGCTAATGAGTAGTCATATACAGATCTTTGTATAGATTGCCCAAAGGCTGAGATGATTAAGGAAAAAACAAAGTGATGCCAGGGGGTCTGGAACCCAGAGAAAACATAAAACTATATAGCTATTATACTGCTCGCCTGGATTAAAATGAGCTTTCTTCTTAAAGCAGTGGGTCTGAGTCTGAGTCAGATTTCAGATGTACATGTTTCTTGCTTTGTTGCTGAGAGGGATAGATGGACAAGGGTAATACCCTCAAAAGTAGAAGCAAGATAACTTGTGTTGTGATAGACCAGCCTTGGATATGATGTAAGACTTTAGATAACTCGGAGTAGCATAAAGAAAAAAAATTGTTTTGGGTTCTAGAGAAATTCAGAAGAAAAATTACAATGGATGTCAATTCTGTTATCTTTGCAAGTTTTAGGTTGTCAGTGAATATTATTGCAGTGCTTGAGTTAAGCTCCCAGGACTAGTTTGAAAAAATGGAAACCTTTAGCCTTCCTCTCTTGACTTAGCTTTTCTATTCCAGTCGTTACTTTTCCCATTCTGCTTTATCAGTGGTATCTCCTCATCTGGTCTTACACACATATGGCGAAGAGGAGAAACTTTCCAGTTTTATTATTAACTGTAAATGCAACCACTATTTGTTTAGTATATCTGTAATAACAGCTTCCCAAGAATGCCAAGGGCAGCCTGCTATGTTCACCTGTCTTTTAAGTGACTCATGTATTGAATTTATAGGTGAGTACGAGAGCTTCCATTTGTTCTCTGGTACCAGAGTCAATAAATAATCATCCAAACATTTGGAGGCCTAATGGATGGTTTGGGGGAGTCAGGATAAGATTAGAGGAAGAGAGGTCTGGCTGTGGTACAAGATGTTATACAGTGAATACTATGAAAATGCAGATGAGGTTAGTGCTGTTAGATGCACAGAAAACAGTACAAATGGCCCATGGAGTGTTTAGGGTAGTATTTGAGTAGGTCCATGGAGAAAAAGTGTAAGTTTGAGGTGTGCAAGGGGGCAGATACAAAGTAACTTGCAAATCAGTGCTTAGAATAGTAGGGGGAAGTGCACTGTGTAGGCCTGCTGAGCATGACTGTGGTTAGGATGTGGCATAATCTAATAGAGTGACCTGAGGTGAAGTAAGAAAAGTATGTTAGATATTTAGTGTATAGTATGCTGCTGCCGTAGTAAGTGGCTAGAAACTCAGTGACTACAACACAGATTAACTGTCTTACAGTTCTAGAGCTCAGAAGTCCCAAGATAGAGCCTCTGGACTAGATCAGGATATTGACAAGGCTGTGATCTTGTATGGAATCTGTAAGGGAGGTGATTTTATTTTTAAATACCCTTTTCAGTCACCAGAGGTATTCCTTGTTACAGGCCCCTTTCTATCTGCAGAGCTCCCCCCCCCCCCCATCTCTGAAGTCTTCAGCTTTTAAAGATGCTTATTATTGCACTGGACCCACCAAGGTAATCTTACTGTTTTAAGGTCAGCTGATTCATACATCTGTATCTGCTACTTAATTCCTTAATTCACATGCTGTGGGGGTTTTTACCAGTTTCCGAATCTGGGTGTGAACATCTTTAGGAGGCTGTTATTCTGCTTTATTGTGAGCAATGTTCTTTGTAAAATCTGTAGCCTATTAGAATATAGGAGTGCAAAGAAATCATCAGCTCTGTTATCTTTCCAACTTGGCCATTGATATTTTCCTTTTCCCGCCTACAACAGCTTGTATCCATAAATCCTTAATCAGAAAGAGTGTTACTCTGAACACTGATGCAGGCATTGCTTCTGGTTCCATTACTGTAAGGCTGTTTTAATATCTTACTGGATGGAAAGCTAGATTAGCAGCGAGGTGACTGGAATTATGATTCAGACTTCGTCAGTAATCTGATTTGTAACCATAGGGATATCCTTTTAGTCTCTCTGGGACATAATTCTCTGTCTACACACAGGATTCAGGATAATAATAGCAGCTCGTCTGACAAAGCTGTAGATAACTCTTCCAAAATAATGTAGTATGTTTTAATTTTTTTATCTATAGAGAATAAATCTTTTTATTTTCCTTTCGTATCCTAAACAATGAAGAATTAAAGAGCATGCAGATTTTTTTTTTTTTTACTTCCCACTATCCTTTATTTTTTAAATATCTTCTGTAAATAGATCTGGATAATTATGCCACAGTAAGTCAATCTATATTTTGTAGCTGGCCAGACAACTAGGACAATAAGAATTTTCAGGCCCATGCTTTGAAGAAGTTTACTAGTTGAATAGTTTGTGGAAGCAAGTTAAATAAATGACAGAATATTTTGGTTTCACTTAGGCTTTCTAAGCAGCAAGACAAGACCACTGATAAAAGTCTTCAAATGCTTGTAGCTGGTTACTCAGCCAGTAAAGGCACTTCTCATGTGAGCATGGCAACCTGACCTGAGTCTGATCCACAAAGTACATACGTGTAAAGGTTGGAGAAGAGAATGGATTCTACAGAGTTGTCCTCTGACCTCCACATATGTACTATGGAACATACAACCTATATATATATATATATCACATATACCCATGATAATTTTTTAAATTATTTGCTCTGAGTCATTTGCAAGCTTCCCTTTGGTCTATTGTAGATGCATCAAAATGGATCAAATTATAAACCTCATTTTTTTCATCAAACATTTGTTTGTTAACTATAAAAATGCAAGTCTTACAATAAGGAAGACCAACATGTGGATTCTTCATTCCTCCATAAAATAGGCCATAAAATACCCATGAAAGAAGTGGCAGAGACAAAGTTTGGAGCTAAGACTTAAGGATGGACCATCCAGAGACTGCCCCACCCGGGGGTCCATCCCATACTCAGCCACCAAACGCAGACACTATTGCATATGCCAGCAAGATCTTGCTGAAAGAACACTATCTCTGTGAGGTTATGCCAATGCCTGGCAAATATAGAAGTGGATGCCCACAGCCATCTATAGGATAGAACACAGAGACCCCAATGGAGGAGCTAGAGAAATTACGCAAGGAACTGAAGGGGTGTGCAACCCTATAGGTGAAACAACAATATGAACTAATCAGTACCCCCAGAGCTCATGTCTCTAGCTGCATATATAGCAGAAGATGGCCTAGTTAGCCATCGCTGGGAAGAGATGCCCCTTGGTCTTGCAAACTTTATATGCCCCATACAGGGGAATGCCAGGGCCAAGAAGTGGGAGTGGGTGGGCAGGGAAACAGGGTGGGGGGAGGGTATAGGGGACATTCAGGATAGCATTTGAAATGTAAATGAAGAAAATATCTAATAAAATAAGTTAAAAAATATTTCATATTGACTTTAAGAAATATTGCCCCAGAGCCTGTAACACTTAAGATTAGTTGTCTACAATAGAAATATGAACCATATGTATAACTTTGAATTTTCCTCCCTCCCTCATTCCCTCCTCCCCCTCCTTCCCTGAGACAGTATCACTATAGCCCTGGCTGTCCTGGAACCTGGTATGTAGACCAGGCTGGTCTCAAACTCACAGAGATTCACCTGCCTCTAGAGTTGGAGGATTAAAAGCTTGTGCCACTATATTTGGCAGTAACTTTGAATTTTCTACTAGTCATGTTAGAAGAAATAAAAATAAGCAGTATAATTTATGTATTTTAATTTATGTCCAAAACACCATTTCAATATGTGACTAGTGTAAGAAATCATGAATAAGATATTTTACATTTTGTTTTTGTATTAAATCTTTGAAACTTGATACATACTTTATACTTAAAGTTCATCATATATGAGCTAGCCATATTTCAGGTGCCCTATAGCCTCATGTGACATCAGCTACTAATATTAGTCTAAGTCTGCTTCGAAGATAGGTATCTCATCAGTCTGCGTATCTGTCCCTCACACCTCACAGCCGTTCCTTAAACCTCTATACTGCTGTCTCTAACCCTGATCCCTCTGTTAGTGGGCCTACCTTCACAGTCTCGCTTTAGTCCTTCCATCTTTATACACTTGGATTTTCTGGGCATTTCTCTCTTTTATGCCCCATATATGGTCTCAAATTCCTTCCAATACTTTGCTGTGATTCTCAAGAAAGAGAGCATGACCAGTTTGTCCTCCTTCTTAAAGGAATAGAAATGTATATGGCTCTAAATAATAACTGTAGTATGAGGAAAGGTGGCATTCTTTTTTTTTTTTTTTTTTTTTTTTTGGTTTGGTTTTTCGAGACAGGGTTTCTCTGTGTAGCTCCGGCTATCCTGAACTCACTTTGTAGACAAGGCTGACCTCGAACTCAGAAATCCACCTGCCTCTGCCTCCCGAGTGCTGGGATTAAAGGCGTGCGCCACCACGCCCGGCTTGAAAGGAGGCATTCTTAAAGTCAGTAGTTCCTGATGATAATCGAAAGTCTCATCAGTGTGAACTTCATAAACTATCTGTGGTTGGTTCATGAAGTTGAATGAGAATTATGGGCTGTATTAGTTACTTGTCTTGACATTGTGCTACAGTGACACACTCTTGATAATGCAGCTTCAAGAAGAATTGGTTTTAGCTCACAGTTCCAGGTTACAGTCCATTTGAACAGCTGGTTGGTCACATTGCATCTGTAGCCTGGAAGGAGAGGGTGGTGAGTGGTGCAGCCATTGTCCTCTCCTGTTATTCAGTCCACACTCTGCTGCGCTCTGGGTGCTTTCTCTCCCCTCACTTACCATAATATGATCTTTTTCACGAGTGTGCCCACAACCTTGTCACCCGTCAGTTCTAGAGTCTGTCATGTTGAAAATCAGTATTAACCATTACATGGGGTTTTGCCATTAGTAACACTATGTTTATAATCAGTTTCAGAAGCCAAAGTGTTCAGTAATTGAAGTGTAAGTGTATGAATTCAATTTTACCTACTAGGGTAGAACAAAGAATTTTAGTCAATTTTTCTTGCCAGACTATCCTGCCTTTTTCTTGATAATCAGTTCACAGGACTTCTGTTTCCAAAGATATTTTATAGCCTGCATTTTACTTCTCACAATGCCTTATTTAACCGTCATTTCTAAATGTACAAATACACAGAGCTTTGTTTTGTTTCCCTTTTGCAAAGAAAATAAAAATGTCAATGCCAGCAATCAAAAAATGAAATGAAGAAAGCAATTATATTACAGTGGCATCAAAAAGAAAATATTTAGGAGTAAGTTTACCAAAAGAAATATCAAACTAGTACTTTAAAACTCAAAATGAGATTATTCAGGTGACTCTTTGAATAAGGTGCCTGCGACAGACCCAGGACCGAAGTTTGTCTCTAGGGCCTATACAGTGAAAGGAAGGAGCCAGCTATTAACAAAGTTGTCATCGATACCTCCTCACAAGCTTACATGTGTACACAGACACACAAGGTAAATAGTCAATAAAATAAAAATAGAAATAGATCCAATCTTAATCTGTTGGAAAACAATATTGAGATAACTTTCCAAATTGAGTAACATAGCTGCCGGTGAGACCCAGACGCCTGTTTCTGCAGAAATTTAACAAGCTGATCCTCAAATTCTCAGTGAATCCAAGTACTGAAGTGATTTTTATAGTACCCAGACTTGCTGATCACAGTGTGCCTCTGGCATAAGGCTTGCCTTCTAAATGACCACAGAACTCTGTGGTCTGTGGGACTCTGAGTGCTGAAAGTTACACCACCCAATATCTTCTTGACCCCTTGTCATGGTCTGAATGGAGAAAGGAAAGCTGTCTATGTGCCTATGTATTGGAGACCACTTGGTTGTCTTACAAACTTAGATTTCTTGTACACCCAGGAAAAACTCTTGATTTTCTGACTCAGTTGACCTTTCTTCTTGGTGTAGTTGCAAGAATAGCCTCTTCTTGCTCTGTGTTTTATACAGATTTTTAATACTGTGTATGCCAAGCATCTACCACATCTTTATATGTCTGTGTATAAGGTGGAGGCATTATTATTCCCATGTTTTTAAGTGTAAAAGAGGATTTAGTGGAGAAAATACAGAGGCACAAGAATAATGTCTAAATTACCTTCCCTTTTCCTCCCTCCCAATAATTTGATTAACTCTGTTTTGCACTTCTCCAAAGAGAGGAGCTGTATTTTTGACATTATAAATCCTCTCTCCATTTTCCTTCTGGTGATGGTAGTGATGATGAGGATGTTGATGAGGGACATAAAATGAAGAGGAGTGCTTGAAGGGCCTCACTGCACTTTTGGACCCAGGTCCCTCCAAGACCTGCTGGCACCACGGTGCCATGGCTTTGCATCTTTCCTTTCTCGATTGCTTACAGTGTGGGCAGTTAATAGCTTTAAGGGGCTTTTGCGTTTTCCTTTTAGTGAGATAGCAGTTCTTTATTACTCTTTTGTTGCCTTAGGTAGCTCTTCTAATAGGAACCTGAGTGTACCTGCTTATGCTACTTAGGTTTGCCTTAACAAATTCCTGTGTAAGCTTTCTCCTCACCTTTTAATACATAGTAAAATTTAAAGCTTTTCACTCTTAGAACTTTGTTTTGTTCACTTCTAGAAAAGAAATTATGAGGTGAGCCATGAGCCTTATCAGTGAGCCCAGTTAAAACAAGTGTTAATTTATCTCTTCAGCTGTTGTCTGAAATTGAGTTTCCAGGATGTGCCATTTGTAACTCATTATACTAACCCTTCATCCAGCCTTCCTTTCTTCCTCCAGCCATCCCTGTACACCACACTCCAGGGCCTTACATATGCTAGACAAGTGCTGTGTCACAGAACTACGGCCACACCTCCCTGATCAGTCTATTTCTCACTTGCTAGTTGATAGATACAAGTTAAGTTTTATGCCTTGCTTATTTAATGAGATTTTTAACACCTTTTCCAACATTCCATGTGTATGATTATAAATCAGTGGATCTGGCCAGTACTATATTCATAAACACCACAATTCTAGACATAATGCCAAAAGTTAAGGACTAGGAACCTGGAGACAGAGCAGGGTTGTTTATACCTGGAAGGGTATTTCTATGACTTCTTGACTCTCCATTAGCAGGCATTTTACTATGTTTCTTCCTCCCTAGTTCTCTGGGAATATGAAGAACAGAAAAAGCATCCAGGAGCCTAGATTTGATTATTACAGCCATGAACTTCCTGATATTGACCTCAGTGAATGTGAATTCCCACATGTCATTGAAATTTATGACTTTCCTCAAGAATTTCGTACAGAAGACCTTTTGCGGATTTTCTGCAGTTACCAGTAAGTATTTCTTTGTAGGTGGTTCCAAATATTAGATAATGTGAGATAAAGTCATCTTAATAATTAAAAAACAACAACATTCTTTAGTCATTTATTTTAGTTAGCACTAGGTTTATGTGTTGTTCAGATCAATTATAAAGCCTGTATTTCAGACTAGTCTTCAGTTTTTTTAAACAGTAGCCTTTATAGATCCTGTTGTAACGTTTACAAAGATCACTGTTGGGGGTGACTCTGAAGTCTATCTTGGTGGTCCATTTAGTCCGTTTATATTTATTGTAATTATTGGTGTATTTGACCTTATATCCACGGCTTTGGTTTTTATATTTGCCTGTCATCTCTCCTGTGTATACTTCTAGCTTTTTCCTCTTTTTTTCTTGACTTACAGGTTGACATTTTGCACATTTCATTTCTTAAATGTAATCTGTTTCTGTTCTTTGATGGTTACTCTAGAAATTATAAAAGTATCCCCCCCCCTTTCTAAATACTGCAAGGTCTTTTTAATTACACCTAACTTATATACTTGTGTATGTGTGTGTGTGTGTGTATATGTGTGTATATATATGTATGTATGTATATATATATATATATATATATATATATATACACACACACACACACACACACATTCACTGTTTTCTTATGTTTTGCTGGTAACAAACTCGTGTTATTTCTTCTCCTCTTCTTCCTCCTCTTCCTCCTTTCTTCTCCCTCCTCTTCATCTCTCTCTCTCTCTCTCTCTCTCTCTCTCTCTCTCTCTCTCTCTCTCTCTCTGTTTTGTTTTGTTTTTTGTTTTTTGTTTTGAGACAATGTTTTTCTGTATAACAGAGCCCTGGCTATCCTGGAACTTGATCTGTTGACCAGGCTGGCCTTGAACTCACATAGATCCACCTGCCTTTGCCTCCAGAGTGATGGGATTAAAGGCATGTGCTTCAACTGCCTGACTAGGTGTTGTGTTTTTTTAATAGCTTTATATCAGTTTCATTCTTGTTACAACTGCTTTTTAACTGTACAAAGGACTAGTCATGGTTTTATGTATGCTAGGTAATGTCCTACCACTGAACTGCACCCTAGTTATTCTTGAAAAGATTTGTATTGTGTATATATTAATAATTCTAGATTGGCAATTATTTTTCTCTGAGAAACATGAAGATACTCTTAATGGTTATGACTTTCTTTTTGGGTGAGAGGTTAGCTGACAGTCGCCATGTCACCTCTGACCATAATCTCTTTTCTCTCTGGATGCTTATAAGTTTTTCTTTTTGACTTCAATATTGATATTTTTTGCTAAAAATGTGGACTTTGTGGATTTTTCCAACTTTTCCTGATTGAGATTATATCTGATTATTAAATCAGTAATTAATTCTTTTATTGATTTTTGGAACGGTCTTAGACATTTTCTCTTCAATGTTGTCTCAGACCCAGTCTCTTTTCACCTCCTCCAAGACACAAATTGGGTGTGAGTTACGGTTTTCTCGTTTAACTTTCTTGTCACCTCTCTTTTGTATATCTCATCTTTTTTTTCCTTGAGACATTCAGTTTGGGATTCCAGTTCATGTTATCTATTCCAAGCTGTGCTTAATCATTGTTAACTATTTCTATTGTATTTTAAAAGTTTGTTCTATGATTTTTACCTTGAATTTTTCAAAAGATATAGTTTTAAAGTCTGCTTGATCATTTTTTACAGCTTTTTTTCTCCATATGTCTTCAGTTTGCAATTCTTTTTTTTTCTCTTAAGTATATTGAGCATAGCCCTTCTATAGTCTCTGCTAGTTCGATTGTCTAAAGCCCCTTTAATTATAGTTTGTTTCTGGTAACTTCAGTTTTTGTCAGTACTTGCTCATGGTATCTTCCTTTTGGGGGAATTAAGCTATATTTTTACTGTAAGTTGATGGTTTTGGGGGGCATTTATGGGTATTAAGGCTGATGAAAAAAAGAAGAACTTTTCTTAAAACCTCTGGGCATTTTCCAAGGATGCTAACAATTTAGGAGTTTTCAGATTAAATTGTTGATTTAAGGTTTTTTTGGCCACTCAGAAAAAGTCAAATGGGGAGTGTTATATTGTTTAATTATTATATGTCACAACCATTTTATTTTGACATATATAAATATGTTTACTTGTGCCAGGTTTTTAATGTGGTGTCCAGCTGCCCCTGACTTTTTAGCCATTGGTGTATTGATTAGACAGTTCTTGGAAGTCACCTTCATACTACCTCGTGTATAATTTATAGCTTCAAATTTTTAAAGAAAGACAAGAAAATTTAGCATGTCTTCAGATTTTGTGAGTGAATAGTCCCATGGGTTGTTGATTTATTTATTTATTTATTTTGTTTTATTTTATTGTTCTTTGTTTCTAAAGTGACTTCTTTAGTCTTCCAAATCATTCAACTAATTTTTTTTTTTTGCTGGTGTTTGTTTTGTTTTGTTTTGTTTAGATAGGGTTGACACATAATCCCAACTGGCCTTGAATTCTTCCCTGATTCACCCTTTAGAATGCTGGGATTATAAGCATGAGCTACCATCCCTGGCTCATCTCAGTTTCATAGACACAACAGTTCCTCTCTGCAGTCATAATTCATTCAGTTTTGTATTGTTACAGGTAGTAAAGAGTTCAGGTCTGTTACGAGTGCTCTTCAGAACAATTATGCTAACTCTTGGTGTGTGTTTAAGTGGTACATTTTAGGAGAAGATAAAGGAATCAGAAGTATACATATTATATATAACTTATAATAAAAAATAGACCCAGGAACAGAAATGTAGTCCAGAAAGTATTAAGAAAAAGATTTTCAGGGTCTAGAAGAAAGTCAATATCAAGAAGGGGTATATTTTAATATTTCAATCCTGCTATTAAAAATGAATCAAATCTATTTGATGCTACAAATTTAAATTTAAAATTCAGTTTATTTATATCCCAGGTGCCAAGATTATAGACATGCTCAGCCAGATCCCAACTTTACATTGAATTTGTAAGATTCTGTTTCAGAGCATAGCTCCTAAATCTTTCTGGTAAAGGATGAGAGAGTTCATATTTCAGGTCGCTGTGCTGTCTTAGTATGACAGCCATAGACAGGATGTAAACAAATGAGTGTGGTTGAAAAAAATAAACCTTTATAAAAATGGTTGGTTTTTGTTTTAAGACAGGATTTAGGTAGCCCAGCCTAGCCTTGAAATCTTGATCCTCTGCTTCAATCTTAAGAAGTTCTGGGGTTTACCACCACATCTGGCCTGTGTCTTATTCTTGAGGGGGAAAAAAACCCCACATTTTTGTTTATTTATTTGTTTGTTGAGACAAAATTTCTCTGTGTAACAGCTGTGGCTGTCCTGGAACTCGGGCTGTAGACCAGTAGAGCAGGCTGACCTTGAACTCACAGAGACCCACCTGCCTCTGCCTCCCAAGTGCTGGGAGTAAAAGCGTGCACCACCACTGCCCAGCAGAATATTTTAAGTAAAGTGCTAGAATAGCTGATATTAACTAGCCGTTATTTACTTGTTTCATCAGTTAAACTCAAGTTAGGGAAGATAACTGAAAGAAAGCAGAGTTGAATAGCTTCTGGGATATGTTTAATCTGTGCTGTAAACCTTACTGTAAATGTGTAGTGTGGGTGAGTCATTGATTTAGGAGTGTCAGATGCTGTTCAATTCCTAATAGATGTTTAAGAGCAGTCAATAAGATTAAATCTCAGATTTGAGCTACCTTAGATTATAAAATTAGACTGTCATTAATAAAATAGGGGGCATTTTGCCCATGTCTAGAATTTCCTCAGTGATTATTGAGGTTTGCTGCCTTTTTTTGTTCTTGAGAAAGTTTCTTAGTTTGCAGCCCAGGCTGGCCAGGTACTCAGGATCTTCCTGTCTTCTCTTCTCCAGCACTGGGTTTACTCAGGCACTCACCAGTTGTCAGGTTAAGGAGGAGTCATTCTTTGAGTCATTTGCTTCTCTTTGCTTTGTCTCCTGCTAACGGTATCTGTGAGAGGGTTTTCTATAAACTCCAAAGCCATATCATAAAACAGTTTAAAGGACAGTGAAGCCTCAGGGGCTAAGATGAGACTTTTAGCTATGAGTCTTTCTGCAACTTTTCTAAACTCTCTGCAGCAGAGACTCTGTTGAACTTTAAGTCTTCACCCTGAGGTCATTTTATAGTACCGTCCAGCTTATTAAGTTCTCTAAGTCATCTTCCAAGTTTCTTCTACTTTTCTGTCAGGGAAAGTGTTGAATAGGGAAAGAGATTTTAGGATATTTTTATAGTGACTTATAAGATTATGATGTAGAAGTGTAGACTAATAATATCTGAGTTAGATACCAGAGTCAAGTTTATCTTTCATCAGTGTCTTTATCAATATTAATCTCCTGGTGAATATTGCTATTAATAATAAAAATAATGAGCACTGTTCCTCTAAAAGTTGCCTTCTTAGTACTGACTATCATATTCTTGGCTTCTATTTTCCTCCCTAATGGCTAGCTCAGGCTGCCAGGGGAGAAGTACCAGCAATCTTACCAAGTTGTGAGCCTGTGAACTTCAGTGACTTCCACAGCCAGATCCCTCCATTGGTGCAGGAGTAGTGCACGTGCATTAGAGGAGTGTTGGTAACCAGTAGCTGTCTGATTAGATATAAGGTCTACCAGGAAGGACTCATGCCTGCTATTGTAAATATGCTGCTAGTGTAAATACGGCTAAGTACGACCTATGGCTGGAGAGATCATAGACCCCAGGGGAGAACCTACTACTGTCAGTTTGCTAAATTGACACAACATTCCTTCTCAATACTAGGAGTCGGGGAGGGGAAGGAGTAGATTTGATTAAAATAAAATCTATTCATGTATTAAGGGAATGTAAGTATGTTTGCGCATATGTGTGTGTGTGTGTGTGTGTGTGTGTGTGTGTGTGTGTGTGTGTTGTCATCCTGACATTCTTTGTGCTCACTGTGTAGCTCTGTTCTAAACTAAAAGGCTATTTTTCTAATATTAAATGTATATTATGACTTCTTTTTCTTTTTCTTTTTTTTTTTTTTTTTTTTTGGCTAGCTATAGTTATTTCTATTACCCCTAACACACACCTTATTTTCTTCCTACAATAAGAAAGAATAGTAAGCATTAATAAGTACAGTTGTAATTTTCATTATTTGAGTTAATTTTTTATTTTTACAATTTGAATTACATCTCTAACAATGTAGTGTTCCCACCCCTAACCCCCCCCCCCCCACACACACACAGTTTACATTCTCATCAAGTCCAGACCCCGTCTGAGTTCCTGTATTCTTCTATACCTCTTCCCGCCTGAGTTCCTGCATTCTTCTATACCTCTTCTGGCTTCCCTTTCCATTCCTTCTCACTTTAAGGACATCTCTTGAAAATAGTACATTAACTACTATACCTCTCCATCCAGCCAGTTTGTGAGGATTAATTAATTGGCATCTAGAAAATGCTCCCAGGTAATTCCTAATGATGGTATTGCTTTTAAATTTTAGTGGCTTCCGTGTGTCAGGCTGTTTTTATGTCACTACCCCCATTCCTCTATCTTATGAAATGCTTTGTAAAATTATTTTAAAGACATTTCATAAAATAAATTTTAAGAAATGTAAAAGTTGTTTTCTTTTGTTACAGAAAGAAAGGATTTGATATTAAATGGGTAGATGATACACATGCCTTAGGAATTTTCTCCAGTCCAATCACAGGTATATGTCTAGTGACTCTCAGGAATTCCAGGTCCCTTCTGTTTATTTTCTCCTGCCACTTGTTTTAATTTCCCTTCTAGTCCAGCCAAGAGCTTTTCTGAGCCAGTATCTGTATTAGTGTCTGTATTAGAATAACACTGGCTTTTGAGGACTGTGGCCTGCCGCCCACACATCCTCTCCCTCTTCTCTTTAATCCAGCATTTGGTATTTGGAAAGGTAGGCACTTCCTCCCTGGCCATTTGCACACTTAAATGTCAGACACGATAAAGACCAAAGTGAGACTAAATTTTGCACTATTTATTTTTTTCCTTCAGAAAAACGAATTAGAAGTAGAATTCTATATAATTCTACTATAATAGCTACTCTCAGAATATATGGTTGGTCTTTTATACACAAACATACTCTGGACTCATGGTAGAGCTTATGCAGAGGAATTCACAGCAATCAGAGGTGCTGGACTGACTTCCTGTCTGAACCATCTTTAGAGCATGAATTTGCATGGACCAGATAAAATATTTTTGGCTTTGTGGAGCAAAAAGCTTCTGTACTTACCTAACTGGATTTTTGTAGCAAGAAAGTAGCCACAGTGTGCAAATGAGCATGGCTCTGTTTCATACAGTTTTATTTACAGAAACAGAAAGCCCAGTTGCTGCATTTGGTTTGATCCTTGTTCTAAAGTAATCATTATCCTACTTGCTGTTTACAGATTTTCTATATTTTAAGATTTTTTTTTTGCAATGAAAACCAACAAACATAACTTGTGGGAATAAATGCTTTGTAAGAAATAACCCCAAATTCTTGTGTGCGTCGCTTTACTTCCTTACCTCTGTTCTTCCTTGCAGCTCGAGATGCCCTGGGTATTAAACATACCATGGTGAAGATCCGTCCCTTGTCACAGGCCACAAGAGCAGCCAAGGCCAAAGCTAGAGCATGTGCTGGTGAGCCTGTAACCTCTCTGCTGTTGTTCCTTATTGATGCTGAAGTTACTATTGGTTCCAGCAGTTTCTCACGATCCAGAGTTCTGTAGACATTGTGTTTTTTTTTTTTTTGTTTTTTTTTTTGTTTTTTTTTTGTCAATACTTGTATTGATGTGGTTTTAAGGACAGAAAGGAAAAGAGCACGTTGGAAGTGAGCCCTTTGAGCAGCCGCTTGAACTGGTCAGAGGCAGGCAGTACAGTAACCAGGTTCTGATGACATCACTGCTTAGTTCATCTGGTGTAGTTGTTTGATAGAGTTGCTGTAAGAAATTGTGTTAATCCAGATAATACAGCCTGGGTTGTTTGTGCTTTGCCATACTAATTTCCTTAGATCATCATCTATCAGGGCTGTATTAATTACTGCTGATACTGCCCTTGTTAGTCTGTTTTGTATGTTAATTACTGAGTTAAATCACTTGGAGCTGTAGTGGTTTCTCTTTCTTACTGCCTCTTTCTCCTTTTTTTCCCTCAGAGTTTCTCCAGCCAGCAAAGGAACGACCTGAGACTTCAGCAGCCTTAGCCAGAAGGCTAGTCATCAGTGCCCTTGGGGTTCGAAGCAAACAGAGCAAATCTGAACGGGAAGCAGAGCTCAGGAAACTTCAGGAAGCCCGAGGTGAGCTGACTGGTGTTCTTTGGTCTGCTTCACAAGGGCTTCACTATGAGGCACGTGTTGAAAAAGAAAAAGGAAAAGAATAATGTGCGTTCCATCTTGTTTCCATCTTCAAGAAGCCTCTCAAATGCATAGATGGTGTTTTCGCTCCTGTGTACACAAGGCGTCTAGGTACTTTACTGTTACTGAGAGAGAGAGAGGCTCTGCTTTCTCAACTCATCCCTGCCTTTTCTACAGTTTGTTTCAAACTAAAAGAAAAAAGATGCCGGGTGTGATAGCGCACGCCTTTAATCCCAGCACTCGGATTTCTGAGTTCGAGGCCAGCCTGGTCTACAGAGTGAGTTCCAGGACAGCCAGGGCTACACAGAGAAACCCTGTCTTGAAAAACCAAAAAACAAAACAAAACAAAACAAAACAAACAAACAAACAAAACAAGAAAAAAGAAAAGAAAAATTTCCCTCTGAAGACTTGAGTCTCCCAGACCTTGTTTACTGTGCTTTTACTGTCATGACCACAATGACAGTGTCGTGGTGTAATCAGATGGCTTAGATCTTTTTTGGTAGAAGGCAAGTTAAGGCAGAGACAGCAACTGATATTGATGATAATAACTGTAAGAAGAATTTTGTCTTCTTAACACAGTCAAGTAGATTCACCTGACTTCTGATGATTCTCTAAAACCCACGAGTTCTCAGAAAATATTTCCACAGATCCATAAGCAGGACTTTTTTTTTATAGTTTGGTGTTAAGCTTAAAATGTATCTTCTCTTTATTGGTTTTTGAATTCTAGGTAAAGACTTGGACTCAGGCTTCACACAGAAGTATTTTTTTAACAGCCGTCAAGCTTTAGACAGGTTCTTTGCCTTTACCAAAGATGTATAGAATCAGTGAAAACAATCCTGAAAATTCCACTTACCAAAAAGTGACTTCATTTTTCCTTTAAACCAACTGAAGTTTCAAACTGCTTGTTTATTGCCAGTCTAACAAGGCCATTAATACTCCTGTCCACTATGCTTTGGTGATAGCAGGCGGCCTTCGGACTCTCAGCTGCATGGGCCAGATAACCAGTGAGTGAGAGCATCATGGCAGGGGTTAGAGTTTCAGGAGGGAACCCAGCTAATTTACCTTAATGATGATAATGAGGCAATTCTGTTTTCTAGTGCATTGTTTATCCAAAGGTTGCTTATAGAGGATAGAAAAAGGAAAGGATTGCCTTTGCTTTTATAGATGGCAAACAACAGAACTGGATAAAAGGATGTGCAGTATTCCTAATCCTTACATTGGTTATTTCTTAAGAAAGTGATTCTTGGATGTAGCTACAGTTATCTCGGGGGGGGGGGGAGGGGGGGTAGAGGGGCCTGGGGATGCAGCTCAGTTGTCAAGCTTTTGCTTAGTCTGCCCTAAGGCCTTGGGTTCACTGAACAAAAGCAAACAAAAAAGGATGATGGGAAGGTAACGGGAGAGGTATCTACTGAGGAACTGGCTCCGTTTGCTGTATGCCACGCCTTCCATGTGAGTGTAAATTGCCTGTATCTCTACAAATACTGCAGCTGTCGCTTTGTTCAGCTAAGATTGTCTGCGTGTCCTCTCATTCTGGGCAGGCCCATCATTATGCTGCTTCTCTTGAAGTACTTGTTTTATATGCTTTACTATCCAAAGGACATTTCCGTGGTGCAGTTTAAACATGAGACTGTTGGCTGTGTGACTTGTATTTGTTTTTGAAACAGTTCACTTTGTTGTCCTGAGTGGTTTAGAACTTACTCTGTAGCCTAGGTTGCCTTTGAACTTAATGCAGGCCTACATCAGATTCTGGGGTGCTGGGCCACCATGCTAACTTCTTTGTTGCTTTTTAAAATGAAAAATATTTCGTTGTTTGTTTGTTTATCTGAGCTGATGCTCTCATGGTGTTGCCTGTACTGAACTTACGCTTGTCATCATCCTGCCTCAGCTTCTCAGCCTCTCTGGTAACTGGGGCTCAGGAGGCTTTTGGTGGTAATTCAGAGACCAACTGGGTAGGCTGTGTGGATTACAGGAGACCATTCTGTCATTCTGCATGACGGCCCTTCTGTGTCTGAGGAAATGAAGATGGGGGTTGGGGGGGTGTCTTTCACTAGTACCCTTTGGATTAAGCAGTCTCATGGAGTTGTATGGAGTCTAGGCTCTTTACTAAAATGTGCTTTGTTCCTCTTAAAACTCAGAGTCCAGTGGTGACTGTATGCACTACACAAAGCTCAAAACAGGGCTTACTTTTAGATTCTTTAAGCAATGGCTTCTCCTGCGCTCTCCCACTTCTCGCTCTCCCTTTCTCTGTGTGTGGTGTTAGGATTAGATGCAGGGTCAGTGCAAGACAGGCCTCTGTCAGTGAGCTGTATCCTGCTGCTGCTGCTGCTGCTCTTGTTTTATTTCTGATGCTTTCTAGTGTAAGACATGGATAAAAGGGTTGTCTTAATGAAGACACTGGAAGGAGACTCTCAAGTAGAAATTCTGATGGTGGTGTTTTCACACCTCTGATGCAAGACACTGGCCCCATGTCTTAAGCTGGCCCCATGAAATTAAGTAACAAAGGTTACCACCTATAGGAAAATGAGAAAGGGGATTTGAATGTAGGCTTTTCTAATTAAAACTCATTTTTTTCTACCCTTTTGAAAGGTTTGGGGGATAATTGCCATTTCCCCTTTGGGGAAAATATTACTTTTATAAATAAAATTTTGACGTCCCCAGACAATGCACTATAATAGGCTTCCTTTTAGTTATAGATACCAAAGATTGGCTCGCAGCTTTAACTGACAGAAAATGTCTTCGGTTTCCTATAAATCTGGATGATAGTTTAAAACTTTCTCCTTCCTTTTTTTCTTAGTAGGAATCCAGAACATCTGGACATCATTCTTTACTCTCAGCTCTTTCCTGTAAAGACCAAAGGTAGATCACTAAAGAAATAAGGAAACCTGGGCTGTAATAGAACTGTCGCCATTTAACCAGCTGTGTGGCTTTGAGGTCTTACCATCTTTCTGTCCACTTTCCAACTAATAATGTTTGCTCTACCTAACCATGGGGAGGTTTTTTTGAGTACAACATATCTTGAAAAGGTGCTTTTACAAATTTAAGATGTGGTTCTTTTTTTTGTGTTGTAATATGACATGAGTATTCACAAGAGTATATTATGTATTGCTGTTCCTCCATCACATGGAACAGATGGACCTAATCAGTCATGGCATTCTCCCTTGGCAGGTACTGACATACCCGTTGCCAATTGATCAGAATTAGCACGGACCTAACATGTGCTCATTGTCTGTACTGTTTGCTATTCTGTTATAGATCCTTTCATTTATATATAATAATCTAACCCTTCTTTGTCCTCCATGAAGAATTCTATTGACTGTCAGGGAGTTAAGGACAAAAAAGATACATAACATGTGCTCATTGTCTCTATACATGAATGATACTGATTGCTTTGGTTTTTCTTCATAAATGTTAGTATTTTACTCTGAACTTTCTCCGCCCTGCCCCTAAAAGAGTTGAACGTACCTAATCATTTGAGTTTCTCTGATAGAATTTTCTATGCTACTTGGATTCTCCTGACATTTTAGTGCAACAGCTTATACTTCAGTCCTTTAAGGGAAATCACTAAAGCTGAAAAAGTTGAGGAGAAGGACATGCCAGACCACTTAAAGCAAATCACACTGTGTGTGTGTCAAGGGATAAAAACCTTTAGTGCATTGCTCTTAACATGAGTAGAGTCTCTTTTGGTCCAGGAGAGTACGCAACAGATCAGAGCTGTGCTGAGAGTAGGAAGTGGAAGCACAGCTCATCCCTGAGTGCTTCGGATTGTACTTAATCAGGTGTTTTCAACCTCTGCTTCATGCTGAATGATGAAACCGCGTAAGTAAAGGACTCAGCACAGGAATATCTGGGACATCATCCTGTGTTCTCTGTTCCAAATATTTGATTGCTGACTAAAATTAGAAATGTATGTCACTGCTTCTCAGAATAAGCTGCTCTCTCATCTTCAAAGTCTGCTATAATTTTATGTCATAATTTCACTTCATTCTTAGGAGGAGATGATTAATTGGCTGGTTCTAAAAGGCCAGCATTTGGTTCATAGGTCTAAAGAAGAGGAAGTAAATAATTTAATCATTTAGTTAGATTAATTAAATCGCAGCAAACTTAGAGTAATCTCTGAACAATACTTGCTCTTTTGTAGTAAAACAGATTTACCCATGGTAGCTAACTCTGAGAAATCTTCTTGCACATTCCATTATTCTGTAGTACTGTATTACTGACCATAGTCAGATTTTCAGGGTATTTTCATGTTTTTTTCCTGCCTATTATCTGAAATTCACTTCATTTCTAACCATATAAGTATGTGAAAAAATTTTGCAGAGATGTAATATTTATCTTTTTTTTTTTTTTTTTTTTGGTTCAGAGACAAAAATGTCAACACTAGGACTAACTGACCACTTCAAGTGTTGCTAAAATAAACAGCACGTGGTTCCTTGTGCTTAATACACTGCAGATCATTCGCCAGTTAAATGGGTCCTGATGAGATCTGGATCACATTCTCCTAGAACACTGATAAGCATGTAAATACTTGATAAACTTTGTCTGAAGCCTTGCTACAATTAAGAGTTTGCTTAGAGTGCTCCCTTCTCTTGATCTCCCAAGTCTGTCAGGGAATAAAGGAAAGCAATTAAATTTGCCCAGGCTTGTTCTACACAAAGCTTGCTGATTATTACTCTGTAGGTGGCGTCAAGTGAGTTTTGTGATCATTTTTTAAGTGCCCAAGTAAATTTTGAAAGTCTTTAATTTGCAGCCCTTCTCTTTCCTTCCCTTTTCTTGTCAAATAAAGCCTGACCCGGGTGTTCCCTTCTCAGTCTTCAGCATTTCTCTTCCCTGACTTCAGCGGCTCGCTCAGTAGGCATTTCTATCTGTGCTTTCACACTGGGAGTGGGCATCTTCAGGGAAGTTTATGGAAATGCTTCAGGCTAGCCATTTCCTTCCACTGTTCCAGTCTCTCCCGCTCCCCTCTCCTACTGCTGCTGCTGGGCTGTTTGCGCCCTTCACTTCTTTACGTTCAATGGAGGCGATGCTAATGACAGCCTTTTTTTTTTCATGCAGCCAGTCATGTAATACCTTCTTTTGATAAAGGGACATGTTTCTTTCAGTTAATTTTTTCACATGCTTTTCCTTTTCTTTTGATATTTTCAGATGCCAGGATCGTGGGAAGTATGCTACTTAAAAATAAGAACTGGGTTTTGGCCTCAGTTCTTCCTGATAATTGAGCCTTAGCGAGTCATGCAAGTCCCCTGTCTCAGAGGGGATCACTTGAAAGACCCGTTTAACCTGTATTCTCTGTGTTTCATATGCTTCATAGTTTCACTATTTCTGTGTGCTTCTTTATTTCCATGTTTTACCACCAGAATTGACACACTCATGCACACATGCACACATATACATGCTCAGGTGAGAGTTAGAAGTTGGGGACTTTTGTTAGCAAGCATTTAACACTAGACATTTCAAAATTGTGACTTTACAAAGATGGCACAGTGTCTGTATTATATGTTTTATAACACCAAAAGCAAACACATTAACACTGATGTTCCTTAGGCAAAGTATGTAACAAGTCACATTAAGTAAATAATGTCGGGTTAGGTTTGCTAACAAAAATGAATTTTGACACAAACTTTACAATAAAAACTTTATTTTCAGAACTTTTGATTTTGGACTTGTGAATTATAGGGCGGTCATATTTTTCTGTTGTTCATGGATAATCTTTCTGATTTGTTTCCTTAATGAACAATTTGAGTTCTAGTAAATAATTTTCCTGATTCCTTTGTTTTTCCTTGTAATTCACAACCAGTTTTTTTTTCATCCATGGCTGCTTTACACTTAAATCTTCCCTAACTCAGAACCTTGCTACTTTCCTAGGAAGCCCTGGCAAAGTTTGGATAAGTTTATCCTTGGCATTGCTCATGGAGAACCTCGGCCAACCCAAGCCTGCCTGCTTTGCAGCTGAATCCTTGGATGTAGTGTTAATCAGCCTTCAGTTTGTAATTTGTTGATCCTCATTTTTTGCCTTGTGTAATTTTGTTGCTATATTCAGATGATGCCACAAGATGGTGCCCAAATAGCAAGGAATTTCTCTCTCACTTCCCAGCCAACTTCCTTCCCCTTACAGTACAGTCAAGTGTAGTTTAGAGATTTTGTAAGTGATGTTCATGATTTGGAAGATAGGTTGAGATAGCAAGTGTTAAAACTCACCTTGATTTCTGTAATCCACCTGGTTCATGACTTGAAGACTCTTTTATAGACATTGTCAGTCTGGAATAAGAACTCTTAAAAAGAGTCATTTAAGGCTTATAATATGTATTTCTGGTATTAAGGTGAATGGCTGTCAGCTATAAAGTTAGAACTGGTATTGTGCACAAAAGAAACTATTTGGAACACAAAGTTGTATATGTTATATTGGAGACACCTACCAGTACACCTAGTTCCCTAGGTGTACCTCAGAGCTCAGTCACTAGACACCGTGCGCTCCTTTGCTAAGTGGTCCTCCTGCTTTAGTCTTTTAGGTGACTGGGCCTACAAGCATGGTCCACTGCTCTCAGCTAGTATATATGTACTTTTAAATGAAAATGAAAAATAAAGTTTCTATTTTAAAAATAATTAAAAGTGAATTACACAATTTGTATTTTTGTCTTAAAAATTAGTCATTCTTTTTCCTCCATTTTATATGGTGATTATTTTTTTCTTTCTGGAATAGTCTCTAGAACAGTGGTTTTCAAGCTATGGGTTGACCCTTTTATGGGCCAAATAACACTTTCACAGGGTTCACGTAAGACCATTGCCATTTATAACAGTAGCAAAATTATAGTTATGAAGTAGCACACACATAATTTTATGGTTGGGGGTCACCACAACATGATGAACTGTATCAAAGGGTCACAACATTAGGAAGGTTGAGAACCACTGCTCTAGAACATTTTTGGTTTGGTTTGTGTTTAACATGTGAAACCCTGAGTTTCATCCTAAGCATGACAAAAAAGAAAAGGAGGAAAGGTAGAGAGAGAATGGGGGGAAAAAAGAAAGAAAACAAAACCAAGAGTAGTATCAATTCTTTAAAGTATTTGGAAAGCTAAAAAGATGTTAACCTCTGGGATCAGGTGAAAGGTGATCAGGGAATTCCCCTGTCTCATGAATAATCTTTGTTTTGTAGTTTGATTAAAGGAGACTTAGTGGCTGTGTGAAATCTATAATCATATGATTAATATTGGTCTTTATTTACAGAGAGAAAACGGTTGGAAGCCAAGCAACGAGAAGACATCTGGGAAGGCAGAGACCAATCTATGGTTTGAATATCGGTTCCTGAAAGGAATGAATCCATGAATTCTGAAGTGTTTGATATTCTTGAGACATGAGGATCTTTCCAAAGCTGTGCACATGCAGATGAGCATGTTAAGGAAAACGTGAACAAAACAGACGACTTGGAGAACAAGGGTCCAGTCCTCACTCTTGAATTCAGACCTGTCCACTGTGACAGAGATGTTAAAAGGAATTGTCATGTGGGAAAGAAAATGGAAGTGGCTTCTAAGCGTCCTGGGTGGAACAGGTCATGTTCATGTGGGTCAGGCCTCCAGGAAGTCTGAAGCAAATGTAAAGCAAAACAGAGGATTCAAGCCCGCAGTGATAGGAGTTGGAGGTCCGTGGCAGGGCGTTCCTTAGTACTTCTCAGAGTTGAGAACTGCAGGATGAGGGGCAGCAGTAAGAGGGGGAGTGGAAGTAGCTCACAGACAGGAGTGCCTGGTGCACTTGGTGCATACAGGGACTACACTGCTGGCCCAGAACTCCAGAGCCACTGAACCACGGCGCATCTTGGGTATTTGTCTCCTTAGTGTGTACTAAGCTTGGGGCCTGGTACTGCTCCAGCTGCACAGCAGCCGGGTCTGCTGCCTTCCTTCCTCACAAGAACCAGCCCTAGGAAGCTGAGTGCCGCTCCAGTTTAATCAGTGATATGTTGTGAGAGGGAGAAATTAAAGGCTATTTTATAACATAAATCATTATGGTGTTTATAAATCTTAACCCCTACCCAAAAACCAACATCAGAAGAAAACAGAAAAACCTGTAGATGCGTTCTCTAGTCTTCATGTCTCTGATGATATGCCTGGTTTAAACAGGTTCTAACTTTTATCAGCCCAGCGAGTATAGTGCTCTCTGTCTTTTCTGCCCTAGAGTAGATCCCTAAGTGTCGTCTTGGCAGTTCTGTGTGGCAGCTTCTCTTGCCCTCATCTCCTCATGCATCTTCCCTCCAACCTCTTGCATTTCTCCATAGCTGTCAAATCTGACACCCTACAGGGAACATCTGGCACACAGTATGTTCTTGGTACGATCTTAGCCTGTGCCAGAGGGGCTTGGCAAGCCGTGCCAGACCATCCAGTACAGTGATGAGCCGAGCCGCAGGATAAAATAAACACCTCTAGCAGTGAACAGTTTCCAAAAGGACACGGACAGGTTAGAGCCTCCAACTCGGCCTTTTCTGTCTCGTAGCTGCCTTCTTGGTGGTTTTGGAAAGTAGTTCTGTGCTGGGGAGACGGTGGAGCTAGTCTTTAAGGTGCTGAAGTGGCAGGAACTGCTGTCACATTGTGTTTTCAACTGGGGCAGAAGCTTCTTTTTATACCCGTGACAATGATGGATTATTAGCTTTGTCTAGAGCGTGGTAGAATGGGGCTCTTCAAATATCCCTCGATGACCCTGGCCAGAGTCCTGACCTTCCCCTGTTGCTAGTCCTGGCTGGAGCTCTGTCACAGTTCTTCAGCATTGTTTCTTCACTCCAGGTTTGCCTTTCCAGAGGCTCTGTACAGTGCCATCATTCCATATGTGGGAAGGCATTGTTTTCCTGATGCTCTGTTTCTGCTCAGGTCTTCGGCTTCCACTGTATGGCCTGTGCTGTGCTTACGCTGCTTTGTTTGAGCAGTGGGTACAATGAAAGAAAATACCAAGGACTCCAGTATTGCCTTTTACTATTTTTATGTTATTTAATATTAACATAATAATATATTATAAATATAATTTTATTTTTATATATTACATGTTACCTTATTAATTTTCTGTTATTAATTTTATGTATGTCTGAATTCCTGGAACTGTGGAGGCCAGAAGTGTGTGTAGATCTCCTGAGACTAGAATTACACAGTTGGTTCTGAGCCACCACATGGATGTTGGGAATTTACCTGGGTCCTCTGGAAGAACCAGGCTCTTAACTGCTGAGCAGTTAACTGCTCCAGCCCCAGCATGGCTTTATACCGAGAGACACTTCGAAGGCACACACTTGCCATGTTTTACACCCTAACCCAAGTTAGATCCCAGACCATGGCCATACATGTACCAGACAGCATTCACCTCTGAGCTACACTCTTGGGCTGGAGGACCTTGAGAAGGGAAAAACATGTCTGTGAAGGGACTTCTTGTTAGCTGCTTAGTGTCTTTCTCTAGAGGCATTGTTAATGTTTATTATCCAGTTTTTAAAGAAGCAACCTATCTTATGTCTGATAATCAGCTACATTTAACTCTCAGGATAATTCTTCTAATCAGTCTCAGAGAACAGTTTTTAAGTCAGCATTTGAAAGTTTGGGACAGCGCTGTTTTTACCGCCGTTGAAAATAGGCTTTTTGCTTCCATTATTCCAATAATTGGGGATGCTGTGTATTATTAGTCAGTGGTAAGAAGTCCCAGCCATGGCTCAAGCTTGTCCATGCAGGATAAATCCTTGGTCAGATCTAAGTGCAACGTTTATAAGAGGAGTTAATGGGAGAACACCGTGTGGCTGCTGCTCTCTCACGGAACAGACCTCTCTGAGATAAGCAGAGCTGTTTGACCGTTGTGGCTACTCTGAAAGAAATGTTAGCTGTGGGGGATAACATCTCACGGACGCTCTACATATGTTTTGTGTATGGTAAACATCTAAATCTCAGAGTAATGTAGATTTTCTAGTAGAAAGCTACAGTCCCTGTGGATTCTAGTTTTCTCTTCATAGTGTAAAAGTCTATTAGCTTAGCTTCTGAGGGGAGCTTCCTAGCTCTTCTCTGGAGCACACAGGGTGCCAAGGGGAAAGTCTTCTGAGGTTTTTGGTTCTGTCTGGAATTTGGCGGTTGGTATTCTGTTAACATTCCTCATCTAGGTATAAGTCATGCCAGCCACCAACCTGCCCGTGTCTTTCCCTTTCAACTCAGAAGTTTAACAGCACAGCCCTTGTATAGCTTTTTCCAGGAATTAGAACTGGCTACACCTACCACTCGTGTGATGTGGGCCGGAAAGCTGAGAGCATGCTGGTGGCTGTCTGCCTGGCCTGCTTTTTCTGGCCTCTTGGAAACTAGATCCAACAAGAAGGTGAGGGTAACCTCCCTGCCCAAGTCCAGTCATCACTCACCACCCCACCCCTAGCTAGCTGCACATTCTTTTGCAGAACATTAGCTTCATGTGTGAGTATAATGTCACTGTTTGCTGGATCCAACAGGAAATCAGTCCTTCCCTTATTTACCTAAACTGTTACACCAAAATAGGTTTCCAGTGCCAGATGAAGGAGATGATGGAATGGAGGAGACGGAAAAAGGTAATTTTTGTTCACAGAAGGTACCCGAAAACACGTCTTTTGACTATCAGGGTAGCTCTTGTACTGTGGGGAGGAAATGCTGGAAATCAGTTCTGTCTGCTACCATCTATTTTGATTTTGTAGGCTCTGTCTAAAGTCTGGGTTACACCTTCTTATTTCTCCCTTCACCTCTCAGCCTTCCTGACCCAAGGTTCATGGTTGACCTTGCTACTGCGAAGCAGGTTAGTATGTGACTCAAGGAATGTCCTGGGGTGGGCTGTCCCAAGAACTGTGCTCCGACCATCATCCAGCTCTGGAGGGAAGAGTGCAGAGTGTGTCATGCACTGGAGACTACGGAAGCTCTGCTGGTCTGGTCTTTGTAGCAGCCCATAATGAGCAACCTTTATTGGCATGTTAAGACCTAGAAGGATCATCTGTGTGTATGTCAGTGGAGAAAAGGTCCAGGCATGCCCTAGAACAAGAACAAGAACAGAGCACAGCCACCTCACTGGATGGTGGCCTCTCCCAGGTTCTGTTCTCACTTCTTGTTAACTCAATCTTCTGTTCCTAACTCTGCCAGACCTGTCTTGGTGTTCCTGCAGAGGGGCTTGATTGACCAATTTCTTCTCAATTGCAAAAGTTTAAGGTGAAGTGACCTTGATTAAATCTGAAATTTAGGCTAACCCTGCAATGTGGGTGATTCTAAGAGTCTGGACTACCTGCCAGATATGGCACTTCTCTGGGCAAAGGTCCTCTGAGGCTGAATTTATGTGACCTCAGCCGTTGTCTTGCTTTCTGGCTACTCTGCAGGAAAGGCCCTGTCTCGTCATTCTGTGAAACTTGCTCCCCAGCCCCAATAATTGAGGTGTTGATCCATCAGGAAATGGAGGAGGCCTGAGGGTTCAGGGATATTGGAAACACCATGTGTGACAGAATGAAGGTAAAGATGCCAAGGAGAGGCTTAGGATTCTGAGATGCGAGTTCTAAGTGAGGATAAGCTGAGGGACTGTGTTCACCAGCTTCTCTGCCAGGTGTGACTTTGACACCGTTCTTTTGCGTGAAGCGTAGAGCAGAGAGAACTGACTCCATCCACGGCTTGTGTTCTCTGGTCCTCTGTCCTCTGGTCCTCCAAGACATTTGCAAAGCACCATTTAGAGGGGGCTTTGGTCACAGTTCATCCCTGAGGAACTTAGAGCTCCTGAAACTGGGTACTGTGCATCAAGTTGTAAAGATCGAGTCTCCTTAAGGAAGAGAAGGTTGAGCTGGCCCAGAGCCATCCTGAGAGAACTGCTGTCCCAGGTGATGACCTGGCCACTGAAAGGCCTCCTGAGCAGCTTCCTGGTGCTCCTTGTCACTAGCCCCTTGTCCTGTGAGTCAGGGCTTTGTGAAGGGCATGGCTCCGGTCAGCTGAGGTATCTGGTGTGTGAGCAGAGCTGGGAGTGCAGTAATGGCTTCAGATCAAGTTGTTCCTGAGTCGCTGTTCCTGCTCCAGGGAGAGCTCTGCATTGGCTCGATAGGAGTCTCCTGTGGGCCAAGGCAGAAGAGTTGAGTGGACAAACCCACCACAGCCCCTTTCCATCAGGGCAGTCAGGCGCACCGTCTGTTGTGTGGAAAGGGCTATACTGGTTCTTTGTTCCCTCCCCAGGTTCTTTCTGTGGCCACTCTACCTGCCGTGTCCCCTGGTTTCCACCTGGTAACTCAACAGCAGCAGGAGGCTCTGCAGTGGCAGGGATTGTCTGTAACTGCAGCCTCAGCCATGACAGCTCGCTTGCTCGCTGTCTCCTGGCTCCTAGATGCCCCTCCCTGCAAGCTTACAGGAACAGTAGTTTCCCATACCTTTACCCCTGGGCTCAGTGTCACTTGTTTCCTGGTCCTCTAAGGAGCTCTTGTCACTGCAGTGAGTCATACCGTGTATAGGACTCTGGCTCTGTCTTTGTGGGTCCCTAGCAGACTGGTTACAGAGGCTCCGTCATTTCCACGTGTACAGTCCCAATTCCTCTCACATTCTCGTTTCACTCTGTGTCAGCAAAGTCTACTCAAGTTACCCAGATGTGAAACTTTAATGTTCCTTCTCATTCTCTCCCATTTGCTGGCAGAGTTTATTTTTAAAACAAATGAGGCTAGGGATATAGCTCAGTGATAAGATGCCTGCCCAGCCTATGGAAGTCCCTGAGTGTGTGAGCCCAGTACCACAGACGAAATACAAAAACATCTTCACTGAAATTTTGTCAGTGTCCCTGTTTGAGAGATGGAGACCAGGGAGTCCTTTTCTGTCACAGCTCAGGCCTCCCACAGCCCCCCTGGGGAGCACGTCAGTGATCTAGAAGGTCACAGTCCATTTTTACAAAAGGAAACTCCCCAGGCATACTGGCACATGCCTGTATTCAGTAAGCTCTGTACAGAGGCTGAGGCAGAGGACTGCCCAAGTTGAAAGCCAGCTGAAGTACACATACCTGTTTCAAAGAACAGAAAATTGTAATTAAAACCTTGAGGCTGGAGGGATGGCTGAGCAGTTGTGTACACTGCTCTTGAGGGCCTGAGTTTGGTTCCCAGCACCCACACTGTGGGGCTTACAGTGGCCTGGGACTCCAGTCCCTCTCGGTTCCATGGATAGTTACACTTGTGCACATACCTTCATGTGCACACACCACTAAAGAGAAATCTTTAAAAAAAAAAAAAAAAAAAAAAGGAGAAGAAGAAAGAAAAGAAGACCGCTCTGGTTGAGATTTCCTCACTGTCTTAGGTTAGAGAGAGGTGGGAGTTAGAAGCAGCCACAGAATACTTTTTGTCTTCTGCGTCTCTTTCAAAACCCTGCTCAAATATCCTCAGATATCTCATCCACTCTCTCTGCTTGCTCCCCCTTTGCTTTGTACCCTTAGGGGTACTCCCCAAGGTAGGGCTTTCTGATTCTATGCCTGTACATCCTCTACAGCATGACTGCCTGTGTCCTACTGTGTGATCAGTACAGTTGTAGGCCTTCAAACACACTGACAAGACAGCCCTGCCTTAAATACCTTAGCAAGTCTAGGCACTGTTCAACTGTGAGATGGAGGGATTCTGTATAAAAAGCAGCTACCTCCTTCCTGTGCCTCTCTGAAACTACAGTCCTCTCCGCTGCTGTTTGTAGCTGGAGGTAACAGCAGAGATCAAGGAGAACTTTTTCCTGGAAAGAAGGCAGTTCAGGAAAACTACAGGAAATGGACAGGAAACGTACGTGTGTGTGTGTGTGTGTGTGTGTGTGTTTTGAGACAGGGTTCCTCTACATAGCTCTGGTTGTCCAGGGCTCAAGAGATCTGCCTGTCTCTCCCCAAATGCCAGGATTAAAGACTTGCACTACCATACCTAGGCAAGAAAAAAATCTTGATGTGGCTTGGGAGGACAGGAAAGAATCAGACTGGAAACTAGTCAGTCATTCATGAAGGAATATAGTTGCTAGGTGGTGAGGCTGATGACCAATGTCGTCCTACCATAGCTGTCTGTGTACACCATCTGTGACACATGAGGCACACCCGGGTGTACCTCTTAATGTTTTCCAGCCCCAGCAGCTATACAAGGCTGGCGTCACCGTGGCCGCATTACCTGTGTGGCAGTTGTGCAACCAGACTCGCTGCCCATCATACTTGCAGCGGCACCGTATCATGTTATTGGAGAAATCTGACTCTGCAACATCGTTTGTGGGGTTCACAACCACCTGCAGTGAAGGGGACATCAAAGTGGGGGGTGTGGTTTCTGAGTGACTTTACATCTTACCTGGTATTCTACAAAATGGTCTTTCTGTGCCCTGATCTGCTGATCCTTAGTCACCCCCAGGTGATAGACATCAGCGTCCCTCATCACAGATGGACAGATGAAGACTAAGAATTACCCAGTGTCCACTGAATCAGGACTCAAACCCAGAGCCTTGAGGTCCCCTTAGGGCTCTTCCCCTACAACACAGCTCCTAAAAGGAACAGATCTGTTGGATCCCACAGGAAACCACCTTTCTCTGATGCCCAGAGCTTCTGTAACTGCTGGAGTCATCCTTACCTGGAAGATATAGTCCCCTGGAACCACATCTGTGATATCCACCCACTGGCAATCGATGTCATGCCGGTAGGTGTCCCAGCAGCCTACAGCCACTCCCTGTTCCCCAAAGTTGGCACATGCATAGCGCCGCTGCACTCCTGTAAAGGACAGTATACAGTTACCATGGCACCAAGAAGACACATGTGCCCAGGCACTTTGTGGTTGCTCACCGGCTTCATCAGTTAATCCTCAAACTGGCTGGACCAGCTCTGTACTTCTGCCCAGTCCATGGGTTCAGTTAAAACTTGCCTGAGTACAGAATTCCTGCTAGCTGAATTTAGCACGGGCAAACAACATTCACGACAAAGACTGTTACTTTGGATGCTCCAGTAAAAGTCCCTGTTGGCCTAAGAACTGTGAGCGAGGATTCTAGCCTTTCTGAACTAATTCTGTCTATCAGCTCTTGGCAGACCTGGTTTTCATCTGGATACATTACTTAGGGATCAGACTGTGGGGTACATGTAGGAAATACATTCCCTGCCCTCCAAGAGTTGCTCAAAGTGTTAAGCCTTTTTAAGGTGATACAAACTGGTGGGAATTGAGGGGAAATGAGGACTTTCCACCTGTTTTGGAAGCCAGAAATTAACATTTTTCGTATTGCCAGGCTAGACTATTCAGGAGCCTAGGGCTATTGGACAGGGAAGAGAGGAGCTTAGTCCCAAAGGTATGAGAAATCCGTTGGAAGTACACCAGGAGGCTACATAAATGGGAACCCACGAACCTGAGGGGCAGTTTGTATCTTCTAAACAGAAGCTGGCCTTGTGTCCCTCGGCCACCTTGGAGCCATTGAGCGTGAGCAGGTCATAATGGGTGAAGACCTCGATGCTGTGGTAGTGCCTGAGGAAGGAGGAGAGCTGTCAACCCTACAGCAATAGGAGTAGGTCATCAGGAGAGGGTAATAGGGGAGGCTGAGCGAGGCCCATCATTACCCACAGGGGAAAGCTGTAATAACAGGGCAGTGCCCGCCCTTCCTAAGTCCAAGATGAGCATGGTCACAGACTTCTTTGCTGGCACCCCTGCCAGGCAGAAAGGCACAGCCATCCTCTCTACTTGGAATCTTAATTCAGATAGAAGAGGTACAAACTGCCCCTGGTGGCCTTCAGAAGGCTGGGAACTGGGCTGCAGGATCCAAGACAGAGGTGGGCGGGGGAGCACTGGCCCAGAAATGGCCTAAGTAGTGAAGAAGTCGGGGAGAGAGTTTATTGTGCTCCATCAGCCTGGGACCAAATTGCTACCATATTTTCCAATCCAGTGGTAATGACAGCTCTGTGCATGCTACAGAAAAGGTGCTTATTAACTCAGGCAAGGCCAAGTCCTCAAATCGCTGCCCATTCCTCTCAGCTTTCCCTGCACACAGCTATGTCCTGAAAGAAAATAGGACATTTCCCCTTCCACTCTGCCTCCGTCACAGGCATTGCCTCTCCTTTCTGGTCTGTGGGTTCCTTATAAGAAAGGATGCTCATTGTCTCCTTCCATACCAGTCGGTTCCCTGCCATTCCCTGTTTTGCCTTGTCGCTGCAGGAACCTGCCAACCTTTCTGCTGCACAAGCATCCTGTTTTGTGTCTCCAAATTTCTGGAGTCCCCACTTGACTTGTCAGGGGCTACTAAGTCCAATATAGGAAAAGTATGTAATACCATGGTAGCAGAGACCAACACTGTCAATCACGCACAACTGGCCCCATAAGCACCATCCCCAAGGGTATATCCAAGGATTAGAGATGGATATACATTGTAGGGCACAGGTAGGTGCTTCACGGATCCTCTTGTCTCCTGGGGCAAGCCCAGCCAAGTGACTAGAAAGGCAAACTTAACCAGGAGTTTGCCTGAGGCCAGAGAAAACCAAACTGTTTAGTCCCTAACCCTCTAGAGCCAAGTATGAGCCGGTACCAACCTGTGGCACTGGTGCCAAATCCAGCTGTGGCGTCCAGCCTTGGGACGGAAGTCAGCCCGGCCAAGGTTGTAGATCTGTGAGGAGAAGCGCAGCAAGCGCCGGTGCCCGTAGGGCCAGTCCATGAGATCAGCGGACTTCGAGAGACAGTTTTCCTCGTGAGCACAGTACAGCATGCTGAGTGGACGATCCTCCAAGTATGCTGTCTCTTGTACCAGCTGGGCATTCATCACAAGGTCTGGAGCACCTGGGGGACAGGGGACCGAGGTGGGGAGCAGGGGTGAGAAGGCAGTGCCTGCTATCCAGCATAAACAGGGGCTCACTCCCAGACTACTGCAAGAACACAAGAAGGGCAACTGAGTGGGAAGGTGTGAGTGGGGGAGAGCAGCCTGTCACTTCCACCTGGGACACAGCTCCGTTGTCATGGTTAAGTTTGGAGCCAGCATTCATTCTTGGCTGGGGCTCACTGTCCCAGTGCTGTAACTGTGTAATGTTTTAGTGCCTCATAGTTTGTCATCTACAAGGTGGGAATCATATTGGCTATATTAATAAGCAGTATCTGTAATATGCTTAGAGCATTGTCTAGCCTTCAGTAAACAGGAAATGGATATAAGCTATATTTCTTCCATAAAATGCTTTTCATCTTACAAAGGACCTTTGTGTAGCTTAGTGGGAAAAAAAAAACTCTCAAAGGCTTTGCTAATATCTAACTTGGTTATTTCAGCCAAGCCTCTACCTTTCCCTGGGCCTCGGTCTCTGAGTGTTTGTTAGGCTGGAGGGAGAGGACAGGAGGGGAAAATGGAAGGAGCTGGTTGTGGAGCCTGCCCCTCACTGTGCTGTTCAGTCCACTGAGCTCTGCGCCTTGTCCCCTCTGGATGGTCCATCCTAGCTACTCACTTCCATAGTCTCCCATGCACTCATTCCTCGGACATCCAGGTTATCCCCAGTGCATCCCTGCATGTACAAGTCCAACCTGAGGTCAGCAAGGTGGACCAGCCAGGACAAATGCATGCTAGGCAAACCTGTCGACCTGAGTTCAACTTTTGTCTTCCAAGTGGAAGAAGAGACCTGACTCCCAAAAAGTTACACACATACACACAACAACAACATTTTGTTTTTAAATCCAGTGTGCCTAAGTCTCACTGTCGGCCCAGCCCCTTTCCTCTCCTTTAAGGGTCTCTCTTCTGAAGCCTCTCCCATCGCTGTCCTTCAAGCATCAGTACCGGTATGTGGCAATCCATTGCTGTTGCCACATAACCTCAGAAGAGAAAAGGGGCCTTTCTCACAGGTGTTTGGGGTTAGGTATGCTGCCAGGTATGTGTGCCGATGAGAGTGACTCATGGGAACACTGGCTTGTTTCACTGGCTGGGTTTGGAGTGCACTATGATACATGATGCCTGTCAACGTGTGCTTGAGATTCCTGTGGCTTCTGATGGAGAGAGCCAGGATATGGCCAGTGTCAGACCTGAGCTCCTAAAGGCAAGGAGAGCTTGCAGAGAGAGTGAGGGGGAAACAAGAAAGGTGAAGAAAGTCAAGAGAGAGGTGGGTGAGTACAGGCTGCTGGTCAGCCACCTACCCAGCTGTTGGCACCAAATGTGCTCATTATGTCAGCTGCACTGGAAGTGGTTAAAGTCCAAGGTTGCCAAGCAACCAGAATGTGAGGCATGGTTGCAGAGGGCACCACCAGCATCCTGTCTCTCTTCAGGGGAGGTTAAGAAGGATGGGCCCAGGGCTCTCCTCTGGATGTGCTACACAGAGGGCTCCCTGACAGGTTGGAGAGTGGCTGGGAAGAAGGTCAAGTGGCCTCTGGGGTTGGTGCCAGCCTGCAGCCTTTGGACTGGGTGTAATTACCTTGGCTCAGGCCTTGCTGGTCAATGTCAAACAGATGCTGCCACCCCTGAGAATCTGGGTCTGTGGGGCAAACTCTTGCCACAAACCAGTTGTGTCCTCAGGTCTTTTGGGTGAACTCCACGGCTTGGACGGGAACCCACAGCTTGGCCTTAGGCTCTGGTGTGCCACACATCTATATATCCTCCACAGTGTATTTCAAAGTATTCCCCACAAACAATAAATCCATTCTATGTTGTAACTCAGCACACCTGCAGTTCTGCGGAAAACCATTACCCTAAATGCAGTATACGGCCACGTTTTCTATTCTGTGTCTCTTTTAAAGCCATTGTTCACAATCCTCACGTTGCAAGGCCTTCTTCCAGTTTCTTGTGCTTTTCTCACAATAGCTCCACGAGGGAGGTAGGCAGGGGAGGCTTTGCCTCTGGCCCTGACAGACAGCTCAGCCTCCCAGCTGGAGAACGGTGGAGCTCCAGCTGTGTCTGCTCCCTGACCCTGCCACCCGGCCCGTCCATCACTCACTGTTCATGCAGGCGACGCCGGCTGAGAAGCGCCCTGGGCCATGGGAACAGTGCACGGGCCCATGCCTCTGACACTGCTGCAGGGCCATTTCTGTGCCTGAGCAGCGAACTCCACTCATCACCACTTCTTTGGCCTCTGGTGTCCCCTGCCAGTACCAGGTGTCCTGGGGAGACAGCATGTCCCATCAGAGCTGAGAAGTAGCACAGTGCAAAGTAGTTCTGATGCCTCCATCCTACCATCCCTCAGACCAGTCCAGCACAGGCCTTAAAATCTTCACTGAGGAGAGCCCTACCTGGTGGGCAGCCCTATCACATTTGAACCCCTCTGACATTAAGAGTTTCTATGTAATTGGGGCAATGCCCTACTGCCCCAGTGCCCTACTGCCCTAATGCCCCGTGGCACTGTCCCATCCATGTCCAAGAAGGCAGCTCTGCTGTTTGAATGGGACAAGCCTGACCCCTCATTCCCACACCAGTGTGCCCCCCCCCCCTGCCATTCCCAGCTGCCCCTCACATCCCAACCAGGTCAGAGCCTGGACCTCTCTCTGCCCTTGCACAGCCCAGCAGGTCTGTTGGGAGCCCACAGAGCAATTCTATCCTCCTCCCTCCTGACCCTTGGACTTTGCAGCCCTCTCCCTGGAGAGCACACTGCAACCCCCTGGCTTCACATCTCCTCCACTGAGTCAAACGTCTGCCAGCCATGAGCCTTTGCATGAGCTGTTTCTTCCCTCCTCTGTCTAGTTAGCCTCCACTCATGGTTCCCTCAGATGGAGCTGTATACCAGGTCATCTCAGCAGCCTTCCCTCAGCTGTGCTCCTGTCACCCCGTTGGTGACAACCTATAGCTTCAGTCGTGAATAAGTGCCGAAGGAATGAATGAACGGATGGCCAGCGGCTCTGGCAGAGTCTTGCCAGCCCAGGAGGCTGTGGCTGTAGGAACAGAGCCAACCTGAGACCTACCTTGAGAGCAAAGTTGGCAAATCCCAGACCAAGTTGCCGACAGGTCACCATGGCTTCAGTGAGCCCCCAGTGGTCACTGCATACAGTCCCCCATCGCGGAACCCCATTCACCTCCACCTGCACCTCCACCACTCCCTCTTCGGAGTTGCGCCCACCAGCCAAGCGCACCTGTAATACAGAGGCCAGTAAGGAGAGGAGCCAGGGCTACTGGGAGACCCGCCAGACAGGCCTACTCTGTCTCCTATAATGTGAGCTTAGATCATTAGTGTGTGATGGCTTGGCTTGCTAGAAAAATCTGCCTGTGGCAGGGCTTCTGCCCTGGACCTTGCCCTCCTCCTACCTACATAGCCTCTCCCACTATCAGTGCTAACTCGGTTTGCCAAGGGCATTTGTATCTGCCACCTTGTCTACTGTCATCCCATGAGAGAGTCAACACCGTTTTCCAAAACGTCAGCAACTTGCCTACCTCCCCCAGACCCATTCCCCAGCACTGTTTGCTGGTAGTCCTGGCTTGGTGCATCTCCTTTCTCAGCTTTTCTCAGTTCCTGGGTATGTGAGGCCAGTGTGTATACCAGTGAAGTCCCATGTCCCTCTGCTCTTCAGGCCACCCCTCTGCTCTTTAGGCCCCTGCCTGAGGGCATTCTGGCCTAAACCCACCTTGTTCTGGAAGCCCATGTCTGGGATGTTGCACCTGACAGCAGCGTCGTTTGCATGTTGACAACCATTCTGGGACCCTTCCAGGGCAAGGCAGTCACCGAGGGTCCGCTCATACCCCCGGCAGCGCACCTCACTCAGGTGGATGGGTCCTAGCCCTGCAGGGAAGAGTGTACTGGGTGAGGCTCTTCTGTAAACCACAGCAGCGACTTCCTCTCCCTGGGGAGGGAACTAGTGGTACATCCGGGCCCTCTTAGACACCCCAGATCTTTTTGCTCACCTTGACCCAGCTGGGCCCCAAAAAGGGCCTCCCGGGCAGAGCCAAAGCCAAGCTGGCGACACACAACGCTGGCTGAGATGAGGTTCCACCTGTGGTCACAGACTGTGCCCCACTGGCGGTTTATGAGCACTTCCACACGGCCCTCACCCACCTGAGCTCCAGAGCGCAGGCGCACTTTCAGCTCCTGCTGAAGAGGAGAGAACCCGCTTCAGGGATGGACCTCAGGGTGGGGCTCCTGTAAGCTTCACTGGCCAGAGGCAAAGCCCAGTTTCCTTGCCTTTGGTTTCCCACAACAATCTCTAGACCTCTGCTTCTTCACTGGCATGATGGGGGGAGGGGGGTGCAGGTGTGTGTGTGTGTGTGTGTGTGTGTGTGTGTGTGTGTGTGTTGACGGCAGGGCTCACTAGCACTCTCTCACCTACTTTTTTTTTTTTTTTTTTAAAGACCAGGCTTGGGTTCAGTGCCTTCACCCTCAGTGGGTTGCATCTACAATTTAATTACTCTTTTCACGGTTGCCTTCTATCCATGGCAAATAATGTCAACTTTCCATCTATAGGAGGATGATAAATGACCTCCTTTAAAAAAAACAAAAACAAAAACCTTCCCAAGGAGCCCAGCTCCTCCTCCCCTTATGGCTCCTCTCCTCTACCCCACTGGGCAGGGCACTGCTGGGTGGGACCTGCACCTGCAGATTGGTCAGGACCCTGGGGCTGACCTCTGAATGGGACTCCTTGCGCATCGGCTTTGGCTTTTGTCGGCGGAAATGGGGCCCTGCCACACAGCTGACCACAGCGTGCATGCCACCTGGACAGGCTGGCCGAAGCTTGCCCCTTCCTGGAGCCACCTGTACCTGGCACTTGGCCAAGTGGGGCTCTGTCCCCAGACAGTCAACCCGGTGAATCCAGAAGGAATTCTTTTTTGTCAGGCCGTTGAGCCTGGAACACAAGAAAATATGGATGGAGGAGCGTTTGAGTGGGGATGAGGGAGCTCAGGGGAGAAAAGGGGGAAAGGGATAAGAGGAGGGAGCACTTCATGGGAGGAGGTGGAGCACTTCATGGGAGGAGGGGGAGTACTTCGTGGGAGGAGGGGGAACACTTCGTGGGAGGAGGGGAACACTTCGTGGGAGGAGGGGGAGTGCTTCATGCCCTACCCCGTTGCCTGCTAACATACTACTCCTCACCTGGACTTGGGATCCTTCATCTTCAGATTCCAGACTTTTCTGTGACAGAGAAAACAGAGTGAAGGGGCGTAAGAAATCTCCTTGCCCTCCCATCTTGGTTCCGAAGTTCATCGCAGACTTCATAGCTTACAGACATTTTTTTCTCAGCTCTTACTTCAACAGCGAGATGTGCAGGAGCCTGATGGGACGTCCACCCCACAGATAGGGATGGGCAAGCAAGCTCCCTCCGCTCACCCTAGTCTCCACTGCACTGCGGCTGCCATGGAGTTAGTGACTCATCCTTGCCCTCCCCCAAGCCCCTAAGTCCAGATGACAGGGTCCTTTAGGGGGTCCCTGGGAGAAGAGACTTGGGAAAGGTCCCCTGGGATCAGTGGAAGTCGAAGGCTTTATGGGGGTTTGGGGAGGCTGCCATCCAGGCTGTAACCAGGGCTGTCCCACTGAAGGGGGGTAAGTCAGCCGGGCCTGATTTGCAATTACTAGGTAGGTATTCGGGAGCCAGGGGACCATGTCCCCTTCATCCTCACAGATAGTGTCACATGCCTGCCTACCATGTCCTTTATTCAGAACCACAGTCTTCTAGGCCAGAGGCAAGGGACCTGCAACTGCCCAGCAGACAGACACGTGGCAACCCAGTAGGGGTGGGGCAGGCTAGATGACTTAGAGGTGCCTTGAGATGTCTTGAGAAATGCTTGAGGCTGTCTCTGACACAGCTGGCGGAACTGGGGTTGTGGTGGGTGTTGAGGGAGCTGATGGGATCTTCTGTGACAGTTTGGTCACATTTCTGGGAGTATTTTTGTTGTTTTGTTGTTTTATTTATTTATTTTTTTTCGAGACAGGGTTTCTCTGTGTAGCCCTGGCTGTCCTGGAACTCACTTTGTAGACCAGGCTGGCCTCGAACTCAGAAATCTGCCTGCCTCTGCCTCCCAAGTGCTGGGATTAAAGGCATGGGCCACCACACCCAGCTTCTGATAAGTATTTTTATGTCTCCTTTACCCAAACTCCCCACCCCAGATCTAGCTTGCATACGACCCAATTATAGTCCAACTTGGGTCAGAGCAGGAGTTGCAGAGCAGGAGTCCCTGACCAGCACAGAGTTGTGGCAGAGGATGGTTGAGGGCCATGTACCCCAACCAAGGTCCAGGGCTAGTTCCTGATGGAACCAAGTCCTGCCCCGGATGGGCCACACTGTAGGAACTACAAGGTCCTGAGAATCATCTGAAAGTGGCCAGAAAGTAAACATCAATCATGCTTGCCAACCCGACAGAAAGAACTGATGGTGGGATACAATGAAAGCAATTGACTAGAAATGCGTCCCTCCAGAATCTCACCGAACCCTTCAACAAGATTTATACTGCGCATGCGCGTTTATAGAGCGTGCACATGCGCTCGTGCACGAGACACACAGACACGTGCAACCCTTTAAGGTTTACATCATACACACTCGCAAGTACGCACGCGCCCACACACACACACACACACACACACACACACACACAGGTACGCACAGACACATAAACACACAGGTCCAATTTGGCAATCCTGTCCCTCCTACCTGTAGTAGTGGCTGTTGACAGATGTCTGACTGGGAAACCCCAGCATCCCGCACACAACCCTGCTGTTGTTCATGGTCCAGCCCTGGTCACACACCTGCCTCCAGTGGCCCTCGTACCGTACTTCCACAGCCCCCTCAGTCACTGGGCTGTGCCTTTTGGCACTGGCGAGGATAGGTTTGAGCCGCACCTCTTCTAGCCGCCGGTCCTGCAAGGAATAGAGTCACCTCACCATAAGCCATGTTCCTGGGTCGTGGGACTCCTGGAGTCCACTGCAGATTTTCCTAAGAAAGCCAGACTTAGAATCATCTTCCTGCCCCTCATTGTCAGCCTCAGAGAGCAGGGTGGTGCATTTGCTGAAGGCTATATAGGGAAAATGGAAGCTGAAGTCTTGGTTTGTCTAGACCCTTTCCCTCCTTGGATCTATCAAACTGAGAACAGGACTAGAGCCCTTGGAGGATGAAGGTGTTTGCTGGGCATGGAGGGGTCTTCTTGGTACCATCCCGGAAAGAACTGAAATGCGCAAGAATAGTTTCTTGAGACCAACTCCTGTTTCCTTGGTTCCTCAAGACCCACCACCCCTATCCCTGGGTGACTTAAACCAGTGTAGGACGCACCCCAGGGTGGCCCATCGCAGATCCAGTGTGCCAGATCCAGCTGTCCTCAGGCAGAGGCTGCCTGGTGAGCAGAGGGTGGGAGCCAGCTCCCTGCCCTGCCCATTGCTGTTGTTTGGCCTGAGCTGTTTTTAGCTTGGGGTTGTTTGCGCTAGGAAGAGGCAGCAATTGTGGCCAAGCCTGTGGCTGAAGCAGCCCCTTAGTCCCACGTCTGCCTCCTTCACGGGGAGCAGCTTCTCAGGTCCCACCAGGCCTAGTGTCTGGTCCCCTGACTGGCTCTACGTGAATGGCTCCTCCTTCCTCCAGGTTCACTCTGCAGGAGGCTTTCTGCCCCATCCAGGACGGGACCTAGACAGCCGCCTCACCTGAGGCCCGAGAGCATTGGAGACCTTCTCAGAGTGATATCCGTGCTGGCGCCGCGGGTGGCATACCACCCCAACATCTTCTGAGTGTCTGCAGTCACTGACACCCCAGCCATTAGAGCCACACTGGTCTAGGGTCTTCTCCGTGCCCAAACAACGAACATTGTCCAGCCAGATGGGGCCTGTCGGGAGAGGAAAGATGAAGTCAAGGGTGAGGAGAGAGAGAGAGAGAGAGAGAGAGAGAGAGAGAGAGAGAGAGAGAGAGAGAGAGAGAGAGAGAGAGAGAGAGAGAGAGAGAGAGAGAAGAGAGAGAGAGAGAACTTTCTCTATGGTGGGACATTACACCGTCAAGCACTGAGGAGCAAGGGAAAGGAAGGGAGTTGGTTCTCTGGGGTCTTAGTGGCCATACCCCTGCCCATTGCTTCCTCTTGGTGTCAGGCCCACAGAAACCGTTTCTGGTAGATCTAGTGACTGATCACTAGTCCATCTGTCTACCGTTTTGTCCATCCGTTACTTCCTAAGTACCTACTGTGTGCAAATCACTATGCTCAGAGAAGTTAGACTTAGTGGTGCTGGTAATCTCACTCCAAGGGAGAATAGGAAAGTCAGAGCAGAGGTCATCTGCAGCTACACCCAGGAAGTGCCTCCAAGAGGCCACTTCACCTGGTCATGAAAGGTTGGGTAGACTTCTAGAAAGTTCTATTGGAGCCTCAGCGAGTCCAGTCCTAAGAGAAAGAAGCTGGCCTCCGTGTCTTTGCATCCTGTGAGGCAGTGTGTCATGGCCACTCACCCTCTCCTTGACCATACTTGGCACTGTGTGCCCAGGTCAAGGCTGACTCAAAGCCCAGCTGTCGGCAGGCCACGGTAGCCTCCTGGAGAGCGAAGTCATCGTCACACACCGTGCCCCACTGGCCCTGGTGCAGCACCTCCAAGCGGCCCTCCTCTGGCCTGTCCGCTGGCCCCACAAGCCTGAGCTTCTTGGCGCCTGATGACTGTGGCTTGCTGGAAGGGGCTTGGCTTAGCAGCAGGAGCAGGAGCAGGGAGAAGGCGGGTGGTTGGGGCCACATCATGTTGACTGCCTGCGGAAGGAACAAACGCTAATCACCACCTCCACCCAAGGAGAGTAGGCAGGAGGGAGAGAGGCCTACTCACCAAATGCAGTCCCTGGATCCTCCATAATACCATGAGATTAGAAACACCCCCTAGCCACATCGCCACTGTCTGGCTTCTGCTGTTCCCAGCGCCCCAAGTAAAGGAGGTGCATAAATACTGGGGTGGGAAGAACTATGCAAGGCAACAGGGTCTTTCACTACTGCTATGTGGCCTGGCCAAGCCTCTTATGGCCAAGGTGAGAAGGCTGAGCCAAATATCATCCCTTGTCTTCCCCAGCGTGGGTGGCATGTTCCTCCAGTCATAGCCCAGACTTGTAACTGTGTAGTTCATGCATTGGTTATAACAGGTTTGGGAGGGACTTCACTTTGGTCCATTTGTTAAGTCAGGTGTAGGGACACTTAAGTGAAGACATTAAATATACTCCTCACCTTCACTTCACACGGAGTTGTAGGGTTGGGGGGAGGCTTTTAAAGAAGGGATGTATAAGCTGGGCATGGTGGCTCCCACATACAATCCCAATACTTGGGAGATAGAAGCAGGAGGATCAAGTGTCCAAGGTCAGCCTCCATTACATAGTGAGTTCAAGAGCAGCCTGTGCCATGTGAGACCCTGTCTCAAAAACCAGTTATAGAAAGAAAGAAAGAAAGAAAGAAAGAAAGAAAGAAAGAAAGAAAGAAAGAAAGAAAGAAAGAAAGGAAAGAAAGAAAGAAAAGGAAGGAGAGAAAGGACTACTTAACCTGGGTCTTGTTAGATGAATAAGAGTTCTTTGGGGCTGGAAAAGGGCTATTTCAGCTAGAGAGGACAGGTTGGGTTGAAGGGGAAGAGAAAAAGAGTTTATTCAGGAGCAGAGCAGGAAGGTACCCATCTCCCATTACTGCTGAAGATATGGAAGGGAAGGGGGGCAGGCAGGTTGCAGACGATGGAGGAGCTTGTGTACCCTACGGAGCATCTTCTCTTCATCTTATCAGGATGAGAAACCCTGGGCAGGTTCAGGCCGGGGCACATACAGTAGGGGTCAGGACAGGGCAAGCTGGAGCCCTCAGCACTTTATCGACTTTAGTCCTGGGACTGGCAGGCAGGGCAGGGTATAGAGATGAACCATGTCTGAACAGAGCTACTAGAGTCCCCTGATGTTGCCCACTGCTGATTTTCCTGTACCCTGGCTGTGGAGGTCACCCTAGGAGTGGATAGAGAAGACTGACATCCTGCCAGTGCCTGTGTCTTCTGATAGATGGATGGATGGATAGATAGATAGATAGATAGATAGATAGATAGATAGGATCTTGTTATAGAGCTAGAGCTGGCTTTGAGTTTGGGACCCTCCTGCCTCTGCCTCCCAATTCGCGAGATTACAGGACAAGCCAGTGCAGCTGGCCCCTTGGAGATTTTATCGTTAGATCAGGTGTTGAAGCACCTGGAGACATTACATTACTACCCCTTACCCTCACTACACACGGACAGAGAAGTGAGAATGCTTTTTAAAGGGGTAACAGGTCAGCCAGGAATGGAGGCCTCTGCACATAATCCTGGCACTTGGGAGGTCGAGGCAGGAAGATTGAAAGTTGAACTTGGCTACCTGGCAACCGCACTCATGGAGAAGGACACAGCTCATCAGCCGGAGTAGAGAAAGTCTCAGGCTCTGCCACTCCATTCCCCAAGGTTGGTATCCAGCTGTGAGTCGCTCCTTATTCTCCCAGGACCCAGTGCTGTCTCTAACCCCATGGCCTTGATCAGTGCAAGGCTGGATGGAGAGGAATGGAGGTATACCAGATGGCCTTGGGGAACGAGGCTCCATGAGAGTGAGGACTTCCTGTTGCATTGCAGTGCCCAGAATGATGCCAAATGTGAATGTGGCACTCTGAGCGATTTGTGGCTGCCTGAGTGGGAAGTGCCACGACATGGGGCTCACTGTGTGGGAGGGGTTTCCAGCAGAGTCAGATTGCCTGGGTTCAAATTCCACTTCCTCACTAGCCTAGGTAATGTGAAACAACTTTGCACCCCAGTGTCTGTCTCCCCTCTGTCAAATGGAGGTGACAACATCTATACCTACCAAATCAATGGGGACATGCCAGTCTCTATGCAGAAATGAACCATCAATATCACTACGGCAGCTTGGTAGAACTGCTGGTCTCCACTGTCCAACTGTGGGTCCCCAGACTCACCCCTGTCCCTTCCACCTACGCAGTGAGGCCAGACCCCACGCCCACCCCATCTGACACACACAGACTAGGCCAACTCTTCCCATTGGCTCTGCTGCACTTTCTCCAAGATAACAACCCCGACCTGGGGTCAATCCACACTCAGGGCCCTGGGGGGATCCCAGCTGATTGTCACCAAAGTGTTCCCGTTCCATGTCCCCTTTCTCCTCTGTGCTCCTCTGAGGGGGTGGGGGGGTGGGTCACTGGGTCTGAGCTGAGAGGTGACCCTATACTGCTGCTATGGGTCAGGGAGTGACCATCAGTGACCATGTCCAGGTTTCCTCTCTTGGCCTCTCGGTTTGCGCATGTGTGAAATGGCCCTAGGGTGTAACCTGCTGCTGGAGTCTCAGATAGGCTAGGGTGTTCTGCTTTGTGACAGTGGCTAAAGTCCCCACTGTTGGAGGTCTCCTCAGAAGCCACAGGCCCTCAGGGCAGTGACCTTCCTTTCGAGCCACCAGGCCCCAGAGAGCCTCCATACTTCCTGCCCACTCCAGGTTCCCAGAACTGTCACTCACACTGAGCTCTTCTCATTGTCATTCCCAAGACAGAGCCTTCATCCCCCAGGGCCCATTGTTAAACTCCTACACACACACACACACACACACACACACACACACACACACACACACACACATCAACACCCAGCTCAAATGCTACGCCCTCCAGAAAGGCCTCCCAGTATCTTACTTTCCTATTTGTTCCCACCAAACTGAGTATAGGAGGACCGGGCTGAGAATTAAGGAGCCCTTTCTCATCCCCAGGGAGAAGGGAATGGGTGAGGGGGCCACAGGATAGGAATGCCTCTAGGACCATGTTTGAATAGGCCTCTCCATTTCACACATGGAAAAAGTCGGGGCCCCAGGAAATGAAATAGCTGAACCGGCCAGAATTCAAACAGGTCACCTGGCTACAGGCTGGGCTCTCAAAACCAGGAGAGTGATGGATGTTGGATGAGGGAGGGAGAGGGAGGGTGAATGGAACTCTTCCTTGTCACTGGCTATGACTCAGGCTGAAGTGCAAGGGCAGCGCTGGTCTGAAGACACAGGCACCTGGCCTGGCCAGGAGGGAAGGCTGGAAGAGGACGATTGCCCAAGATTCCTAGAGCATGGGGGGGGGGGTGAGGGGGGAGTGCTGTCCTGAGAGCCCAGCTGTGGGTCACTCCTAGTCCTTTCTCTGTGGCTCTCTGGGCCTTGGTCCCTTATGGCATCGTTCCTGTGGTTAGAGCGGAGCCTGCAAATAGGCCCCCACCTATATAGGGCCGGGGAAGTTGGGGTTTGAAGCCCCCTGCCTCCAAACACTCTTTCACATCATCTCCAGCAGTCAGCTCTGTGTAGAGGGGAGCCCAGCTCTGCCCCAGCTCTTAGTGCCCCGAGTCACAGGAGAGACATCTAGCTCTATTTTACTCTGTCCCCAGCATTCTTTCAGGGTGAGAAATGGTTCCACCAGTGTGCTCACAAACCTAACTCGCAGGCTCCCGCTTGCCAGAGCTCTCTCCACTCATGCAGCTTTGAACCAACTCCCCTAACATGGGCACTTGTCCAGTGGGGAAGCAGGTTGTGACCCACCGGGGACTGGACTGACTTATCCATGGGATCCCCCCATTCCTCGGAGCTTCTAGAGGCCTGCCCACCCGCGAGAAACACAAGAAAGGACAGACAGACAACAAGAGGCAGACAGGAGATCGCAACAGGCAGGAGCTCACCGGCAGGATCTGGAGGTCAGGGCTGGGCCGGGCGCCACGGCAGAGCAGCGCTAACGGGCCTCCCGGGGCGCCCTGGGGGCTTTTTATCCTCCAGCCTCCCGCCCCAAGTCGGGGCCTTCCCCAGGGGAGGTCGCAGGCCCCGCCCCGGGCGCGCCTGTGTGCACTGGCAGCCCCGCCCGACCGGCCACCAGCCAGGCGCGCAGCTCGGGATGAAGCCAAGTTGGGAAGTCCCGGGCGCTGTGGGGAGCGCGGGGGTGGGGTGTGGGGAGGTGACGGAGTCCCGGGAGTCGCAAGGCAGGGACAGTGTCCGGGTGGCAAGGATCAGGTCTTCGAGTCCCTCTGCAGGCATGGTTTTCTCCTCTGTCTAACGGGCGATCAGGGCTGTGTCCCATTGACCTTATAGAACTGAGAGCCCTGCAGTCTTAGGTCTGGATCCCGTGGGCTGCTTCTGCAGGGCAATGCCGGCGTCCTTTTGGGGTGAGGGCCCCGTTCCGTGGTAGACTGATGCTGCTTAAGTAACAGTCTCTCTGTGACCTGGTCCCTAAGGTTTACTGAAGGCGGCTTGAGAGCAAAGCTCTGGTCATTATGAAGTTCAGTCCCAGGAGACAGGATTTGCTTCCCAGAGTCATAAACCTCACAGCAAAGAACTTAAGACTTCCGATACTTAGCCAGGATGTCCCTGGTCCTTGCCAGGTTTAGGGGATGAAGGCAGTGGAGGATAGAGGGGAATGGGAGGCCATGGAACACAACAAAGGAAGGCCTGCTGAGGGAAGTCCCCAGATGAAGAAGCAACGAGACTCCAGGCTTCCCAGTCTTGGTCCCTTCAGCTCCTTCAGAACCTCACTTGTGAAATGTGCAGATGTTTCCAGCTTCCTCGCTAGTCTCAGAGCAGCGAGTGGTGAGCGGCTCGTCCCCCACCTTGCCTCAGATTGCCAGCTATCCTAACGGTTTCTTCATTCAGGACGCTCTGTTGATTTTTCTCCTATGCGCTAGAAAAAGGGCTGAAGTGCTAGACGCTGGCGGGGGGGGGGGGGGCTATCCCAGTCTGGAGAGGGAGGATGTGCAAATAAATGTGACCTCAAGGCAGAGGTAATAAGGGCCAAGATGGCATGTGACAGCCAGGTCACCTTGACCATGATGCCAGAGACCTGGGTCCACCCCTAGCTGCTCATGTCTAAGAGGTCCCCCCAGTGGCCCTGCCCCACCCGACCTGGACCCAAAACATTCCCTAGGATGAATCAACAGGAAAGAATGCTCCCAGCCTCAGGTCAGTGGCGGAGGCAGAAACCCGGCTCCTCCCCTAGGGACAATGAGGCAGCTGTGGACCAGGATACCAGGTATGCACGGGCCTCCACCCTCTGCCCAGCCACCTCTAATGCAGAGCCAGGAGCAACATGGGAGGCTCCGCCTGCTGCCAGTCACCCACCAGGCCTGGCTGCCCAGAGCTAAAAATACCTTGGAACCCAATGAATGAATTGATGTTGGCCGGAAGTCCTTACCTTGCAAGACTGGGCAGAGGCGACGGTGGACAGTGGATGAGGGTCTCCCTTGAAAAGTGAGGATATTGGGCCTAAACTTAATTCTGGTGGGATTTCCCTCAGAACTGTACCCTTGCTCTTAAGTGCTAATTTGTGAGGGTCAAAGGGAGAACTCAGTTCATCTTCACTGCCTGCGACAGGATTTAACTAGGTCTGCAGCTTTCTCCTTCCTGACTCTCTGGCCTCACGGGACCTCAACCCAAGGTCTATGACCCTCTACCACACTCTTCATGGGCAAGTCACTCTGACTTGCCCCCGCAGCTCTTTGACTTTGCTTATCCTAAGTATACCGTGAACCCTACAGCAGTACTCAGTAACTACTCACGTGGAATATATGGCCTAGGGGTCACAGGTCCCCAGACTGGGCCCAGGAAGACACAGGCAAGCCACCTGTGGTCCTGTCCTTCCCTCTGTGAGTTTGTGGAGCAGTGGATACATACAACCATCCAGCAGGGAGAAGCCCCTGCCAGGATCACTGTAACGGGGTGGGGGTTGGGTGAGGGGGGTGGGGTGTCGGGGAAACTGTTGTTTTGGGTTCCATTCCTTCAGCCCTCATTGCAAACTCTTTCACAATTTTAATAACCGATCATAAAATGGGGCAGAAAGGGGTTCTACAACATGGTCAAAGCCACATAGCTATCATCTACAGAGGGCAGCCAGCGGTGAACGGAAGCGGAAACCCAGGGCCGAGAGGGTGAGGGGAAAGGCAGAGAACCAGACTTCACCTAAGAAGTGCCTCGTGTCTGCAATATGGCGCGGGTAAATAGCCTAGGTGGGGAGCGTGAAAAGGTTAGTGCTGACTGTCAACTTGACAGGCTAGGAGCACCACCGAGACTAACCTCCGGCGTGTCTATAAAAGAGTTTCTAGATTGAGTTGCTTGAGGTGGAAGAGCTATGTTAGCTGTGGGTGGCTCTGCTCCATGGACCGGGGTCCTGGACACAATCGGGAGAAAGTGAGCTGTGCTTTGGCACCTTCGCTCTGCTTCCTGCCCGTGAAGGAAGCGTGACCACCGGCTTCATGTTCCTGCTGCCTTGTCTTCCCTGCCTCGATGGGCTGTCTCCCCCCTCCCCCGCTCCCACCCCACCCACCCCTGCTGAGGGTACAATGACAGTCTTCCTTAGGCTGCTTCTGTCACAGCAAAGGGGAAGTAACTAATACACTGATGATTAGGGAAAAGAGAGAAAAAAAAAACCTTCCAGTGCATTGGAGGCTGCGGTGTGCACATGCGGGGAAGGGGGGGACCTTCGATTCCAGCTCTGACCAAGCCTTGTGGCTCCTGGAAGTCATCCGACCAGCCAAGGCACTTCCTACAACATCTGTCTATCCCCTTTGCATCTCAGAGCCTCCTTGGCATCCCTGCTCCACTGACAGCCAGTGCCTCACTAGTGTGCTATGGTAACAGCCTAGAAACCACTTTCCCTTCTTGGCTGTCCCCGACTTGATTATACCTCACACAGACTGACCTTCCGGAAGTGCTGTCAAGCCTTGTCTTCCATAACCCCCTCTTGCCGCATGGTTGCTCTTCCTGCCAACTGTGCTCAGAGCTCCTTGATGTCATCGTCCTTGCTTTTCTGACCCTGGCTAAACTCGGGTTCTATCTGTGCCACAGGTTCCTCCATTAGGGCTTCTTGCATGAATGCTTCTACAGTAATAGGTGCGGGGGGGGGGGGATCACAGATCTGAGCCAGACAGTCTATGCTCTCATGGGTCAAGGATGCTGTGAGGAAGGTGGACCATGGTTGTGAGAGGGATGGGTGGGAACACAAACCAGGAAGCTGGGCTTTTCCCTCAGTGAGAGACTTTCTGGGGAACAAGAAGGAATGAGCTAGCTGCAAGAAAAAAAGAAATCATGGGCAAGACAGAAGACATTTGCTTCAACACCTCCTTCCTTTGGGAAAACCAAGGAAGATACTCAATTACTAAGGTTTGAAGTTAGATTGGCTTACTCCAACATCCACAGGGACCTAAGGTAAGAATCAGAGGGACCTCACTCCATACATATGCCTAAGTGTTCACAAGTTATAAATCAGTCTAATTTACTGCTAAATAAACACGCTCCATCTTCCAACCCTGCCGTGCACACACATACCTTTAGGAAAGCCTACCAGGTTGGAGTTCAGAACTTTCCAGTCTTTACAGTTCTGGGGAGCATGTTATTATAGAACCTCCTCCTGTAGCCTCCGCTCCCTGTATACCCAATCCCTTTCTACCCTTCCTCCAGCCCCACTACAGGGGGCCTTGAGCTGTCAAGCAGTGTGGATCTCAGCACACAGCTGTCCTGTTGTGACTTGCTCAATTCACACCTCGGAGGGGCAGAGTCACTCAGCTTAAGCTTTGGAGTTATTGAAGGGAAGAGGACTCCCCCAGGGAGGGCCATGAAGATGTGTGACCTGGGTTTAAGTCTGTTGAATGGAGAAGGCTGAAGAGAGGAGGGGGGGAGGGAGAGAGAGAGAAGAAGAAGGAAAAGGAGGAGGAGGGGGAGGAGGAGGAGGAGGAGGAAGAGGAGGAGGAGGAGGAGGAGAAACCCAGGATGCACAGACAGGGACAGACATGTGAGCCTCCAGTCCCAAAGCTGACATCCTCAGCATGGGGGAGGGGCACAGCTTTCTGAGGGGGTGGGGGCTCAGACTTGAGGGACGCCCTGGGCTGGGTTGGGGTGGAGGGACAGTGAGGAGTATTCTAAGCAGTGACCTGCTAAAGGCAGGATCCAGAGGCATGTCTGGCTCTACATCCAGGTTCCCAGAGGGATGTCCTGACTTCCCATAAACGTTTAGACCTTTACTCATTGCTACTTGTTTCTGACAACAGTGCTCATTTCTTCCCCAGATTCCCTTTCCTGCCCCTGTACCAGGAAGCATGCTCTCCCTCCCCGATCCGTCCCCCACCCCTCCCCCCAGCTTCTCATACTTGACTCCTCCTTACCTGAGGAAGGTTGAAGACACCATCGACTTCTCCACTTCTCCGCTCTCCCTCTCTGTCTCCCTCTCCCTCCCCTCTAGATCACCCTACCCCATCTCTCTCCTCTCCTTCTTAGCCACAGACCCTCCTGAAACTTCTCTCCAAGACATTTCCAGCTCCTTCAGAGACATTGCCTACTCCATCCCCTGATTCATGGCCACCAGCAACCCTTTGGTTTTCTGTCTCAGCAGCTAAATGTTGGCACAGCACAGTGCCTGGGCATGCTTCTGCTCAGGTATATTAAAGCCATACATCCTGTGGGGAAACGAAACTGAACGAAGACAGGACCAGAGCCTAGAAACCCCCGAGGCCCCTTCCTGACCTCACCAGGCCTGCCCTGCCCTTTTGTACCAGCCAGTAATTGAGACCCTTTTTTCTCACATGGCACCAGACAAGTTAAATTAAAAGACATTTCTTATGCTATGTTGTTTTTCTGGGTCTTTCATAGCAACAGGAATAGTAACAGCGATTCTTCCTCTAGTCTCTCTCGGCAGGTGAGATTATCAGGCCTTAGTGGGATAGCCTTGGGACTTTAGTGGCTGTAAGATGGCTCCCCACCATTTGGGTTTTTAATCTCATCACAACCCCTCTGGGGAGAATCATTAGTTGAAGACAGAGGCACATGAAACTATAGTCTTAGCTGTCCTGGCACTCACTCTGTAGAGCAAGCTGGCCTTGAACTCACAAAGATCCGCCTGCCTCTGCCTCCCAAGTGCTGGGATTAAAGGCGTGCATCACCATGCCCAGCAATTGTTTGAGGTTAGAACTGACAGATTCTGTAGGGTTTATTTTTATGTAACAGCTCATGTTATGCTTCCAGAAACCAGCAGGATTTCCGGAATGTTGATAGGAGTTATGCTGGTGGGAATTTTGGTGACACGGCTTGACAAGGGGTTGAGGAAAGATCTGATAGAGCAGAGATCAAGGAAGACTCCTGAATCAAGCAAGAATTGAGTCAAGATACCCAATAAAGGGCCAGGGGGGATATGGGTCCATTGGCATCAAAGGGCAATCAAGACTAATCTGGACCTCAGAGGAAGAAGGGATGGGAGACAGGCTCCATCAGAGGTCAGAATCAATCCACTGGGCACCATGAGGCAAGGCAGAGGGCACTCCTGGAACCACACCGTGATCCAACCATCCTTTGAGAGTAGTCCCGGGCCATCAGCATCACTTGAGAACATGCTAGAGATTACCAGGCCCCACCTTAGATCAACTGAATCACAAACTCCGGATGGAACCCAGAACCTGGTACTGGTCAAGCCCCCCAGATAATTATTGTTCCTTTTGACACTGGAGAGCCCCTTCTCTATCCACACTATTAGGAAATGTTTGATTTTACAGAATCTAGAAACTTGTGGATGCCATTTTCCTTGGCATCTCAGACTTGCCTGGTGAATTTAGCCCACTCTGGTTCTCTGGATTCTGGTAGGACTCCTACATGTATGGTGGGCTGAGTCTCTGAAAACCCCAGGATTCTACATCCAAGGTTATTCTCAAGTGCATTTGTGGTAGTTTGAAAAGAAAATGACCCCATAGGCTCATAGGAATTGGCACTACTGTGAGGTGTGGCTTTGTTGAAGTAGGTGTACATTGTTGGAGGAAGTCTGCACTGGGAATGGGTTTTGATGTCTCAGGACATCAAGCCAGGCCTAGTGTGATTCATTTACTCCCTGCTGCCTGTGGATCCAGATATAGAGCTCCTTCTTCAGCACCACGTCTGCCTGCATGCTGCCATGCTTCCTGCCATAATGATAATGGATTAAACCTCTGAACTATAAGCCAGCCCCAATTAAATGGCTCCCTTTATAAAAGTTGCCATGGCCATGGTGTACCTTCACAGCAATAAAACCCTAACCAAGACAACATCTGAATCTCTTCCTGATGGGATGGATTAGGGGGTGGGTCTACAGGTCAACTTAAGAGTTCTTACAAGTACTTCCATGACCCCCAAGGAGTCCATCCTGTTGTGAAACATTTGTGCTTGGGAACATTACTCACTACTGTCCTCAGTAGGGTCCCACCTTCCTTGGGCCAAGAATAGGAGGTCAGGTCAACATATAGGCTGTAGAGGAGTCTTCCTTTGGGGTAGGAAATTCAGCGTTTCTCCAACACCATAAGAATCAATGGCATTGTAAACTTCGAACTCTATAAAATCTGAGATCTCCCAGAGACCAGCTGGCCACCAGGGATCACAGAAGCCTTTGGAAGGACCAAGAGCTCATGTGCAACATTCTCCTCCCCCTTGCTTGGGGTTGGTCTTGGCCTTTATAACTTACAATGGACTCTGAGTCTTAGTCCTATCCCAGATACCCCACTGGCCAAAGAAGAGTTAAATACCCATAGGGTTGTTAGATGTTTTCACAGAAGAAACCTGCCCAGAAAGGAACAGAAAAGCTTCATTTCCTCGCCACTTCCCCAAAACCACTTTTCTTAGGACAGCTTGACCTCTACGTGTGGACTGCAGCATCCAGAGGAAATGCAGCTAACCTGGACCTCCTTTTAGCCTTGAGTGCTAGTAAACAAGGTGGGGAGAGGAATTCCACCAGCATAGCTGCGGCAATGTGCTTCGGAGGGGAAGTCATTTCCTCTCTTCATCACCAATTAATGAGCATAGCTCCTGCCCACCAGGGCTCTTTGACTTACTGTCACTGTGGTGAGGTGGAGTGATGGGAACTTGGTGCAACGCCTTATGCCTTTGGCAAGCGTCAGTAAATCAAAGGTAATGGCTGAATGCGTCTCATTCAAGACAGGGTGTTGTCCTGTACTCACTCCTGGGCACAGGTCCATCATCTCTGCAAAGAGAACACTTTTCTAGGCACTGCAGGAACACAAGGAGGCAAAGGCCCGACCCTACTCCTTCCCTTCAGTGCGAGCCAGCTAAGTCATGAATTGCATGCCTATGGTCATACACAAAGCATGAATCCCAGCAGCCGGTGAGATCATTTATTTACTTGTCCATTCGACGGGTATTCGTTGAGCACTTATTGTCCAGGTAGTAACTTGGGGACTCTGACAAAGAAAGTCAAACCTAAGGCTCTCTATATACTGGTAGAGCCACGAGTATAAGGGCTGTACTCCCCAGGTCCGTGTCTCTGTCACTCAGGTATCACTTCCAGCCCTTGTCCCTGTCCCTTATCAGGTGAACCCTCCGTTTACATTGAGTTTTCCGAAGGTCACTCCAGTTAAGTGTTTTCTGTTATCTTCCACCCCGGCTTTGAGCCTTCATCTTCCCACAGGTGATGTTCGGTACCCAAGAAGCTTCTTGGGAAATGTTTTAGTTTAGCAGCCACTACCAGAGGGTCTTACTGAGGATGCTCCTCTCTAGGAGTGTCCCCTCGCCCCCCTCCGGGCACAGTGTGGTGCCTTCCTTTCCTCAGAAGTGAGGAAGATGCCTCCCCACGGGACTGCCACGCATCACGTGCACCGACCCCAGCTTTTCACAGACACACTGTTGGTCACCGCAGCTTACATCCATAGTGTGAGCCCTTCAAAGTGGTTGTCGTTCCAAACTGCCTGACTTATTGTAGCTCCTTCGTGTGTCTATACCTATTTTAGAATTTCTGTCGAAAGGGGCTGATAGGAATTTAATTGATATTGCACTGAATTTAGCAATCCATTTTAGGAGAGACAACATTTCAAAAAAAATTGTGCCTTCTGTTGCAGAGTTCTCCATTTGTTTTGGTCTTTCCTGATTTCTTTAATCAGCAATTTGTAGTTTTTAGCATAAATAATCAACATGCCATAAAATTTCATTAGACTTATATTTAAATACTGACATATCTTGGTATTATTATAAGTAGGATGTAAATGTTCTTTTTAAATTCGGATTAGTCATTGCTTGTATACAAAACACAATCAATTTTTTACATATCAACCTTGTGTCCTGGGAAACTGCTTAGCTCCTAGTAATACTAGATTTTCTGTGTCAGCTGTTGTCTGTGAACCGTGAGTTTCTTTCTCTTTTAACTATTTATTTTTATTTATGAGCATGGGTATTTTGCCTGTATGTATGTCTGTGCATTGTGTGCGTGCAGTACCTGTGGGTGGACTTGGATTTCCCGGAACTGAAGTTACAGATGGTTCTGAGATGGCTGGGAACCGAACCCAGGTCTCTGTAGGAAGTTAACCACTGAACTGCTCTTCTACCCCATCCTACAAGTTTTGATGAATTGTATTTTCATTGTCATTTAGTTCAGTGTGTGTGTGTGTGTGTGTGTGTGTTGGATTATTTAGAAATGTGTTCCTTCATTTCTGTGTTTGCCTAATTCACTTATGCTTTTCTTTTTTAAACCTCTGTTTGGTTCTATTATGGTCAGATAATATACCCTCTGATTTATACATTTATTGAGGCTTGTTTTATGGTCAGAGTATGGTAAGTAGCATATGTTCTAGGAAACCCAAAAAGAATGTATGTTCTGTCATTGGCAGGCAGCATTTTCTACATCCGTTGAGGCCTGGTAGTGTTTTGAATTCTTCCGTATCCCCTAACATCTGGTCTGGTTATTCATTGCTTGTTAGATATGATGCTGGTGTCTCTGCCTGTACTTGGACTTTCCTATCTTCTTCCTTTAGGTTCATGGAGTTTGCCATCACATAGTTTGTATTCCTATTTATATGCACACAAGTTTAGGGTGACTATGTCTTCTGTGCTCACAAGTTTAGGATGGCTGTGCCTTTGGGAGGAATGACGGTGTTAAGGTCTGTCTACTCACTGTCTTTGCTCCAAAATAAACTATCTGATATGAATATAGGTAAACCTGTTTCCTTCCCTCCATCTTTTCTCCTCTCCTTTCTTTTTCTCTCTAGTTACCTAAAACTGTAGCTCACTATAGGCTCAAGAAATTTGAACATGAGTCCCCTGCCTCAGTCCTCAGAGTCCTGGGATTACAGGTGTGTACCACCACACTAGCTTGATTTTCTTCTGACCCGTGTTTATATAATGTACCCTTCATTATCCCTGCCTGCTAAACTGATTATACCATTGTATTTGAAGTGAGTGTCTTGTAGTCAGTTATAGTTGAGTCATGTTTTTAATATACTTTGCACCTAAATTGGTATTTATATTTGGTAAAATTACTGGCATATCAGTACCCAAGTCTGCCATTTCATTTTGTTCTTTGTTCTCTCTCTCTCTCTCTCTCTCTCTCTCTCTCTCTCTCTCT